>NW_027040840.1:0-591712 GCF_037179485.1 Ochlerotatus camptorhynchus
ATATATATATATATATATATATATATATATATATATTATATATATATATATATATATATATATATATATATATATATATATATACATATATATATATATATATATATATATATATATATATATATATATATATATATATATATATATATATATATATATATATATATATATATATATATATTATATATATATATATATATATATATATATATATATATATATATATATATATATATATATATATATATATATATATATAATATATATATATATATATATATATATATATATATATATATATATATATATATATATATATATATATATATATATATATATATATATATATATATATATATATATATATATATATATATATATATATATATATATATATATATATATATGTATATATATATATATATATATATATATATATATATATATATATATATATATATATATATATATATATATATATATATATATATATATATATATATATATATATATATATTTATTTATTTAATTTGTTTTTCTTCATCGGACTTAACGTGTCTAAATGAAGCATGATGGGGAAAAGCCTAGAAAAGGCGTAAAAACCCCATATCTTTTCGAAATGAGTCACAATACTACAATACAATTACAATGAACATTAATCAAGTCTATAGCATAAAAAAAGTTATCCTTCTATGGCATAGAGTTGTCCGTGAATCAGGTAGAAGTCCTCATCATGCAGTTGAACCGGAAACAAAAAATAAACAGGCAGCACAATCCTTCACTGTACATTAAATGGATAGTTACTCACCTTCTCAGGAGTCTGCGTTGAATACGGTGACGAAAGGTTTCCGCTGAACAGTTTAAGTCGAAAAACTCGTAAAACTCGTTGAAACGCCCAGACATGAACCGTATTGGGTCATGCAAGCTGTAGTTCGCAGCACGAGGTCCAAGATGCAGAAAACTCCTCGACCGAAGAACTCGTTCGGGTGCGTAGATTTCGAATTCAGCCAAGATTCCTGGAGAGTCGATATCACCAATAAGTACTTTCGCTGCAAGAATCCCAAAAAAGAAACTGTCTACGTAGTTAATGAACAGCCCCAAAGTACGTCAATGGGGCCGAAAACACGAGTGTTCAATAAAAGCACATCCAGGATTCGTCCAGTTGGGTTGTTTGCTGTGATTAGGTTTGAATTCATCAGGGTATGGATTCAAAATGTCTCCTCGCTGAAACTGTATGGACCGGAGGGTGTTTGATGCATCGAACGTTGACCGTGGTGGCTTAGCGGTTATCATTGCGACCCCCGCATATGATTCCCGTTAGAGTTGACATTATTGATATCACTCCTTCTGTTATGGTGATTGGCAGTTTAGCATTTTGCTTTGGTGCTTTTTCAGCTTGTTTTTGCTGATGTAATCTACACAGTTTGCGATTATCGTATTCTGTCCAGTCCGCTTTCCATACCTTTCTTGAACCAAAATGGCGCCAACCTGGGTGATCGATCGCCTGCATAATGTTAATGTCGTTCAACTCATATACCAATGAGTCAACTGATTCTGCAGTGCAATTTTTGATTGTACAGTCAATTACATTTGTATTCGCTGAT
This sequence comes from Ochlerotatus camptorhynchus, assembly GCF_037179485.1. Lineage (NCBI taxonomy): Eukaryota > Metazoa > Arthropoda > Insecta > Diptera > Culicidae > Ochlerotatus > Ochlerotatus camptorhynchus. The sequence goes on from NW_027040840.1 coordinate 1,605, forward strand.
ACAGATTTCAGCTCGTAATATCTCCAACCCCAACGTCCACCAGTAGCATGAATATTTGGGGCCTCCCTTTGCTCAGTCGGTTAAGGCGCATATAGCAAGACCATGATGGAGGCGGCAGTTCAATGGTAGTCATTTGGAGTGCCCAGGTCCACACTGGCCACATCCGGACATGTTCCGAGTATCCCCAGAGAAGTGGCCAGTTTCTGACTAGGGTCTTAAATCACATGAGAATTCATCTATCACCTCACATCATATGAGCACTATTATCTATTAGTTAATTAACGGCGCCGGTGGTGTAGTGGTAAACGTGATTACCTCTAACCCCAGCAAGCCTGGGTTCAATCCCAGTCGGCGCCGCCGGGATGTTCTGAGGCATAACATCTCTGATCACGCCTTCCTTCGGATGGGAAGTAAAGCCGTTGGTTCCCGGTTCATGAGTTGATGGGTCGATAGGTAGGGTCCAGGTGTGGGAGCTGCCTTCCTTGGCACGTCGGGTACCATTGGTGTTCAGCACGGAAAACAAGATCGACGGAAAAAACAAACCAAAGGAAAAAAAAATCTATTAGTTAACAGTCACCACTGGTGGATTAATTCAGATTGCTATAGTTAGATTCCCCAATTACCACTATACCAATTTTGCACTGGTATACTGTGTGGCGAACACAATGATATTATATTAATCAAGCCATTGCACAAGACATACAATTAAATTCTTATGTTTTTTTAGTTCTACCTACGAACAAACCTGAACACGTTATGTCCATTTTCTAAAGCTTATCCGTTGGCCATCCCATTATTCGTCACAATGTCAACAACAGACCGCACTTGTCTTCCAACTTTGGAGCAAACCGTGTCCAAAAGGCAGTCTTGGTTAAAATATGTTTCACATTTTATTTTCCTTGTTGATTTTTTTTTCGGAACCACAACTTGTGTGTATGGACTGGGGCTTTATTAGGACCCTCATTGTTGTGTGGCCCATACACAGCGTGGAAACCACACCGTACAAGATCTGCAACAAAACAAAACATCATCAAGTAAAAAGCCCAAACAGAAAGGTTCCGGCCCTTCTTCTCGACTCCCCTCCAACGCGAGCAGCGAAAAGGCGAAATGTTTGTCTTGGTCCGGGTGTAATTTTCTTGCAGCAAAACAACATTCAATTTTCATAGTCGTAAACCCAGTTACGCAAAACAAAGTGGCTGCTCGGTACATTTTGATGCAAACCATCAACAAAAACAACGATAGCAACAAGATGTTCTTCGAAACAGGATTCTGTGTGAGTGTGCACAACAAAAGCATGTCGAAGGCAATCGCTTGGAATGCTTCTATTTTGCTTGGGAAACTCCCATTGCATTGTAAGCTTTCTTGGAAGCCGTTCTATTCCTGGTCCTGCCTTGTCGGGACAATTGCGTCGTTGGTTCATTCTTGATTGTAACAAATAGGCAACATGGAAGCTTACTTCATTGTAGCAACCGCATTTTACTGTATAATTTGCCCAGCTCCTTGACACACGCTTTCCACATACTGGAGTGCATTCCTCCATAAAAAAAAATACAAAAACGGCCCGTCTTCCAAGAAGAGCCAAAATATTCAATAAACCTGATGACAGCAAAATAAGCTCCCCCAATGTTACTCGACGGCGACACAGAAGGGATCCAGTGAATTCCGATGATACGGTAAACGAGCGCTCGGCGTTCTGTTATCAGAATCCAAGAAATGTGACCAATATGTCAGGCAAAGCCTTCGAAAATGTAAATAATATTTTACATGCGAATAACTTCGGGTTCCTGACAGAGCCGGGGATCCTTTCCGCAATATAAGTCAACCGCTACTGTCTGCTGCTTAGGCATATGTAGGCACTGGATAAAAATAGAAGCAGGAGCCAGTTTTCTTCTGCGGTAGATCTGGTAGATATGTAGCACGAACGACAAAGCCGCCGAAAGAACGAGGAAGAAGTTGTGAAAAATTCGCTTTATTAAAAAATAATATCAACCCACCCCGGTATCCCTGTGGTCGGACCAAGTATAATGTGAGTAGTATACTGCACACTAAAAAATAATGTAAATCCCGCTGTTCCGAGACTGACATATACGAGTGTCATTGTTGACACATAATCATGAATCATGTATCAAAGTTGTTAAATTCAAGACAATCAAACGTATTAATTCTCAAGCTCCATTTTTTTCGCTCTTGTACATTACAGTTTCATTCTTTAAGACGAAGTGAAATTCCTTCACGTGTAATCATCGTTTTTTTTTCTTCTAAGTGTCAAGTTTGTCTGTGATAGAGTTCTGAGCTCTCGTACAAGGCTTAAAGCCATTGCAGCAGCCCTGGCTTGCGAGTGGTACAGTGTGCTCTTGAATTTGTCTACACGACACGGTCCTTAATCTAAAAATATACAGCGCTGCACAATCCAACTCAAAGTTTTATTGCAATTCTGGGACAAAATGACCTTTTGTAGATGTTTAATACATGTCCAACTCATGTGCACAGATTGAGTCGAGACATGGAACCAGTTACGCTGCTTGACAGATAAGGTAAAAATAGTTGTAAGCCAAAAGAGTAATTTTACCCCCAATAGGTCTTATTTGGAATATTGATGGAACTAGTAGAAAACCGACCCGAAGATTCACATGTTTTAAATCCTGTGGAACTCAACATAGGCAACACCGATTGTTCAAATCTAGATGTCTAGAGAGTTTCAAGTGGGTTTCATGATAAAAATGACTGCCGTTTTGTTATTGTTAATTACTTTATGTGTAAAGGTTCAATCGAATGAACTTTACAGAGCCAAGTAATCGTTTGCGTTATTCATTATTGATGTCTTAAATCTAAAATTAAAGGATTCGAACCGATTACTCGCGGTCTATTTTTTTTCCCTTGATTTGTTTTCCGTCAATTTTGGTTTTCCATGCTGAGCTCCAATGCTACCGATGCCAGGGAGGCAGCTCCCACACCTGGACCCTACATATTGACCGATCATCTCATGAACCGGGGACCAACGGCTTTACTTCCCTTCCGAAGGAAAGCGTGATCAGAGATGTTATGCCTCAGAACATCCCGGTGGCGCCGAATGGGATTGAACCCAGGCCTTCTGAGGTGAGAGGCAATCACGCTTACCACTACACCACCGACACCGCTTACTTGCGGTCTTCTTGAGGTTAGTGGATGACAATTGTATGGATGGGGAGAGTGAAAAGGATATTTGGAATATGATTTATGATTAAAAATTTCACTATTTCTAAAACAGGTACTTAATCCTATCAACGTTATATCAGCTTTGAAATTATACAAGTATTACAGAAACAAATATACAAAAAATGCAAACACACACACACACACACACACACACACACACACACACACACAAAGTTCAAACTTACAATCTAAGATTAATATTCATAAAAAAAACATATATGAGTTGCATAAACTCCAGATCGTCAAAGTATCCCGAACTGGAACATAAGGTTGTCTACCTCGAGCACAAAGGGAATCGTACAACTTGAATCAGAATCTATGGTGTTCAGCACAAGACCAAATAATGTAATCTGTGTCCTGGTAACCTTGCCCACATTCACAAAGATTGCTGTCCCCCAGCCCGGCATGAGTGAGCGAATAACGAATGGTGATTTAATTAGATGGATGTCCACATCAACAGACCATTTTGATCCTAATGATGTTTTACTTAAGACTAACATTCAGAAGTTAAGTGGTAAAAGAAAAAAAGTAAAACAAACTAAACACTCACTGGACACTAATAATAATTAAAAAAAGAAGATCTTAGAGTTTTCCTCAATTGTTCGTCGCTTCAGAAAAGACCTCAGAAAGTCGGCGGCGTAGCGTAAGGCGAGGGATATCGTAGTTGAATACCGAGGCGACTCTATTAAAGGTCCTTTGAATGCCATCGATAGCGGTATGCATCCCATAATTTGTCCGGCGTAGAGGTAAGCGCAGCATATGCTTGTTCCGTAGGGCTCTGGGCTGGTCGTTTATGGCGATATCCTGCAGATCGGCGGGGCAATCGATTCTGTTCTGAAGAATGTCTGTTACGAACAAGGCTCTGGATACGTTTCGTCCAGACCGCAGGGTCTCCAGATTGATAAGCTGGCAGCGGCCCTCGTAACTGGGCAGATGATAAGGATCACGCCAAAGTAGCCTTCGTTGTACAGATTCGATCCTTTCCGAGCCATTGAGGTATACTGGATTCCACACTGCAGAACTGAACTCTAGAATTGGGTGCACTAAAGAGCAGTACAGCGATTTCAAACAGCATACACACTACGAAAAAGACATGTAAATTTCAGTGCCCTGAGACCGACACATGCAAGCGGCCCTTTTGACATAACAATCAGTTGAAAAGTACAAGAAAATCAATTCAATAAAACGCGCTTTTCATCGAGTTGCATATGTTTCAATTTAAGGACACTTAATTTTACATGCCATGTTTGTTTACGGTCCATGATTTACGTCAAAGCTGAATTACGTCTCGTGTAAAAATAATAGTTTCGACGTGTGTAGGTACGTCGGTGAAGTTGTTAGCTATGCGTATGATGAAGCCCATTGTTCTTGATGCTTTATCAACGATGTACGTTACATGTTGCTTGAAGGTAAGTTGGGTATCCAGTATAACTACAAGATCCTTAACATGACTGACGCGTTCGATTTCCGCTTCCGAGAGGGTACATTTGTAATTAATTGGTTGCTTTTTCCGTGAGAATGAAATCACTGAGCAGTTACTTGGGTTGACTACCATTCGATTCAGTTTGCAACCATCCGGTAAAACAGTTTAGTTGATTTTGCAAGAAAAGAGCATCGGCAATTGAGCGGATCCGATAAAAAATGTTTAGATCATCGGCAAATTATAGGCGAGGCCCTTTCAACACTAGGTTCACGTCGTTGAAGTACAACAAAAATAACAGCGGGCCGAGGTGACTACCTTGTGGAATTCCTGACGTAGCCTTGAAAACGTCCGATTGGCAGTCGCCGATAGTGACATTCATCCAGCGGTCGTTTATATAGGAGTTGAACCATCCCAGAAGTGAGCCATTAACTCCTAGTCTCTGTAGCTTTGCAATAGTGATACCATGGTTAATCTTGTCGAATACTTCCGATAGATCAGTATAAATAACGTCTGTTTGAGTCCGTTCTGCCATGCTCGTAGTGATGTGCGACGTAAGACACAGCAAGTTCGTAGTAGTTGAACGGCCGGGTACGAAACCATGTTGGTCATCGCTCAAATACTGTTTACAATGAGCAAATAAAGGCTCCATTACGACCAACTCAAATAATTTTGAAACAGCACACAGAGAAGTGATGCCACGGTAGTTATCGATATTGTGTCTTGTTACCGGCGGGTAACATTTTGTTTTCCATCTTTAGATGTGGGGAGTAGGGCAAATAAAATTGTTAGTGTAGCTAACGGTCGATTTGAAGTGGGGGCGATCAACGCCCGACGGTGTGGATCGCGTTTGCCGTCTGATAGCAGTAGGTAACTGATAGCGCTCTACGCTACCTACGATCGTGGGTGGATGGAGAGGATCGCAAACGACTGGCCGAAGCAGAACGGAGGAGAGAGATCCCGACTGAGCGACGAGATCAGTAAGTGACGAGCCTCTGCCGAGGACGAATGAAATTTGGAGAAAAACCAGACGTTTTCGGGATCAAGACCCCCGTTTCGACCCACGCGGTTTGTGAAGTGTCCGGTATCAGTACGGCCGTCTAATCATCTCCGGGTCCGGGTTATCGGACCGAAAGTTATTCAGCAACTATGCTTGTCGGGTCGTCACCGAAGCGCCTAGCAAGAATTGGCCTCTCGTTGCCGTGAAAGCGCGGACTGTTAGTTCCAGCAGCAAGTCGACCATTGGGGCCGCCAACCACCGCTATTACCAGGCCAAGCGACCCACGTACCGGCCAGGTACAGCGATCATCCCCGGTTCTACTTCCACGGATTGCCTGTTCGTCAGTCGCCCTCCCGCCGGCTTTCCACCGGCGCCATAGCGCGGTCCGCTAGTCCCTCGTCACACCATCGGACAACGTCCGCCTCTGCTGGCTCCGGGCGACCCCACAACCAAGGTCACATCGCCGTAGCCAGGCTTCCCGTCGGTTCAAAAACACGCCCTGCTGGTCCGCTATCCACCAGGCTATCATCACTCATGGTACAGCGTCGGCGGTCGACGACGCCGAATAGTGAACAGGCGCAGTTGAGCGCTGGGTCCATAGCCTCCACCATCGTCGCATCCATCACTGCCACCAACGCTGCAGAGCGACACTACCGCCCGTCATCCCGCCCGAGCTGCCAACCTTGGTATTCTTCTGCCACGTTGGGCCGAGATCTAACCATCACCCGATTTCTGCACCGCCCCCACTGTCATCACTGGCCGAATAAAGCGTAAGGTAACAAAATTCGCATTTTTCTAGGTCCCCTCACATCCGAAAAGTCTCCCTCGCCCAAACTCCCTTGGGGTCTTGGCTGGTCTCCTTCTGGGACACAGCGGTTCCGGGGCCGAAAAGTGGTCTTATAGCCTACTGCCTTTTTTTGTACACGGGGAGCATATGGGCATATTTCCAACACGATGGAAAGATCCCACTAGATAACGACAGCTGGAACAAATGACGAAGTGGTGACAGCAAGTTTTCGATATGGTTCTTCAGGATAATGGAAGGTATTCCGTCTGGCCCCGGATTGTGAGCTGACTTAAGCCGGTGAGCTGCTTTGATGATCATCGTGTTATCTACATCGATTCCTGCAAAGGTCTGTCCGTGTAATGGTACATTACCGGCAGCAGCAGAGACGTGCTCATCAGATAAATTTTCATCTCTGAATACGTTGGCGAACTTGACGGAAAATAGACGGCAAATTTCGCCCAGATCGGTAGCCGTTTCCCCTTCCAGAACCAACGAAGACGGAATATCAGGTTTCTTGCGTTGCTCGTTAACGTCCTTCTCAAATGACTATGGTTTATACTTGAGTTTGCGTTGGAACGAATAGTGATTGGACATGAGGAAGTCTCGACCCACCTCCAACCCTTTAAACCACTTTAGGGATGATCGAATATAGCCATCGTCCCAATCTCGCTTCACTACATCTATTCCGCCAGCTGGCGAGTGACTGTTGAAGATAAATCTAGACAAACATTTGAAAAGGGTGTAACTCCAAAATGACCATATCGAGAAAATCGCGTCCGAATTTTGATGACCTAAAAATTAATCCTATTTCACGACTTTCCATTTTCTGGATGATTTTATAAGCATGACATATAGTTAATAGTGTAATCTATTAGCATACATCATTAAAAACTCAAAAGAAGTACCAAAAATTCTATGGTAGTCTACGCGGGGGGACAAGGTGTACTAGCGTTGTTATGATATACTTCGTAGATTGGATACTAGCAACACTCACGACTCTTTTGAAATTTTAAGTCAGACAACTTTCAGGAATAATGCTGGAGAGTAAACATTGATTACAATCCAAACAAGAATTCCAGAAGCATGACTGTCGCTATTCCCGGCCACGCCCATCTTTACCATAACTAGAAATAGGGAAGGAAATGTTTATGTATTACTTACTTAATGAGAGGCCATAGCGACACCCTCATAAGTGCTACGGAGTTGGAGGTTCGGGTAGGGTAAGATTTGCCTCAAGTTAGCGATGCAACCAAAAGTATAGATTGTTTATGTGTTGCTCATTGAAACTCTCGATAGCCGACTTCGAAAGAAAATATAAGCGGCACCGCTGGTGTAGTGGTAAGCGTGATTATCTCTCACCCCACCAGGCCTGGGTTCAATCCCAGTCGGCGCTGCCGGGATGTTCTGAGGCATAACATCTCTGATCACGCCTTCCTTCGGAAGGGAATGAAAGCCGTTGGTCCCCGGTTAATGAGCTAATGGGGGTCCAGGTGTGGGAGCTGATTCCCTGGCGTCGGTAGCATTGGAGCTCAGCACGGAAAACAAGATCGACGAAAAAAAAAATCCAAGAAAATAAAAGAAAGAAAATATCCATTTTAAGAGTCATGACGCAGGGCTTGGGATTAACGAGCTCAGCGCCAACCACCAACCAGTGGTGGCTGAACTGGGCTACAACGTGGCCCCTGCTCTAAGTCTGCACAAGGACTACCACCGCGTAAACTGGGCCCAGTTTGGACGCGTTGTAGGCAGGTACATCATCGACAACCCGCCGCTTGACACCGTGGAGGACATCGACCGAGCGTTGGAGGGACTCCACCAAGCCATAACCATGGCTGACGAGGCGTGCGTCCGACGAGTTCCTATAAGGGGTAAGTTTATTGCCATTGATTCCCACACCTAACTCTTGATTCGCCGGAGAAATGTTTGTAGACGCCAGTTCCAAAGAACCGGGAATCTAGCGAGGAAACGTGAAATGGCCCATCTGAACAAGGAGATTGCTTCAAGAATAGTCTCACTCCGGAACGAAAGTTTCGGGTGGCTTGTCCAGAATCTGGACGACCGTACCAGTCTTAAAGACGCACCTTAAAGAACTGCACTACGTTCTAAGTATCTGGAAGACAGCGAAAATCATACCTATCCGCAAACCCGGGAAGAACCCAACGCTAGCTTCAAGCTACAGACCGATCAGCCTCCTTTCAGCGCTGAGCAAATTGAAACTTATTCTCAATCGTTTGCTCAAGTTTGTTAAGGAGCACAAATCATCAGCTAGTACGGGTGATGAATAACATCCGAAGTAACAAGGCTGATCCAAGTCCACAGCCATGGCATTGTTAGACGTTGAGAAAGCGTTTGACAATGTCTGGCACAATGGGCTTGTATACAAGCTTTGAAACTTCAACTTTCCATTGCATCTTGTTAAAATCACCCGTAACTACCTTCAGCAACAGTCGTTCAGGGTATCGTTGAATGGCTGCCTTTCAAACACGTTCTCCATCCCAGCAGGAATTCCGGAAGGAAGTCTGTTGGGCCCTTTGCTCTACAGCATCTACACTTCTGACATTCCTCCCCCACCCCCCCTACCCCCAACCGTCTGCGTGTTAGTTCTGTTCGCAGATGATACCTCAATAACCCTCAAGGGTAGGATACCTCGCGAAATAACAAACAAGCTCCAACGATGCCTTGACGCCTTTGCTGATTATGCCACCACGTGGAAAATCAAAATCAATGCCTCCAAAACACAAACAATCATGTTCCTCCATCGTCAATCGCCCAAACTAATACCAGCTCCCTCTTGTACTGTAATCATGGATGACACAAGGGTTCAGTGGTCCACCGAAGTAACCTATGTCGGGATGTTATTTGACGAAAAGCTCCTATTCCGCTCGCATTTGGAGAAAACCGTAATCAAGAGTTCCGCCTTGGTTAGGTGTCTGTATCCGCTGATTTGCCGTAAATCCCGCCTATAAAGGGTGAACAAACTGGCTATCAGCAATCAAATTATAGCACCTGCGATCCTCTACGCAGCTTTGATGTGGGAATCATGTGCACAGACTCACAGGAACAACATCCAAGTCGCTCAGAACAGAGTGCTTCGGATGATCCTTGATCGTCTCTTTGACACAAGAATTGCAGATCTCCACCAAGAGGCGAATGTTCCAAAATTATATTTCAAAATTTAGCATGAGCATGATTGACCGCCCACGGTTCCTACTCTGTTATTGCCAGACCAGCTGTAATTACACAGAGAACCAATAGACGTTACTTGGGACTAGCAATCATCCCCAAAATTAGATTTCAAAATTGATGACAATTAGACTAGGTTTGTACAGAATTGCAATACATCAGGACATGCTTTGAGATAAGCACTTTGTATATAGTCGGTTAGGTGTATATAGTAGTTGTAGTTGTAAATAGTAGTTATAAGTAGTCTCCTTTTTCCAATTCAAATCAAACCAATCCCACCAAGGTGGTCATACTTTAAAACAGACCTGATAGGACTAGGAACTGTAAATAATAATTAAAATCTCAAATGCACTAAGGTTGAAAAGACGCATCTGTGTCACTTGAAAATTCATACATGTAAACCACACAAACAACGGCGCCGGTGGTGTAGTGGTAAGCGTGATTACCTCTCACCCCAGCAGGCCTGGGTTCAATCCCAGTCGGCGCCGCCGGGATGTTCTGAGGCATAACATCTCTGATCACGCCTTCCTTCGGATGGGAAGTAAAGCCGTTGGTCCCCGGTTCATGAGTTGATGGGTCGATAGGTAGGGTCCAGGTGTGGGAGCTGCCTTCCTGGCACGTCGGTAGCATTGGTGCTCAGCACGGAAAACAAGATCGACGGAAAAAACAAACCAAAGGAAAAAAAAAAAATCCACACAAACACAAGAAATAAAGGTCATTTAAAGTCAAAAAAAGGCTTGGGATTAAACCCATGATTTTCTGCTCAGTAAGCAAAAACGATCCCTCCAGGGTCATCGAGCATCTCTGAATCTATAGCGCTTCGCGTCAAAGTACAATCAAGTTCTCTTTAGACAAAGATTGTAGCCGATACTGGCCGATCTCGGTTAAGCCTGCGGTTTAAGCGCCACTCCGGTAAAGGAGACCGCAGGCCACGTTGAGTTTGCTCGGATGAGACTGTCTCAGGGCGAGTCCAAGTGAAAATCTTCATACAAAGAAGAGATCGAGCCAGCTTGACTACTATCGAATTTGATAGAGTAGCATAATCTCTCACAACATCGGAAGAGTTCCGAAAAGCTCCCGGTAAGAGAATACACAAACCCTAAACGACTTTCCACGTCAAGTTCTCCTCATCGGTAGTTTCACTTAAATACCACCAGAGGCACCAACATGGCTAAATTATCTTTTATTGAATATCTATTATTACATGAAAGAAGTAACATATAAACTACAGACAAAACGTGACTACCAAAATCCCAAAAAGATAGTCTCACAAATGTATAGCACGCAACCATTCTTCATGATACACTTTTGTCCATATATCTTTCTATTAGACCTATGGACATGCGTTAGCTTCGAAACTTCTAACCAAACTGGGAAATCTATCAGATCACCAAAAAACTAAAGCCAAGTGACTGTAACAAAAATAACATGCGAAAATGTTTCGCAAAATTTACCAGAAGATCAGTACTTTATTGGTGAAAAGTTTCTCATAAGCCCTCCCAGTTCCTCTGTAAACAGAACAAATCTGATACTATAAACGGAATTGCTCAGTCTGCATGACTTCATCATGGATGTTCTATCAACAACCAAAAATTAATCGTTTGAGGCATACTGAAGCATTATGAACTATTTTTGTATTCCACAAACAATATTTTTCTACACGCAATTATTTAATTACAGATTAGAACGAGTTTATGCATCGAGTAAATTTTATTTTATGTCTTAAAATGTTATTACAGCTTTGTCAACCATGTTACAACAAAAATATTGCCGCAATTCAGCACAAAACATACAGAAAATTAGTCCATCATTAATGTTAGCCCAGACACTTCTTCTAAAAAATCCCATTAAAAATGTTCCATCATTCCGGCTGACCCAAATTTTCCAATGGCATCCAAGTTACGTTACAGGCTGTCCTTTTTTTTATTTTGACTACCTTTCAGCGTTGCCCGGCATAAAAACATAAATATTTTCTAGTACCTGCTAATTCCTATGCTTTTACGAGCCTCCAATTGGCTTCATAACTGCCCTACTAGGGTCATCCATTCGGCGGCGTATTCCACTTGCATCACTTTCGTATTCCGCTCCCTTTTAAGTTTCTTATCACTTTTCCGTCAAATGAAGACCGATCGCATCTTGATCCGAACCTGATTCCGTTTCAAGAATACGGTCGGAGGCGGAGACACAGGAAACATGACGAAAGGAAAAAAGAGTGCTCTTTTGTTGTTTGACTTCATAAATTATTGGTCCAAAACGACAAAGAACAAAGCGGCCTGAACCGACGACTCATGCAGCGAGTGGCAGGTGAATTTCGATCCGGTTCTGGAAGGCGAATGCGTTCTGCGCTGGGCAGACCTGGCAGGAAAAAAATAGGACCTAATTTTTTCTCTAGTTTCGGAGAAATTGGAACACCATAAACCTGCATGTTCTTCGATAACGAAAGAAGGCAAAGCATAAGGACGATGTTTGCCATCACATTTATGATAATTTTAGGAAGACTGCTAGAAAGGATCGGCATACAACAGTTTGGTAACGGACAATAAATTTAGAAATCATCCGCCCGTTATCGGGGTTCCGTTTTGTTTCGTCAACAGTTTCGGTGCAGATAAGGTCCTTGAAGTGAGCGGTGCATCAGAAGTGGTTTTCCAGATGGCTGATGGTCATGTTTGCATTCTGTGGTGATAAGATAGCAGACACGCGCGTTTGAAAGTCTACTCATAAAAGAACAAACACAATGAATTACTTTCGGTCCAATCTCCCGTTAATTATCGATGCATCGTTCAGATTCACATACAACCATTCAATTATTTCGCAATAAAAGCGATCATGAACTTGCCATCGATTCGTATAACTTTGTAAAGCAATTAAACAGGATCAAAATTGCTTATTCTGACGAACAATAATTAACACCATTATCGGATCAGTGTCCCGGCAAAGTAACGACGTACATTTGCGAATGCAATCCAATTATCGTTCGGAGAATCGAAAACACAATCTGCTTACGACTCCATTTCATGCCATAATGAACGATCGGAAAGTGCCTTCCAGAATTACATTACACCAAAAGTGCAAACTTCTATCACCCAGTCAACCGGCTTGGCAATGCATGTGAAAAGTCAATCCCGAACAACGAAAAAAAAAAAACAGCCAGCCTCAGAAAAGTTGATTGTCAATCGGATGGTTCGGCCTCCGCGAAAAGCGCATCCTCCTCCCAACTCTTCACTACCGATTTCGGGCATGTTTTCATTCCAGAGGGAGTTATTTTTGAATTTTAAGCTGATTTTTCCACGCGAAATGTGACCACCACCCACACCCACGCCGAGCACGATGATAGGCACGCGGCAACAACACTGGTCCGGTCATTCTCTCGGAATTGGCCAACACGGGTCGATCGTGTGCGAGCAAAAAAGCTCTTTTCCGGTTTTCATTTCCAATCACCCGAGGGTCAGAATTTAATTCCGCTTTTTACGATGATGCAACAATGAACGAACCACAAAAAGAATGGCATTTTTCCAATACATATTGTGCAGTGTGTGTTTGTAAGCGAATTTGAATGGACAATGAAAAGATTGGGTGGTTTGGAGTAACCAAAATACAAAAAAAAAAATGCATAGATTCAGAAAAGCTTTCCAGAGCACACCATGCCCAACAATGTTTGCTGTGGACTCAATTAGAAATGGCATCGAAGTCTGTGTTGATCTGTGTGTGTGTGTGTGTGCGAGAATTGGTGTTTTGTTTTTCCTGTATGCAAATATGCTTTCACTGCAGAAATGACGGGTGTTATTTTTCGATTGAACTCTTTCGGAGTAAATATTTGTCCGAATGCAATTTGACTGGACTTTGATTAGAATGAAAATGAATGGGATGTAGTGCACGTTACTAATCCCGTTGTTGTCGAGGGATGCAATTATTTTACAACTTGTTTTGCATTGCATTAGATATACCCCCGAGCAATCATTTATTGATGTGTTTACCTCTTATTGTTCTTAAAGTTTCCAAAATGTATGAAATTTTCAAAATTTATGATATTTCGGGACTTCCTAAAAATCTTCGAGTTGCAATAGTTTCATGTCCATCAGGATTATCTTTAGTTTGCCTTATTTCTGGAATTTGGTTAAGTGCTTAAAGTTCAAGAATTTCAAAATAAACGATTCCTCCGGAAGATCTGGAACACTTTTTGTTGAGATATGTATAGGGTTACGAGATGTAATGTCAGCCTAGCCCCTCACTTCGGCCTATCAAGCAAATAACTAATTTATTCAGCAATAATACACAATAGTAATGAAAAACTAATATCACATCTGCTGTGAAATTGTAATCCGTAAAATAATTGCCTAGTTTTGTGCCAAATTGAGTACATTTATTTCTCTTTTTTAAAGAAGAAGATAAGTGAAATTTTCATTTTTTCGATTCTATGCACTATCGAAAATAAAAACAGCGGTGGTCATCAAAAATCCTGATAATTTCATGATGTTAAACGACTTACCTTTTTGTAACATGCTAGCCTAATAAATCAATGTCACAGTTTTCACTACAGTTGATAATTTAGAAGATTGAACGCTATTTGCGCTTTATAACTATGAGCCAAACTTTAGGGACGTCATTTTGAGACGTGTTTTTAATTATGGTCTATGAAATTTATATTATGACTTTATATTGATATAGGTGAGACCATTTGCGTTGACGACAACTTTGCAACTCTGCAGTGTCCCATAATCAAACGTCAGTTTCTAGAAACATAGCGGATAGATTATTAACCCTTTAACTCAACTGAAAGTCCGCGTCGAAACGGTACGGTAATTCGCGTCTACAAAGCACCTATAACTCTTTAGTCGGGAGGGAAATCCCATAAGCAAACGTCACTGGAGGCGTGAATCATGGCGACTTTTTTCTGATTCGGTCGCTCTACCGAAACATCTCGTAGCCAACTGTCAATCTTTGCGTGAAAATTCCATGTCCGTAAGCTATCTAGTTTTCTAAAAGGGTGTTTACCCGTACACGAAGAGAAGAAATACCCAACAGTAGAGTTATTTTATATAAGTATTTAGAAATGCTTCTCATGTTAATAAATACAAAACAGCCAGTGAGTACAAAACATTTATAGCTAACACGAATGTTAACATTTGTCATGAATAAATTGATTGAAATTTTGATATGTGCTATAAGCTACGAATTGCTAAAATGCACTGTAGAAAGTGATGCAATGTTTTGCTTATTAACTGAAATATGATTCTTTTCATAGGTTTTGAGGAAAAATATCATTCCTCGAGACGTTTCTGATGATCTGATTTTTCAATTCATTTATGATCATTTACAGTTACCTACCCGCTTAAAAAATTAACTATATTATCAGTAATTTCAGGCAAAACGGCTGCTGTATGTCCATCCCATGGGGAAAATCAGCGAGCCGAGAAAATCGTATGTTAACCTTGATTCATACCATTGCACAGTGGTCCAGAATGCAGATTTAGGTGGAATGATATGTTTTGAGCCTGAAATTGAAACTTTAGACCAAAATTTGTTTCTACAAAGTTGCTCCTCATAGTAAGACCCTCATTTTTATGACAATGAATTCAAGGGTGGTACCTATTATCATTAAAATCAAGAATAGGGGAAATGCAGGTAATGTCGGCCTAACCCAAGTAACCAAAAGTTCCGCATTCAACGATTAAAATCACTTCCAAGTTCCGTAAAGTTCAAAAAAAGTTCCAACCGAACCTTCAAGTTCCATAAAGTTCAAATAAAGATCCGACAGAACTTTCAAGTTCCGTGAAGTTCGAATAAAGTCCCGACAGTACTTTCAAGTTCCATAAAGTTCAAATAAAGTTCCGACAGAACTTTCAAGCCACATGAAGCAATCCGCACAAGTCTTTATTAGTATCAAAATTTAATGTACGTAAATATGAAATGATCAGTGGCCCGAATAAATCATAATTCTAATAGATATTTATGCAGTGCATCAACATTCTATCCAAACATAAAAAAATAATTAAAAAGTAACTTTTAAGTAAGTAAGTAACTAAGTAAGTGTGATGGAATACCATGCGGGAAAAAACCAATTTAAAATTTATCAAGGTGTTGTGTTTCGTATTCAAGTCAGTCAGCTGACACTGAAAACTCCAACAGTAGGTGGGACAACAACTCACCTTATTATATCTTAGATGACGTAGCGGTTCATGCTGGGACTCTCACGCAGAAGGACTGGGTTCAATTCTTCAAACAGCTCCAATTTTACTACTAATGCTGATATATAATCAATACACATTAATACCTGCCTGTAGAAATAACATTCATAAAAGTGCAAACTAAATATAGAATTGGTGTAGAGGACAAAAACCTTTTTTAATTTAGTTTCTAAAAGTTCCATTCAAGTTCCGCCAGAGGCTGCTTAGAATGTTCTTCAATTATGATACCGGAACTTTCAAGTTCTTATTACGACTTAAAAATGAGGCTGCCTAAAAGTCTAAAGACCACCACCAACCAAGCTGCTTAAGTCACAAATCGCCTTTTATCAGAAATTTTGGTTACTTGGGAAGTGTCCCTAATTTGGGTCCATACATAAATTCAGCAATCGACTAAATTTTCAATGGCAACCAAAAATATCCATTAGTAACGTCCCAATAACGCGTTCATCAAGATTAAATTAATAAATAGCAGGTTTTTAGCGATGGGCCCAATCTTAGATCCATAGGCCAACATTAGAGACAGTTCCCCTATAACTTTTTTGTTTAAATAAATTAAGGTATACATTTTTCGGCAAAGTTATAGATGAGCTTATTTCAAGCAACTTTGTTGCAAACAACTTTTTTCATCTCTTAAATTGGCCTATATTTTCTTGAATTGAGTTAGGACGGCTCTAAAAAAACAGTTGTTTTGCTCTAGTTTTATTATTTCGAATTTTTCAGCAAAGGTGTCTTGACATAACTTTTAGATCTTAAGAAGGCGCAAATTTTTGCTGGACAAAGATTGTCAATATCTTTCGCCGATCAAGAGTTATTGACGTTTTTATACTAAAAATATGCACTTTTTAAATGTTAATATCTCTGGTTGGGGCAAAAAAATTGGTGGGGTTGTGTACAAGACACGACCGCATGGTTGACGTAGACTAAGTTAAGCTGTGTGGTGAAATTCTCGTGCGTTTTTCTAGATATTGATTTAAAATACATGTTCTATTAAATTTGGTTCCTAAATAACAATCAGATATGAGTAAGGCTTTCTTCATGTGATTCTTTGAAGCGTCCAACAATAACCGTCATGATGGCTGATATTCCCTAGCACTTCAAGATTTCTAGGACATAAATCTTGGACGGTTGTGACATCACTCATGAAATTGAAACTCCTTGTGTACTGGACTGCAAGAAACGTGAAGTTCCAGTTTCTTTGTTATAAAATTTGTGAGAGCTGATATCTGTACTCATGAAATTGTTATGTGGTAATGAGATTGATCAGAAATAAGGTTTCCTCAGCGATTCAACTTCAAAACGCTAAACGGAGGACACAATTTTGCACCAATAATGTACAGTGGTTCAGAATGCAGATTTAGGTGAAATGATATGTTTTGAGCCTGAAATTGAAACTTTAGACTAAAAGTCTCTTCTACAAAGTTGTTTCTTATAGTTATGCCCTCATTTTTATGACAATGAATTCCTATTGTTATTTAAAATCACAAATCTAACTTATTTGTTGGAATAAATTAAGGTATACATTTCTCGGCAAAGTTATAGCTGAGCTAATTTCAAGCAACTTTGTAGAAAACAACTTTTTTGTATCTCTTAAATTGGCCGATTTAGAGCTATTTTCTTGAATTTAGTTAGGGTGGCTCTAAAAAAACAGTTGTTTTGCTCTAGTTTTCTTATTTCGAATTTCTCAGCAAAGGTGTCTTTAAATAACTTTTAGATCTTAAGAAGGCGCAAATTTTTGCTGCACAAAGCTTGTCAAATTCTTTCACCGATCAAGAGTTATTGACGTTTTTATACTAAAAATATGCATTTCTACGGCATTTGAAAGGGCGTATGTTATTCTCAATAAAATGAAAAAAAAAATGGAGGTATGGTATTTTTTAACTCGTATAAAATCAATTTGTGTGCCATGTGTGTTGAATGGGTGCGATATCCTACGCAGGTGTGGAAGCTGCCTTCCTGCACATTCGATTGCCGTCAATGGATGGCAATCGATGTCCGTCGGTGATTGGCACTAGATTGCAGAACAGATACCGACGTTAAATGACGGAAAGAAGACAGCAGGGATTTTCGAATATCTTAATTTATTTTCGAAGTGTCAAATCAAAGTGAAAATTTTCCAAATGGAACACAGCCTTAGAATTTTTTTATTTGTTCAATCGGTAGATAAAAGATGCACCGAGAACTTATTGGAGGGATTCATGGCTAATTGATATCCCGATCAACTATGAAATATTTCTTAACATTGCACAGTGGTCCAGAATGCAGATTTAGGTGGAATGATATGTTTTGAGTACTTGCAACAGAAAACTGCAATCTGTGTAGGAAAATCCTTCTTATCACCACAGAAACGTTTTCTTATGCAAAATAATGAATGTGCGTTCACAACGAAATTTTATAAAACCATATTATGATTTTTTTACATTCAATCAATAGATTAAAGATGCACCGATAATCAAATGGAGGGATTTCAAGCTAAAATGTTCTGATCGCGAAATATTGATGATCAATACCGAAATTGTCCAACCCGTTTTGTGTGGTGTGCTGCTGATTTTCAGTGTTGCTCAGTGGGAACTTTCATAAATAACGTAGTAGTTGAAGGAGGAGAGGGGTTTCAGAAGTTGGGACCGGCCATGTATTAGGTGTGTATTGCAAAACACGCTCCGAGGGGGAAGGGGGGTTAATTGGTCAAAAAAAAATATACATTATTTATGGATGGCCCTTATTTTACTTCCAAGGCTGTGTCGCAATGGGCGAGTTAAATTTATCTCGTGGTTAAAAGTGACAGATGTGTTATCGAGTAACTCTGTTATACGACCGTGGTTATTTCGGACCGACTACAAGTTAAATTTGGATAACCGTGACTGAACTCTGTTTGAACATTGATCAATTTCCGGCATTTTCGAACATTGAAAATAACTTTCGAAATGTCACGATATAAAACTCGGCAATTGGTACACAGCTAACGAAGTATTTCACGATTAATTTTTCGAAGGAACGTATCAGCTTTTGTAGACAACGCATTTGATCGTCGATTTGGCGTAACTGGTAGCTCATCCACGCATGCTAATAGTACCATGAGATAGAGGAAATTTTCCCCTACCTGTTATAGTGGTGTTAGTATGTGGGGCGAGCTATGAGTAATGCCAAACTGACGATAAAATGCGTTGTTTACAAAAGCTGATATGTCCTTTCGAAAAGTAATCGAGATTTGTATTTAGTTATCATTCAGCCAAGGAGCGCTTGCGCCATCGAGGCGACGCTGCTACCAGCAGCCAGTGATCCCGATGGGAACGACGCGCAAAGTTCGAGGTGCAAAACTCGAACGCTGCGCGCTTGACAGGAACCGCCTCCCTACTGCTGCTGCTGCTGCTACAGTCATTGGAACCGGTGATCAATATTCGACCGGATGTGATAGCTCCGAGGTATCATTTGCAATCGTTTCCACAACCATCTGCACCGATGCTGACTCTGGCGTTCCAGCTTTCGTTGCCGACAACACTACCATTAAGCACACTTCCATCAATTGCCCTGACATCTGCGGAAACAGCACTCTCGCGATTGGTAAACATGATTTGTATCTTTCCACAGAACAAATACGGACTGCACAAACAAATTTAAAAAAAATAATTTAAAAATACGTTGGTGGTAGATGATCTTTGAAAAGCACAACTCCTACATAATTAAAAAGAAATATATTCCAACCCTCTCCAAAGTGAAATATGTCCCTACACGCATACGTCGGTGAATCTCTACAGGGAACCTTCAACCAACCAAATATTCAGAGATACAGAACCTGTTTTCCGTCAACGCTCCATTTCGCTCGTTTCGTCATGGATCCAGTACTCCAAAAATTAATCAGCTTCCGTATAATGCCCAATTCTAATAAATGTAACGCATCTCAAACAATGATATCATCAACCATGTATATCGGTAGTTCCGTAAGCAGAGACAAGGCACGTTGGTGCTCTGGGTATTTATTCTCTCGAAACATTTGATTAGTTTGCAGCTCTGTATTGACTTCTGGCAAGATCATGGTTCCTGCATCATGAGAATATTTTCCATTCGTCGTACACTTCAGGCATCCAAACTTGCCGTTATAGTTTGTTACAGCCCGAGAGGGAGAATCACATATAAACGCTCAAATTTGAACGGACATTTTGTGAGTGTTTATTATAATGCCTGAATTCAGAACAGATGTAAGCTCATAGATTGCACAGTGATTCCACAATCAAAACATAAAAACAGACAGATATGCAAAATAAAATAACTTCATGCAATGTTCATCAATTTTCTCGCAATATGATTTCAGATGGATAGATGCGGTGATTTAAGCAACTAGGGAAACACAGTTTCATTTCAATCACAAATATTCGTTATATGTAATCTTTTTACAATTTTATACAATATTAGCTGGCGTTATATTCAATTGCAATTTAATATGCCTGTATATACTTGAACTTTTTTTTACGTTTTATGGTTTGCTGGGACTCATGTCCAACCGGTTTGCGATTTGGGCTGGAAATGCTTAATATTTAATATGTATTGTCAATGTATGTATGTGAATAAAATTTTAGTTTTTCAAACTAGAGCAGACTCACTCAAACTTTAGAACAAACCGTCAACAATTTATGAAACTCAAATTAATTACCCATAGATTGATGTCGAAGCAGTGATTGATCAAGCTTTTCCGTGATTAATAAATAGCCCTCATTTATAAACTGCCTTAGACTCAACAAAATACTAAATCTTACAATTTGCGGACAATAGCTACCCAGGATAAACAGAACCGAAACAAACAGCAACATGTAATATAGGATTGAAATCATCACCCTGAGAGTTCATTTCGAAAGTGCACACACTCGTTGCCAAATACAACGATGCTGCTTTCCGGATCCATTTAGCTTATTTTTTTTTCTAAATAACAAGCGAAATGTGTGCTCTTCATTTCTAAGGCTCAGAGCGATATGGCGGAATGGACACTCTGTCCGAAAGCCGAATGACACGCCGAGGGAAAACAGATAAATCAAGGCATAAAAATGTCAATATTTTGTCCAAATGTTTGCAAACACAAATGGATTAAATTCGGCTCTTTGTGTATCCGGAAGAATTGGAAACCGAGCGGGCACTCTCTGGAAGGATGGTTGAAATGGAATCTAAAATTCTAAAGAATCAACGACCAACCATCCTTTGTTGTGCTGTCTTGTGTTGTGTTGTATTGTTGTTGTGCGGTTATTTTCAGGGGTTTCAACTTTCACTCTTCGTTCGTCGTTCTTCATGTGGCCTTGAAAAGAACGATCCACCGATGCAGATTTTCTTGGGTTGTTTATTGGACCTTGATTTGCGATTTTGCGAGATGTTTTTGTTCATCCGGCTTCCAGACTGGGTCAAAAATATTAAATTATGCTTCCACTTAATGCAAGGCTGTCAATGCTACGAATGAAATATGCGTTCGCTATTTTTTCCTATTAGTGGGAATAGCTCTAATGTTGGCCTATGGATCTAAGATTGGGCCCATCGCTAAAGATCTGCTATTTATCAATTTTATCTAGATGAACGCGCCATTGGGACGGTACTAATGGATATTTTTGGTCGCTATGGAAAATTTAGTCGATTGCTGAATTTATATATGGGCCAAAATAAGGGTCATTTGGCCGACATTACATCCATTTCCCCTAAATTGCACATTGTACTCCAAGGTTGACTTCTGTTTACAATGAAAATGGTGCATTTGTTGATTAGCCTGAGCGTAACAAAATTCTGATGCATGATAACGCAAGTACATTCTGGGATGATTTCATATTGATACTGTATTTTATATTTAGCAGCAGTCGTTTGGTACAACTGAAATAACATTTTCCGTTGCTTTTTTTAATATACAGAATTCAATACAATTATTTGATTTATGTTTTAATGTTTAGCTTAGTTTGATCAGGACACAACTGTCATAAAATTCACCACCCCAGCATTTGTACAAAATTAAATCTCAGATGATGTAAATAAGATGACGTTTCAAATCAGCTAAACCCTTTGAATCAGTCTAATATTCTCCGAGAAACGCGACTTTCCCAAGCATTCGGAATCTTTGATCTTCTGTTTGTAGCCTGAAATTTATTGAATCGACAGAAGAGGAGGGCACAAAAAAAGGTGTGACAATCAATTTGAACCGAGCAGAGCAGCCCATCGGAATCGACCGAAAGTGTGAAACCGTTTGTGTGCAAAAGTCCCCGTCTGCGTCGTGTTTGCCGCTGCTGCAGACCTACCTTCGACACACAGTGCAATGTGAGAATGGAATGCGTTCCATCACCAGTGGCGCAAGCAAAGACAGCAGCAGCAGCACCATCAAAGGAGAAGAACCTTCATAGAATCCTACGGCAGCAGTGACGAAAAAAGTGGCTACGAAGTGTAAAGGAATGTCCGCCTCAGTTATCGGGTCACCCTTCGGAGAAGAAGTACCCTCTGTGTGTCGCGCTATACCTACCATGGGCGTCGTGGTCGTCGTCGATGCCACCACTAACTGCAAGGTCAATTTGAGCTGGAACATTTCTAATCGATTCGTTGTGGGAATCGGCGAGCTGGAAGATTGGATTCTCATCGTCTCCCAAGGGGTGAACCGACCCGCTATTACATGCTGCACCGAGACTGATAAATGGCCAATGGAGCTTGAACGTTCGTCTATTGCCGCCATCTCCGAGGACAATCGTTGATAGTTTTCTAATCGAAATGGGAGCATTCAGCTGGATAATTGAATTTAGTTTGTTTGCCCATTGGACGTAACCGTAGGATGTTTCAAACTCACAGTTGGGTTTTCGTGTTTTGACGGTGGTTCTGTAGATTGTTACACGAATGGATTCGAAGTTTTCTTTGAGGATACATCCTAGGGTTTTGATCTAATTTCTGTCCTACTAAGCCTAACCCGCGTTTTCCCTCTCTTTTTTGAACGGGTTTGAACAAAAATGGAATATTTCTGTTAAATATGACTTTTAAATTTATTTGGATTTGACAAAGAGCAATTTGTGACTCTTTGTCAAATCCAAATAAATAGATATTGTTTATAATCTAATATTGCTTCTTGACTCTAAATTCGTTCAACGAGTTTCAATTCCGTCCTAACGCATTGAAACGCCAATAGATTTTCTTCATCCTACAGATAAACGTAGAAAAAGGGGATTTGCTAGCAAAGCTTCTTTTTTTTGAGAACAATGAGCGTAAATATTCATACAATGCGCTTTAACAGGATTTATGTTCTAGCTAATCAACTAACGCATCGGAACAAACCAATTATTGATTTGTGCACGGTGAAATCATTGATATTATTGATCTTTTTTGATCGATGGAACGGAAATGGGCGATTACGACGAAGTAACCATAAATTACTTTCTAATTTTAAGACTTTGTCAGCAGTCCAAATACTTTTGAATATTAATTCAAGTATGTAGCCACATTTGTCGAACACCATGAACATATACGTGGTTTTCGACAAATGTGGCTACACACTTGAAAAGTATTTGGACTACTGATAAAGTCTTAAAATTAGAAAGTAATTTATGGCTTTTAAAATCATTCGAACATAATTTTTTGTGAACGAGGATTGGTAGCTCAGTGGTTACCGCTTCTGCTCGCTGAGCAGAAGGTCGGGAGTTCACTCCCAGGCCCGTCCCCTTTCTTGCAATATTTCACTTTTCCTAGTTCTATTCTCTATCCCCACTAGATTTAAACAGTGCTGCATTCTGTCAACAATGTCAATTGACGTAAGATGTTGATGTTTGGTCTAGCACTGAATTTCACCTCCGACACTGATATTGTCAGGCATGATATCAGGCGGGTACGGCTTTGATATTGCTATCCATATAAATATCACTAGCAAAAAGTTGAAAATCTTATTTTATCTCAATCAATCAACTTTTTTGGATAACCGTGGCATTGTTTTAATATCGGTACTCAATTAGCTGGCGTATATAAGAAACTTTGAATATTAGTGGTCCCTTTACTATATCAATGTCATTTGCGTGACATGACATTGAGGCGAATGATATTGATATTCTAATTATCTGAACTGATACTGACATCAGGTGGCTAGTGAAATTCAGCACTGTGTAGGTATTGGTATTGATATTTTGCAGCAGCAGATTTAAATGAAAACGAATTCTGCTTAAACCAACCGCACAACACCTTACCACAGTTTTGAATCCGGATCTAAAAATAGCCCACATCATTAACATAATTATCCTGCCCGTGAAAGCCGTGGAGATGCGGAGGTGTATTCGGTCTCTAGTAACAACGGACGTCGAAATAATCATCCTTCCCTCCTCAAAAGACCGTGAGGACGTGGCCAGCGCTGTGATTGATCTAAATAGATTGAATTGGTGTGCTTGTTGTACATTGTAGATGGAAAGCTAATCCCATGCACCATCTATGTGGTTCTCTATGCAAGTGCACCAGTTCTGATCAATCACGGAGGAGAAACAACGAAATTCACGGTCTTTGAAAAAAATCATTCGAAAATAAATTGTTGTAGGGTAAACGTTCCTATAGTTGCGGTAGGTTAGAAGCGTTAGGTTCCTATAGTTGTGACTCCATACACAACTACAGGAACCTAACGCTTCTAACGTACCGCAACTATAGGAGCGTTTCCCCTACATTCTGTAAGAAATATTCAGAAAAGTTTTTTAGATCCCAAACATAGAAAATTTTTAAGAATTCTTAGAAGGAGAATTTACGCTTGGATAAATTTTGGAGACCTCAGACATGGACGTACTTTCAACGTTTCTTGTTAACTAAGGGAATTCTTTGAAATTATCAGTCTTAGAAAAAATATGCAATTGATTCCTATGTCGGACTTGAAACACTTGATTCCGAACGCAGACATTTTTTACGATTATGTCCTATATTATTTTACTCTAGATAGTTGCAAAATTTTCGCAATCATTGAATATTTTTCAAAATTTTGAACCTATAGGAAATATTGGAACGTGAACTTTTGAAAAAAAACAAAGAGTTCAATAATCGTAATTTCATTTTGTTCTTAATCACTCATGAAATTGCTAATTCTAATTAATATAATCATATCAGGTTCTTGAAAGATCTTGATCACAACTAAGTTACCTTTTTTAAACTCGTGCCTTGAGGTTACGCAATAAGATTCCAATGTCTTGTATAGATGTACTTGGTTTAAGCTCATGAAATGATTATTTGTGAGTAACATTATTTTCCATCTGCATCTAACAGAGACTTGGCTGCGACAAGACATAAAGGATGGAGAACTGTCGTCAAATTATGCAATTTTCAGATGCGATCGTAGTGAACTTACGAGCCAACTATCGAGGGGTGGTGGTGTACTAATCGCCGTCAAAACGAGTCATCAGTGCTGCGCAGTATCAGTGGCCGACTGTGAGCAGCTTGAGCAGACCGTTGTGCGGTTACAACTAAAAAACCGTTCGGTATACGTCTTTGGAATATACCTTCGACCAAATTCCAGTCCTGAAATGTACTCTGCTCACGCCGACGCAATCCGAAAGGTTTGCGATAAACTTCAAGACGATGACGTTGTTCTAGCGTTAGGCGACTATAATCTTCCCGGACTCTGCTGGCGCTTCGATGGCGATATCAATGGTCATTTACCATCAAACGCCTCAACAGAACAAGAACTTGCGCTTACCGAGCCGATATTTGCATGGGGTTTGGTTCAGATCAACTCTTTAGTGAACGTCAATGGCAGGACTCTCGATCTTGCATTCGCTAATGCTCCGGACTATATTGAGCTAATTGACCCTCCAGTTCCGCTCCTGAAAATTGACCCCCATCACAAGCCATTTCTCCTACGACTCGATACTCATTACACTACGAGGAATCACGCCAGCGCTCAAATGGGTGTAACCTATCTAGACTTCAGAAGATGTGACGTAAACCTAGTGAATAACGAACTTTCGGCTGTTGATTGGCTCTCACTGTTGAATCGACCCTCGATAGACGAAACTGTGTCCGTTTTCTATGATAAACTGCACAGGATCTTTGACAAGGTTGTTCCTCGCCGTCACTGCACTTCCAACGCGGTAAACAGAAAACCCTGGTGGACAGGGGAATTACGTCCACAACGCAACAGGCTTCGTAAGGCTCGTAATCGTTTTTTCAGTGTGAGATCAGACGAGAACAAGAACAACCTCCGTAACATCGAAAGCAGCTACAACGAACTCCTTGCATCGACCTATGAAGCATACGTCAACAATCTCCAGTCAAACTTGAAGCAGAACCCCGCATCGTTCTGGAAGTTCGTCAGGGACAGCAAAGCAAACAAACGCATTCCCTGCAATGTCGAATATGAAGGAGTGACAGCTGCAACACCTAGTGAATCTGCAACTCTATTCGCTGACTTTCTCAAAAGTGTGTTCAGTACTTCTCCACCGATTCCTCTTCCCGGAAGTTTCCAGCGAGTGCCATCGTACGACGTGAACCTGCCTACTGTATGTATCTCTCCAGAGGAGGTACTGAAATTATTGAACGACCTGGATGTTTCGAAGGGAGCAGGTGTAGACGGATTGCCTCCTTCCATTATCAAAGCTTGTGCATTAAAACTAGTGACGCCCGTAACCTTGATATTTAACCAATCGCTATCAAAAGGTGAATTTCCAACCATGTGGAAAACTGCTAAAATGGTGCCAATCCACAAAACTGGCAATCTAAATCGAGTAGAAAATTACAGAGGCATTTCGATACTTTGCTGCCTCGGTAAGGTTTTCGAGAAACTGGTGCACCAGTTTTTGTACAATGCATCTAGACCGTTAATATGCGAGTTCCAGCATGGTTTCGTGGAACGGCGATCAACAACGACCAATTTGATGTGCTACACAAACACTCTGTTCCACGAAGTCGAGGCTCGTAGCCAGGTTGACTCAGTCTACGTGGACTTCTCTAAAGCATTTGACACCGTACCACACATCCATATCACTGAGAAACTTCTGCACATGGGCTTCCCGATTTGGATCATTGAGTGGCTCAAATCTTATCTAACAAATCGCAAAGCTTTTGTTCAAATCGAGACTGAAGAGTCATCAGTTTTCGACGTAACCTCTGGAGTACCTCAAGGAAGTGTGCTAGGACCACTTATTTTCATTCTGTACATCAATGACCTTGGTCTCCGCTTATCGTCTGGCAAATCTTTCTTCGCAGACGATTTTAAACTATTCAGGGTAATTGCATCGGTCTTGGACTGTGCTGCCATACAAAACGACATTGACGAATTGTTGAAATGGTGCGAAGAGAACGGGATGAACGTTAACATAAAAAAATGTAAAGCGATTTCATTCACACGTTGCCGCACTGTGTTGAAATACAGCTATAAGATCGGGCCCTCTACCCTGGAACGTGTAGATTCTATTCGTGACTTAGGTGTTATATTAGACAGCAAACTGAGATTCAACGAACAAATCTCTACAACAGCTGCAAAGGCCTTTGCTGTCCTAGGATACATTCGACGCCATGCAGCCTTCATCACCGACGCTTATGCTTTGAAGGCGTTATTTTGCTCATTGGTACGAAGCATACTTGAATACGCCGCACCTGTTTGGACACCGTATCAATCTACACTAGCCAGCAAATTAGAACGAGTTCAGAAATACTTCGTTCGGTTTGCTCTCCGCCACCTACCATGGAACAATGAAACACACCTGCCTCCATATACCTCACGCTGATTATTACTTGACTTGGAAACGCTGTCTGCCAGACGCCTGAAATTGCAGCGTATCTTCATCTTCGACATTCTTACGGATCGCATCGACTGCCCTGCGCTGCGTCAGCTTGTCAACTTCAACGCTCCATCTCGTTCACTTCGAACTCACGCTGCGCTTTACGTACCTCATCACAGAACAAGCTATGGACATAACAACCCGCTGAGTACCTGTATACGTGCTTTCAACACTGTTTATGATCAGTTTGACTTTAACATTAGCAAAAATGTGTTTAGTACTAGAATTAGAAATTTAGATTAAGTTGCAGTCTAAACGAGTATATCGAAGACGAAGGAATAAATAAATAAATAAATAAAATTCCAAACGAGCTTCTCTGTTAGAGTAGCTTCAATACCAAATCTTACCTAGGTTCTAAGAGTCCGAATCGGGAAAATTTCACCGACTCCGACTCTGACTCTCTCCGTGAATTTTCATCTGACTTTGACTACGGCAACAAAGTCACATTAAAATCTAATCAAATGTCAACGTTTACAACGTAACCACTCACCAAATCGGTTTGACCTATTCAAATTGAAAACTATTGATGATGATGATGATTACATTTCTTACCCCTACAAAGGTTTGAGCTGGACGATTTATCTTTAAGTTAATTAAATATGACATTTTAACCAGATTAACAAACAAAAAAGAAATGGTTTCAATTACAGATATAAATTCCATCTAGAGTTAACAGTTGCTTCACAACGATATGAATGTGAAAAAGGGCGTCCACTGATGCTATCATAATTTCAGCAATGTCAGGAATGCTCACGACATTTGCCAGAAAACTTACTACAATCTCAAGGTATCTTCCAATTTGCATTATTTTTTATCAAATGTTAAAATCAGTCCTCTTTACCTGTCATATGCAAGCGAGGTTTAACTTTTTTAAGCTATTTTTTTTGTAGAATAACGTCTTCCAGTAACATGGTGGGCGTGCAATTAAAAAAAAACAATATCGACTTCATTACGAAAAGTGGTCAGGTTTAAACCACTTAAATGTCAAAAGCGGATGGATTTTAATTCTTATCAACCCAATCGATTGGAATGTTTTCTACGAATCTGCTAGAACGAACACTTTCTCAATTTTCAACAGGTCACTATTGAAAATTACACAACTGTACAACTTTTGCAATGGTGGTCAAAATTATCAACGATTGCCTGGAAAAAGCACTTTCCCGAACAACTTTTTCAATCACCATGTGTGACGGTGTCCGATCGGTCGTCATCAGCAGCAGCAACAACAGTAATGCTTTCGTCGTGTGGTGTTAAACATTGTTTTCCAGTACACAACGAAAGGCTGCCCGCAAGCAGCGAGCGGCAGCCCACGAGAACCCTCGATTCACCGAAGAATGAGGAAGAACCCGCACAGCTACTGATAGGATTCAGTTGCTCGTCGTGAGCCGCTGTGAGCCATCTATGGCAAGCGTGTCACCCTTGTTCCAAACAACATAAAGCTCGCCAGCCTAATCCGTGTTGAATGGGGCGCTCAGCATTACTCAACCATCATGAAAAAACGGTTATTTTCAGAACCACCATAAACTATTGTTGTTTATGAGTTAATTTGCATTGACCATTCGCTCGCCTTGCTGCCAGTTACATCACTCCCAAAACTCTTTGATAATGTACCCAGCAGCCAAACGTTTGTGGTTAAATACGTAACAGTATTGAAATGGTACATACAAATCCTCGCAATGACCGAATACCACATGACCTTGTCCATTAACCAGAAACACTTCGAAATAAGGTAAGGTTTTCTCCAGGATGCTAGAAAAACAAAAAAAAATCTCGAATTAATATGATTTATCGCGAATATCTCGCAATTGGAAACTTTTATCAAGAAATTCCTCAATTATCGCTTTTTTTATAATCCACTAGCTGAGTGTGCCCGGCCTTGCTCGGGATTCAATATAAGCTTGAGTTTAGTTAAAAAAGGCATGTACGTAGCCCCTCCCGCTCTTATCTAAGGGGCTACCCCCTATGACCTGCTCAATTTGGTTTCATTCGCTTGATTAGTTCTCGAGTTATGCAGAAATTTCAGTTTCATTTGTATGGCAACTCCCCTTTACAGAGGAGGGAGGGGTCTCGAACCATCATAAGAACCTTTCGTTGCTCCAAAAACTCCCGCATACAAATTTTCACGCCGATCGGTTCCTGAAAAATGAGATCCGTGATGCTGTCACCTACTCTAAACACGCCAAGCGTAAGCGGCCATGGATGTCATCTACGTTTTGAAGTGACAGAGACGCACTCTGTTTGGTTTCGGAGGTTAAATCATCACCAACTTTGGCAACAAAACGGCTCTTTTCAGGGCCACCAAGCTTATTACAGTAAAGAGTAGGAATAGAATTCATCACCCAGGCCTGCTGGGGTGAGAGGTAATCACGCTAACCACCGGCGCCGATATCTTTCAAGGTGATATCACGGCGAATGAGAATGACCCAAATTTGAGTTTAGTTATCTCAGAAATAAGAAATCAAGTGCAGGAACTCAGCGATGAGCAAATTTGCCTCATGTTTTCCCAGGATTTTCCAGGGGAAAATTCTCGAATTTGAGAAAAGTAAAGATTGGATTCACTCAGTCTATGGGTACTACTCCGAGACTGAATAAAATTTTCGTCAATATCCTCATTTTCTGGCAGATTTTTTAGGTTTTCCACAGGAAACCATGATACAAATTTACTCATCGCTGAGTTCCTGCACTTTTGGCGATTATGAATGAACTAAACTCAAATTTGGGTCGTTCTCATTCGCCGTGTACGCAAAAGGAAAAGAGCCAGTGTCGCTACTTGATAGCAAACTACTCATAATGGGAGGAGTCTTTGTAGCTTTTATACCACTTGGTTGCCCATCATTCTGCTTTAACCTGAAAAGATATAAAAGAGCGCTGCTGTTTGGCATTAGCTCATAACCCGAACAGATCCAAGTGCTCGGTAAGTTCATCATCCAGTATGGTGTCTAAACCGCTAACCATCGCTTCCTGGAACGCTTGCTCTGTAAAAGCAAAACAGATTGAGCTTGCCGACTTCCTCCGCAAGCACAACATCGACGTGGGCCTTCTAACCGAGACCCATCTAAAGTCCGGTGACAGCTTCTGGTTGCCTGACCACAACATTATCCGGCTTGATCGCACCAGCTCCAGGGGGGTGGTGTAGCGGTCATCGTCAGAAAGGGAATCAAGTTCTGCACTCGGCCCCACGTCCGCACTTCTATCATCGACGCCGTTAGTGTGGAGGTGGAATCACCAACTGGAAACGTCCGGTTTGTCGCTGTTTACTGCCCACGCCAGTGCACCGCCAACAATGGACTAGGACCTCAATTCAAGAACGACCTGACCGCCATCACCCGTACTAGCTCCCGATTCATCGTTGGGGGTGACCTGAATGCCCGCCATGAAGCTTGGCGGAACTATCAGAGGAACCGGAACGGATGTCTATTGTTCGACCACGCACAACATGGACTGTACACTGTGCAATTTCCAGACGAACCAACTTTTATCTCTCCGGCGGGAAATCCCTCCACGCTGGACTTTTTCCTGTCAAACATCGGACTATCCAAACCGGAGGCGCACAACGATCTCAGCTCCGACCACCAACCGGTGGTGACTGAAGTCGGTGTCAACGTGGTTCCTGATAGAAGCTGCCTGCGTAAAGACTACCACCATGTCAACTGGGTGCAGTACGGACGAATGGTGGACAGCAACATCGATGAAAATCCAACTACTCAACACCGTAGATGACATCGATCGGACGTTGAAAGGGCTCCAACAGGCCATACGGCCAACAGGCTGACGAGGCATACGTTCGACAAGTTCCTGTGAGGGGTAAGTTTGTTGCTATTGATTCCCACACCCAATTACTGATTCGGTTGAGAAATGTTCGTAGACGCCAGTTTCAGAGGACTGGAGATCTGGGCAAAAAACGTGAAATGGCCGATCTGAATAGGCAGATTGCTTCCAGAATGGACTCACTCCGAAATGAAAGTTTCGGGCGTGTTGTCCAGAATCTGGATGACCGCTCCAGACCATTCTGGAAGGTAGCCAAGGTCCTGAAAAATCATCCCAAACCCGTTCCACCTTTCAAAGTCGAAAATGATAACGATCGGCTTTTAATCACCCCACAGGAGAAAGCAAATGCGATCGGCGAGCATGTCGCTTTATCGCATTTGCTTGGCTCGACTATCCAAAGACCGCTCGATGATCAGGTTGCGCAATGCGTTCGTTCAAAACCTAGATGTCTCCCCTTGTGTCGTGCCTCCGGCGGATATGATTACAGTACGACATATTTGCTCAGCGCTGAAATGCACCAAGAACATGAAGGCTCCCGGGTTTGACGGTATATTTAACTTGATCTTGAAGAGAATCAGCATGAAAGTGCAGTCTCTTCTAACCGCTATCTTCAACAGATGTTTGGAACTGCACTACTTTCCAAGCATCTGGAAAATAGCAAAAATCATCAGTTCAGCTTCGAACCTGTTCGGATACGGTTGTGTATAAGTTTATTTCTGTTTTGTGCGTGCGTTCGCTGATTTTGCCAGATTAGCGCTGGCACTCTGCCTCCCGGACGGTTATACGTGTGTGATTGGTGGTTTTCTCGCTTTCCGAGAAGTTTTGGAATCGAAAAAGAAAACGTGATGCATTATGTTTGCAGGCATCAGAAGAAGTGTCGCTATCTGCGTTGTTTGTTTTTTTTTTCTTCGCTTGTGCTCCCGGTACAGAAATTTGTGGCGTCGCGTGTGATAGTTTTTGATTTCAGTTTGTTTACGCGTTGTATGATTTTGTGAGCGGTCGCTTCGTGTTCGCGTCATGGAGCAATCGACTACATTCGACCAGAGGATTGATCCCCGTAGGGCGGGTCTATGATCGGAGCTACTACAACAAGCGTGACATAGCTGCTTGCAAGGGATTCAGTTGGACTGATTTGGTGAGATTGTTCCATTTTTCTACTTTTGTCTATTTAAACTTAATTTCTATGAATGCGTATCGTTTGGAATCATTTGATTCGGATGAGACTCTTAACTTTTATTTGTTTACATTGTGTTTCAATTGGTATTCTTAAGAACTTCATAAAATAAGGTTTCAATATTTAAATTGAGCAGATCGACTAGCCTGGTGGCTGCCGCTTTTGCTTACTGAGTAGAAGACCGTCGGGGATCCACATTGTAAAGATTCCCTATTTTCAGCTTTTTTACAGGCTGGAGTTGTTGTTTGAACCATTTAGTTTATCAATTTAATTTATCTGTATAACAATTATTCACAAGCATTCTTCCAGGTCAATTCAAGAATAGTTTGATGATGATAAATCTTCCTAATATTCACATTACAGTTATGACCCGATCCTGTCAATCTCTCCGCGCATCAGACTGTTATTTTTCAATAATTCCACATAATTGTAATTTCATACCTTCCTCCTTCAAGATGAATGTTTAAGATACGCATACTTTGCTAGCTGACAAAATGGGGTCATTGCTGTATAATTATTCTCTTTTTGCAGCCTTCATTCAGACTGGATCTATTGATTTAAATTATTTGAGTTTTCTTCCAGCTCTTTGATGACGGAACATCACTAGATTTATACTGTAATGATTCACTCTTACAGCTTTCACCCTGGTTTTGTCTGTTGATTTGATTTGTTTGAATTGGTTTTCAGCTCTTTGGTGTTGGCAGTCGCGGGCGATCAATTTTGCTCATGCTCATGCTCTAAGTTCATTTTCAGCATTTCGATGATGGAACGTCTTCAGATTTATATTATAAGGGGGCTTATTACGGATGTCACATCACGGTGAAAAGTTGTCAATTGTCGTCACGGTGAAGTGATTCCCATTTGATTTGTACGGTAATCACGGCTCTTATTCTGAGTATCACTTTCTTATCACCGTGTAGTGACACCTAGAGTCGGTGTATAATGAGTCACGCCAAGAGTGAAGCCAAGTCTACCTATTGAACTGTCAAACCGGCTACCTATCGTGCAAAGTAAATAAACATTACGATGCTATGAAAGGTCCACGAAAGGTATTGCAATAAAATATAAAATATAATCGAAGAAATGAGCATAAACACGCAGTGAGCGTTAAATTGTCATGGGATACGCTCGGTAATGATTAGTAATGAGAATTTCTACTATTTTTTGTTAAGATAATTTGACAAAATCACTGATATAATGATTTACTACAGTCGCAATATTTTTTCTCTCGCTAGAAGTCATTTGAAGTTGATGTAGAAGTCCTCTGTTGCCAAGTGAAAAGAAAGGGAATCCTTCGAAAACCGTGATGCGAGTTCAACTGTTTTTCTCTTGGCGTGACTCATTATACACCGACTCTAGTGACACCCGTAATAAGGCCCAATGATACACCATTTGGTTTTGGCTTCGGGCAAATCCAAGTATAATGCATGATAACACTGATTCATTTAAAACCATGGTCGCATCACTTATCAAGGTGAATCCTGATCCAACGAACCCAACTTACTAACAAAATCTCCTTTTCTGTGTCTTTTGTTGGAAATTTCAGGGTTACATCTTCCTTATTGGGAGCTGAGGAGACATAGAGTTGCATCATATTGTATGTAAAATAATTATTATTTTCATTGCGGAATACCAGTTTTTTTTATCCATATAAATGTATTTTCATTATTACGTATTTTAATGTTCTGATATATTTCATTTCTCCATTACATATGTTTACTATATATATAAATAAATACTGGGTTGGGAGGGAGCATCAGGGTATCATTTGACCTGAAACTGGACGATTGGAGTGGTATGACAACCGGAGTCTAGGAGGGAATAAACACTATCATTTTCTTTATCCTACCGATTCGATTGTGATGGTGTGAATTCTACTCCAACAGTTTCAGTGAGATTGACGCACCCTTCTTAACAAACCATCCTGTAGGAAGCTTAATAAGTATTGCGAATTGCGTTATTCGATTTGTTGGATCGTATCGTTGGAAGGAGATTCTTAAATTCCCATGGATTTCGCGTAAGTGTCTCTGCTTACGGGTCCACCCCACCGTTTTTGGCCCTTCATACAGCGATATTGTGAATTCAGATCGGTAGCTCAAATTGATCTTGCTATTAAGTGGAGCTGCATACAAGACAAGATCTTCGAAGGGATGGTGGCTACCTTACATACATACATACATACATACATCTGGAAAATAGCAAAAATCATACCAATCCGCAAACCCGGTAAGGATCCAACATTGTCTTCAAGCTACAGACCAATCAGCCTCCTTTCAGCGCTGAGCAAATTGTTCGAGAAACTCATTTTCAATCGTTTGCTCAAGTTTGTCGAGGAAAGCAACATTCTCCTTCCGGAACAGTTTGGATTCAGAAAGGGGCACTCCACCAATCATCAGCTAGTACGCGTGATGAATAACATCCGAAGTAACAAAGCTGTATCCAAGTTCACAGCCATGGCCTTGTTAGACGTTGAGAAAGCGTTTGACAATGTTTGTCATGATGGACTTGTGTACAAGCTTTGTAACTTCAACTTTCCTTTACATCTGGTTAAAATCACCCGTAACTACCTCCAGCAAAGGTCGTTTAAGGTATCGTTGAATGGTTGTCTTTCCGACACGTTTTCCATCCCAGCAGGAGTCCCGCAAGGCACTCTGCTGGGCCCCTTGCTTTACAGCATTTACACTTCCGACATTCCTCCCCTCGGAGACGGTTGCGTGTTTTTCCTGTTTGCAGATGATACCGCAATAGCCGTCAAAGGAAGGATGCCTCGCGAAATAACGAACAAACTTCAACGATGCCTTAACGCCTTTGCTGATTATGCCACCACGTGGAAAATCAAAATCAATGCCTCCAAAACACAAGCGATCATGTTCCTCCATCGGCAATCGCCCAAACTGAAACCGGCTCCATCTTGTACTGTAATCATGAATGGCACAAGGGTTGAATGGTCTGCCGAAGTAACCTATCTCGGGATGTTGTTTGATGAAAAGCTCCTTTTCCGTGCGCATGTAGAGAAAACTGTAGTTAAGTGTTCTGCTTTGGTTAGGTGTCTGTATCCGCTGATTTGCCGCAGATCCCGCCTCTCAAGGGTGAACAAACTGGCCGTCTACAAACACATCATAGCACCTGCGATCCTCTACGCAGCTCCGGTGTGGGAATCATGTGTACAGACTCCCAGGAACAAAATCCAGGTAGCTCAGAATAGAGTGCTGAGGATGGTACTTGATCGTCCTTTTGATACTAGAATAACAAATTTACACGAAGAGGCAGGCATTGCCAAAATAGATTCCAGAATTAACGAAATTAAGACTAAATTTGCACAAAAATGTAATTTATCAGAACATGCTTTGATAAGCAATTTGTATATAGTAGATTAGGTGTATATAGTAGTTGTAGGTTAGTTGTAGTTGTAAATAGTAGTTATAAGTAGTCTCCTTTTTCAAATTTTAAAACAAACCAATCCCACCAAGGTGGTCATTCTCTAAAACAGGCCTGATAGGACTAGGAACTGTAATTAATAATAATTGAAATTTCACAGGAACTAAAGTTGAAAAGACGCATCTGTGTCACTTGATAAGTTATACATGTAAACCACACAAATTCAAGAAATATAGATCATTTAAAGTAAAAAAAAGGCATTAGCTCATTTTCGCTTCGGACAGTGGTGAACAGAAATAGCAGCAGTAGGAAGGTGGTGGCTAGTCCACTCCTTCACACCTAACAAGCAACGATTGACTGGTCGTGGCAAAGGAGGAAAAGTTCTTCGAGATAACCGCCATCGGTCGTCTGGCTCGCCGTGGTGGTGTCAAACGTATCTCCGGTCTGATCTACGAGGTGTGCTGAAGGTGTTCCTGGAAAATGAGGTCCGTGATGCTGTCACCTACACTAAACACGCCAAGCGTAAGTGGCCATGGATGTTCTCTTCAATAAAACGGCCCTTTTCAGGGCCATCAAGCTTACATCAGTAAAGAGTTGGAATAGAATTTATCTGTGCTTGTTTGGTACATATTCAGAACCACAAGCTTCCAATGACCACACAAAATGCTCTCCAGAGTTGTAATCTTTTAACCAAACTTGGAAGCAGGGGTGCAAGTGATTTTTATTGATTCTCTTAATCAACTTTCTCTTTGAAAAAGATTACTACAAATTTGGTACGCGTACAATTAAAAAACGGAAAGAGTTGAGATAATAGATAATTGAGCAATTAAAAGAACTAAATGCTCTTCACATTTATTCCGTCCACTAGCGGTCCTACGTCAAGCTTCCGTTCGTGCCCCTAGGCACAGACCCTTCTACTTTTTTAAACATCAAGTTGCTAAGAGAACGCATCGGAACTTTTTGGAGACTGATGTTCCTCGTGTGCTTTCTATAGCTTCTAAAGCAGCCAGAAAGTTCTGTTTGAACTTTATATGCACATTATGGAACTTGAAAGTGGGTTTTTATCGTGGAATGCGGATCTTTCGGTTGCTTGGGAAGAAAGTTTTGTCGGAACTTTATTTGAACTTTTGGAACTTGAAAGTTTTGTCGAAATTTGAAATAGATTAATGCAGATTGTATTAGATAAAAGCTGTGACTCTTATGTGGTAATTCGCTTTTAAATCCTCTCATGTTTCCAACTAATCATTTATTGACCACCAGCACTATTTTAACTCTGACCTGTGCACCTGCTCAAGCAATATTTATTCTAATTCCATGGTTCATATTAAAACCACGCTCCATGTTATATTATCAAATGATTACATTTCAAGCACAAAGGACAACACATTCGTTTCGGTCCTTTGATTTTGTTCGAACTCAAACCTAATTATCAAACGATTGAAACAACCACCACCAAAATGAGATTTTGATACCGCCAGACATTACACAATTCAGGTACACTGATACTGACATACCTGCGAATTGCATCTGCCTGTCGGTCTGCATCTATCAGCATTTGAATCAAGCGTGATGCTATCTGTTTGCTCAACCGAATCGTGCTCGGCTAAACTATATTGCAAATTATCTCGGAATCTCCACTATATGCTTCGCTATCATCATGAGCAAAGCAATTTAGAACCGGCACTACAAACAATGCGGAGTGAAAAGGGCTCTGTTTGAAGAAAGGGATTGTGACGATTGGGGTAATATTTAGGTGGGATTTAGGAATTAAACGATTCATTATTAGCTTGGGTAACAATACAGCTATGATCACGTAAAATGGATTTGGAAAGTTTAACACATATAAATCTCATTTAAAATGTTCATCCAAATCTATTTTAATTAAACAGATGATCAGTCGAAAGGTCCTTAAAGTGTGAAATCAACCACTAAAGAGAGATTTACTAATGCAAATAATGGTAGCCCTTGTACCAAGAGCGTGCTCTAATTGAGAGTGCTCAACGAAGCCCCCCCATGAATAAGTACGCATTTACCTCTGAACCATCATCATCCATCCATCCACTCAACCATTCATCCACCGCAAGTCCTTGGCACGGGAGAAAGCAAGTAAACCTCAAGCTCCCTCTTCTAACTCCCACCGTCACCATCGCAGCAGGTGTACATGATTTATTTACCTCTCGTTTTGTCGAACAACAACAACACACATTTAATAACCAAACGAAACAAATTCCTTCCTCACCATATCATGTGCACAGGAAGACGATACCGCCATGTGTTGTATCACTTCAGCAGATTTACCCACCTGATTCAAAGCAGCAAAATACTACATATTACATTGTTTGAAAAGTGGTACACTTTTCTACAGCGCGCTTTTCTGATTTGGAGGGTAATTTTTCACTTACATTACATCCAACAAGCTGATCCCAGCGAGAGATAAACATACAGGGAAGGCTAAGCCAAGTGTGCGTTCTACCCGTGTAGTATTAACTTGCTTTGATGAGGTTGCACACCGCTCCACCATGAACCCGTTGGTTCTCGGTTGCGACATGAAATAGCATCCTTGACGTAGGAAGGATGGATGCTGTCGAATCCGAAATCTTCCTCTTCGAGGTGCGGTTGCCGAGCGGAGCTTTTTTGGGAGCGGGATTGAAAATGTAAATACCTACCTAGCCATTCTACATGGTATGGTGGTCGACCTGCCGACTGTTGCGTCTTCGCTGTTAACGAGCACCAGTGACGTAGCAGAGCGTGGTAGCGTAAATGTTTCCATGTTTGGCCATGTTTGTATCATAGAATGATTGGTAGCCAAGCAAAAATCAGAAATGCCGTTGCTGGTGCATGTCGTATTACTCCATCACTACTACTACATTCAGCCTATGGACGGCGTGCCCTGTACTGTACGAAGTAGTCGTTTCCTTTCCACTCGATCCATAGCTGCTAGGGTCCGAAGGTTGCCTTACACCCTGCGCGCCTCTTATGCCGTTTTAGTTTGATGAACCAGGTTCGAATGTGGGTTGGTTTCTTCAAAATATCACTCTCGCGGTGAACTGGGTGAACTGAAATTTAGTGTACATGTGTATGTGTGACTTGAAATAGAAAAGTCAAAAAGGCAATGACAGCTAGCTGCCAAGCGATTGCTCAACAGCAGTTTTCAGCTTAAATATGCTGGGAATTCCCTTGTTCACTGCTGATTGTGACCGCTGCCATTTTATATTTTCTAAAATTTATTTGAACGCACGCAAATTACGATCTAATGTATGACCATGAAGAAGACGTAATTCAACAGCATAATTACATATGATTGAGGAATATGGACAGTAAGCAGCAGAATCACTATTGAAATTGCATATTTCATCTTTGCTCAACATTGTATGCAGCTTAACAAAACCGCGTTTGTCTCGTACCACATTTAGAAATTGGTAAGACTTGCGGTGATTCGGGATATTCATAGAACCATTTTCTGGCCACCCAGTAACAGAATCGGTCTGAGGATTGCATGTTATAGCTATGCTCAAGATTCTATACAATTAATACAAAAATCGTATATTTCTAGGACGACTTTCAGCAATGGACAGTTTTCCCGGTGATTCTGGATATCTGTGGATCCTTTTTCCGCCAACCCAGTGCAGAATCGGTATGAGGATTGCATATTTTATCTATGCTCAATATTCTATACAAATTACTGTCTTTCAAGAATTGACCATACACGGGGTTTTCCGGGAATCTTCAGACCATAAGCCTCTAACTATTTTTCTCGGTCCAACTGGCCAACTACAAGTCCAGTCGATTCCCTATCTGTTTCGCTGAAATATTTTTCAATATTTCAGACTGGCTGATTCTTTGTTGTTTACCTTTTTGACATTTCACCATAATAATTTCACCATTGAATGTATGCGTGAAACTGAAGAACCTCGAAAAAAATTCGGGTTCGAACCTAGTCGTTCTTTAAGTTGCTAGGTGGCGAACCTAGGTTGGTAACTGGCGTTCAAACTATCAGTTTGACAACTCTTAGGTTGCATCGTTATCAAGAACCATGATCAACAGGTCGTCGTCCGATATTCTTACGACGAGTCCAGCCCACCGTTGTCGCCCAATATTTGCAGTGTGCAGAATGGGTGGTTGTCCCAGCAGCTAGTTTGACTCGTGGTTCAGTCGCCTCCTCCCCGTTCCGTCTTCCATCTGCACTGCATCATAGATGGTGCACAACAGCTTCCGTTCGAAAACACCAAGGGGCGCGTTGGTCTTGCACAAGCATAGTCCAGGTCTCGTGGCTGTATGGGACCAACTTCGTGCGGCGGTGAATTTTATTCGACTGGAGTCCAAAGTACAGTCGGGATAGATCGAAGTAGGCCGCGCGATTGAAATGACGTGTTTTGATTTTGCTAAAAAAAAAGTCTGTGTGTTTTTATGGTTTTTATCAATTTGAACGATTAAAAAAACTCTAAAATTGATGGTGTAAAAAAAAAGATCTTATTCCGGATTTGTATCTGAAGGACGAAAAGTGGAAGAGGCTGATAGGCAAACAGAAGGTCATCAAGATGGAGTGAATCAAGCGGGCCGCCATCCGGGAAGTTGAAGCATTTGAGTGAGGGTTGGTCGCCGGTAAGGGCCAGTAAGTGCTGCAAGCAGATGAATCAAGAGGTATTCGAAACAAAATTGGTAAGAAATGTCCATTCAAATCGATTTAATACAGTTGAACAAATTTCAAAACTATATACGTGCCAGATTTGGCAATAATATTTTTGAATCTGGAAGTGTGTTTATGATACCATTATCCATTTGATAAAGGTAGAGTGAACATGCGGGGCTTATTGTAAGTAAAAGTGACCTCGGAGTGGTCGTGAATTACCAGGCATTCTGAAATGGGTCACTGGAGCTGCAATAGAGCTAACACCTTCTAACTCCCGGACTAAACCTGCTTTAATTTAAGGGTAATAAAAAGCAGTTTTCTTCCATAATAACACTGCCGGACAGTGGGGGTTAGATTGTACACACACACATACACACACACACACACTGGAGTCCAAAGTACAGTCGGGTGTCCGAATTATTCCTGGTTGTTTTTTTGCCCGTATTCCTTTATTCGGATTTCTAGATGCTAGAGTTTCAAGAGGTAGAATGCTGACCGGATATGCTTTCCTTTTCGGCGTACAAACGGCGTCCAAGTATCCGAAAAAAAAATACGGTCGGAAAAACCATGTAGAGGCTGTTGTTGGAATTGTTGGTTCTGGTTTACGGAAAACCTGATACCTTACTTACCTTACCTTACCAATCAGGCTAAGGCCTTGTTGTCCTCTGCTGTCCGAAGAAGTCGTCTCCACTCTACTCGATCCATGGCCACAGTTCGCCAGCCTCGTAGTCTGCGAAGGGTCCGCAGGTCACCTTCTACTTGGTCGATCCACCTTGCCCGCTGCGCGCCTCTTCTTCTTGTTCCTGTTGGGTCGCTTTCTAGAACCATTTTCACTGGGTCGTCGTGCGGCATTATTACGACGTGCCCAGCCCACCGTAGTCGCCCAATTTTTGCAATGTGGACGATGGATGGTTCTCCCAGCAGCTGGTGCAATTCGTGGTTCATTCGCTTCCTCCACGTTCCGTCATCCATCTGCACTCCATCGTAGATGGTACGCAACACCTTCCGTTCGAAAACACCAAGGGCGCGTTGGTCCTCCACTAGCATAGTCCAGGTCTCGTGGCCGTAGAGGACCACCGGTCTAATCAGCGTCTTGTAGTCAACTTCGTGCGGCGGCGAATTTTATTCGACCGGAGCGTCCTCCGGAGTCCAAAGTAGGCACGATTCCCTGCCATAATGCGTCTTTAAATTTCTCTGCTGGTATCATTTTCGGCGGTCACCAGTGAGCCCAAATACACGAACTCATCGACCACCTCGATTTCGTCACCGTCAATCTGAACTCGGGGTGGGAGGCTAACATTGTCTTCCCTAGAACCTCTTCCTTTCATGTATTTTGTCTTTGATGCGTTGATGGCAAGTCCAATCCGTCTAGCTTCAGCCTTCAGTCTGATGTACGT
Organism: Ochlerotatus camptorhynchus; assembly: GCF_037179485.1. Lineage (NCBI taxonomy): Eukaryota > Metazoa > Arthropoda > Insecta > Diptera > Culicidae > Ochlerotatus > Ochlerotatus camptorhynchus. The sequence goes on from NW_027040840.1 coordinate 43,457, forward strand.
TTCCGCCATCATCTCAAAGTTCCGTGCCATAATGTCAATGTCATCGGCGAAGCCAAGGAGCTGGATGGACTTCCTGAATATCGTGCCACTCGTGTCTATCCCAGCTCTTCTGATCACACCTTCTAACGCGATGTTGAACAGCAGACACGAAAGTCCATCACCCTGCCGTAACCCCCTTCGAGATTCAAAGGGACTCGAGAGTGTCCCCGATACTCGAACAACGCACATCGCTCGATGCATCGTCGCCTTGACCAATCGCGTCAGTTTATCCGGAAGTCCGTACTCGTGCATAATCTGCCATAATCTCGATCGATTGTGTCGTATGCGGATTTGAAATCGATGAACAAATTATGTGTGGGCGCGTTGTATTCGCGGCATTTCTGCAGAACCTGCCGAATCGCGAAAATTTGGTCCGTGGTAGCGCGGGCACCCATGAATCCCACCTGGTATTGCCCCACGAACTCTCTTGCATATGGTGACAGACAGCGGCATATAATTTGGGAGAGTACCTTGTAGGCGGCGCTCAGCAGTGTGATCGCGCGGTAGTTGCAGCAATCCAACTTGTCGCCCTTTTTGTAGATTGGGCATACGACACCTTCCATCCACTCCTCCGGTAATATCTCCTCCTTCCAAATCTTGTCAACTATCGAGTGCAGCGCTCTAGCCAGTGCTTCACCACCGTATTTTAATAGCTCACTTGTTAGTTGATCTACACCAGTTGCTTTGCTGTTCTTCAGCCGATCGATCTCCTCCTCAACTTCTTGAAGATCAGGGGCCGGAAGCCTGTCGTCTTCTGCGCGTGCTCCAAGGTCTGTTGCCGTGCCATCTTCGTTTTCTGCTGCTTCACCGTTGAGGTGCTCGTCATAGTACTGCTTCCATCTCTCAATCACCTCACACTCGTTCGTGAGAAGGTTACCGTCTAAGTCCTTGCACATATCGGCTTGCGGCACGTAGCCTTTGCGCGAACTATTTAGCTTCTCGTAGAACCTCCGTGTGTCGTTTACGCGGTACAGATTTTCCATCGCCTCGCGATCTCGGTCTTCCTGCTGACGCTTCTTCCTTCGGAAAACCGAGTTTTGTCTGTTCCGCGCTTGTATGTATCGCTCCACATTCAATCTCGTGCTGTGTTGCAGCATTCTCGCCCGTGCTGCATTCTTCTCCTCTACTAACAGTTTGCATTCGCCGTCAAACCAGTAATTTCTTCGGTTCGGGATTGCAGTACCTAGTGCCGCTGCAGCAGTACTACCTATGGCTGAACGGATGTCCCTCCAGCCATCTTCAAGAGAAGCTGCGCCAAGCTGCTCTTCCGTGGGTAGTGCAACTTCCAGCTGCTGCGCGTAGTCCTGGGCAACTCCGGCGTCCCGTAGTTGCTCAATGTTGTGTCGCGGCGTTCGACTTCGACGTGTGTTATGCACCGTCGAGAGTTTTGGGCGCATGCATACTGCAACTAGGTAGTGGTCCGAATCTATGTTCGCACTGCAGTACGTGCGGACGTTGATAATGTCGGAGAAGAATTTCCCGTCGATTAGAACGTGATCGATTTGGTTTTCTGTGTGTTGGTCAGGTGATCTCCAGGTGGATTTGTGGATATCCTTGCGGGGGGAAAAGGTACTTCAAACTACCATACCCCGATAGGCTGCAAAGTTCACGCGCATCGTTGGACGTTGTCGTTCGATACAGCATGCAGGCTGTTTGGCCCGATTGCCGGTCTATACATTGACTCCCGTCCTACCTGAGCGTTCATGTCGCCGATGACGATTTTGACGTCCCGTTGCGAACAGCCGTCGTACACCTGCTCCAGCTGCGCATAGAACGCTTCTTTCGCGTCATCGGATCTCCATTAATGTGGGCAGCGCACGTTGATGATGCTGTAGTTGAAGAAACGGCCCTTAATCCTCAACTTGCACATCCTCGCGTTGATCGGCTGCCAACCAATCACGCGTTGGCGCATCTTACCCAGCACTACATAGGCGGTTCCTAGCTCGTTGGTGGTGCCACAGCTCTGGTAGAAAGTAGCCGCTCGATGCCCGCTTTTCCATACCTTTTGTCCCGTCCAGCAAAGTTCCTGCAGTGCTACCAGACTTCGAAGTTGCGTGGTTGAATTTCGCAACCCGGAAAGCCGAGCGATTTGCAGTTCCATGTTCCGAGTTTCCAATCGTAGTCCTTATTTCGTCGCGTAGGTGTGTGCCGATTGTTCCGATCCTGATACCTTATAATACGCATATTTTCGGAATCGAGACATGTATGCCTGACCATTTTTTGATTTTTATTAATTTACTTACGATGTACGAAACACCTTCAAATTTCTATCAAATATGAGGGTGAGGCCAATTACCGGTGTCTTATAAGTTTAGCACCCAAGATTGCAACTTACGATTTACCAAAAACATTTACGGACTATTAATAAAGACTTATCATATTTTAAATTCCCCCTTGTAACGAAATTTTCTATACCGGGTCACAACTTCTGAAACACCCTGCCCCCTTCCCTAAAAATGCTTCGTCATTAATGCACGTTTCTCAATGCATTTTAGCGAAACGGGGACGTCACACACAACCAGTGGTGGGAAAACATCGAAAAACCAAATATTCCCAATGCCCAAGATCACGTCTAAATTCGTAGACAAAAATCAACAAGCAAGCAACTGCGGATGATATATCAAGCTGTGATATCGTAGCTAATAATATCAAGCTCATCAGCTGCAATTCTCAGCAAACCATGATGAGTTTGAGTTTCATATTATATATCCTAACGCGACCCGAAACTACCATCACTGCTGGCAGCAGTAGCTTCGTGTCTCTCATCGGTGTAGAGTAAAGAGAGCAAACTATACTTTCTCTTTTTAAGAAAACGATGTGCAACGGATTTATATTTGTGTAAAGTTAACTCTCGGCTTCATTTTTGTTGTTGTGAATGGTATGAATTTACCTACTTGCTTACTTAGGACGATGATATAGTAACGCCGTAAGTATATAGTTAGTAACATAGTAACGGGGACCAACGGCTTTACTTCCCTTCCTAAGGAAGGCGTGATCAGAGATGTTATACCTCAGAAAATCCCGGCGGCGCCGACTCAGGCCCTTTCTGGTGGTACGAATACTTCGCGCAAGATCAAAAAACTTCAAAACACTTCCAAAACTATCAAAAAATTTCAAGCAATTAAAGCAAATTCCCAAATTCAAAGAATTTTCTGAAAATTTTAGGAAAATTGCGAGGTAACCAGAGAAGATCCATTAATATCAGAATAATTTTAGAAACGTTTATGAAGTTTCGAGATCTTATTGACAGTTAAGCTAACTTTAGGAAAGCACCAATCCACCACTTCAAGGAAGGTCTTAGAACCCAACAAAAGATTCAAGCTGCATATCTACCGCATGCTTCTAAAAACAGGCTTATTCAGCTTTTAACCTACTCCTAACCTAGAAAATTTTAGAGATTCTAAAAGATGATCCGTGAGCATCACGGAAGAATCTAAAACTTTAAGAAAAATTCCGGGAGCTTCAGAGAAGATCAGAGAACTTCAAGGCAGATAAATTTACTTTAAGCGGGAAGTTTTAACAAGTTCTGAGAAATTCAGGAAAGCAGATAGTCTAGACTTTTATCTGACGTTTTCAGTCTAGACTATCGGAAAAAGATTTCGAGGAATACGTTCTGATAAATGAAATGCAGTTTGATGAACTTTTTAAAACATTTGAAAACTTCAGTGGAAATCCTAAAACTTCATTAACTAATTGGTTTTATCTTCAGGAAATTAATAGGAACCTTAAAGAAAGACCGGAAGTCTCGGAGAAGTCCATATAATTCTTTTGATATTTGTATAATTTTAAGAAAACTTGTGATTGACCTTCAAATCGAACTCTTGTGAAGTTTAGAAAAGTCAAGCAAAACTTTGAGATTAACAGGAAAATAGTGGCTCTGGTGGTGGTAAGCGTAATTGCCTTTCACACCAAATGGGCTGGGTTCAATCCAGTTTGGAGGGAAATAAAGCCGTATAAGATGCTAGAGAATTGTAATGAAGTTTAGATGTCTTTAGGAAAGTTACGTGAATCTCGTGGAAATTTCGAGAACATTACTGCCGTTATATGCATAACTGTCCCATGTTCTATGTAATCCTTATGTACCGTGACACTCTCATGCGTATAACGGCAGTTTAGGATAATAAAAGGATCTTAAAGGTAAATAGTATTTTCAAGTTTTATGACGATCTTATTGAAGACATGATTTACCCATACCATAGTTTTAATTAGACGGAACTAAATTGTATGTGCATTTCTAAATAACAGCTAGGCTTTTAGAGCGCATAGATTTTAGTTGAACCGGTGCCCACAAATGAAAAATTAGTGAGTAACCAACTCTAAATTTACCATGACAACACTGGATGGCAATCGACAAGATTACTCCGAAGGCAAGAGAGAACAGGAAGCGAGTTGAAGCCAGGAACAGCAGCGACCGTTTTTCTGATGGGATTCCGGATGGGCCAGGAAAGGAAACAAAAACTATTTTTTAAGAGTTTGTTGGAAATGCCATCTAACATGAAGCTTTAGTGTGATAATTTAGATAGTTTCGTTAGAGTACGGCAGTATGAAAATCGAATAGAAGTTAAAAATGAGCGAAGGGCCATTAATGCGACAGTACAAGTCAAACGCAGACTTCTTTGCCTAACCCGTACGATGTACGCGGAGATTTGAAGTATGTCTTCCTTTCCACATCCATCTGATGAACATGTAAACGATCGCGGTTCGTTAACGCCAGAATCGTTCGGAGAGTGTCCAATTTCACCACTGGGGAGTAGGTTTCAGTATAGTCAAAGCCTTGTTTCTGGCTGAAGCCTATAGCCATTAGCCTTGACTTATACCGGTCAGGAACCTCTCCATCGCCACGCTTAATGGAAAACACCCACTTACTGGACACTGCCTTCCTACCTGCAGGAAGTTCCGTTAAGATCCACATATTGTTTCTCCTCTTCTATAGCCGCTCTCCAGTTGTCCCAATTGTCCCGCCGTTTCAGCTCCACAATCAAACTCGGAATATTGTCAATGTTGAATGGAATAGAACCAACAATCAATACGAAACTAACGATTTTAAATTGGCTCACTACTTGACTAGCCTATTGGTCCCAAGCAAATCGATTAACGGACCCCATTCTAGTCAAAATTCTAGTACTACACAATGTCTGTTTTGATTCGCTATGAAATTTTGACAGATACAATGAGGGGTTATTGGATTTTCCTATGTTTCGAGGGGTGAATCGACTAGCTTGGGACTGAAGATAGTACCAGAGCTGAGCCAAAAAGTTGAGCACGTTTCTTCGGAACCTACTAGTCTTAGAGTTACCTCTATGATAGAACGGCCGGTTGAGGTTCGAGAGTATATATTAAGTAGCGCTTCAAAGCTCGAATTTGTCCAGAATTTATCAAATATAATCCATCAATAACCAATCATAAGAACTTACGATTCAGTTTGTCTTACTCAGTTCCAACAATCTTTGCCAGCTTTAATCCTTTCCAATAGTTACAGTAGCTCCCTCCTTTAAACAATCCAAATTTATAATTATGATTTACTTATAGCATATACAGACCACTTTTACCTTGTGAAACAATCTACACCTCACTCTACACTTCAGACAAATCCATAAACGTAAAACTAGTAAATTTTATTTTTTTTTCAGCAAATTCACTGCGAGCACAGTACACAGGCTCAATTCTCTTCGAAAAAAATAGAATAATAGAAAATTATGTTGAATGTTAAAACCTAAGCGTCGTCTGATCCGTAAGACATTTAGGCTGAAGGTCGCCCGTAGCAATGGGCACTCCCGTTACAATCGGTCGGCAGTGCAGTCAACTCCACGGCTACTGCGTCGACAGTCAACGTAACTCATAGCGTTTAATGCGAATCCAGCGTAACCAACATCAACCTCAAAATCTCTATGCCACGCCGGTGGAACACAATCTCGTTAAAGCCTTGCTTCCTCTAGTTTACCATCCGCTGTTTGACCCTCGGATTCAGCAGACTCCTTCAGAAAATTCTTCATCAGACGGCAGCTTTCATAATCGTCCGCAGATGACGTTGCATAATCCCGACCGCTAGCAGATTCTTCTTCCTTCGGAACAGGATTCGACCAAATTTGGACGAACTGATCCACATCAACTGGGTCCGACTGGTCATCTTTTTTCATCTTTGTCTCATCAAAAACCACATCTCGAGCGGTACTAATCCGATGCTTCACCGGATCCCATCTCTATAGCCATTGGAAGAATAACCCAGAAAAAATCCACGCTACTACTTAGAATCCAACTTCTTTTTTAGCTGCGACGAAAACAGAACTGTTTCGTGGATTCCCACAACTCGAATGGAGTCTTCTTTGTCTGCACCGCACAGGTTGCACTGCTGTTCAGCCTGGCCTTGAAACTGCTTGCTAACGTCCGACTCCATCACTCGTCAGCCTCGAAGTCTGCGAAGGGTCGGCAGGTTGCCTTCTACTTGGTCGATCCACCTTGCCCGCTGCGCGCCTCTTCTTCTTGTTCCTGTTGGGTCGCTTTCTAGAACCATTTTCACTGGGTCGTCGTGCGGCATTCTTACGACGTGCCCGACCCACTGTAGTCGCCCAATTTTTGCAATGTGGACGATGGATGGTTCTCTCAGCAGCTGGTTCAATTCGTGGTTCATACGCCTCTCCTCCACGTTCCGTCATCCTTCTATACTCCACCGTAGATGGTACGCAACATTTTCCGTTCGAAAACACCAAGGGCGCGTTTGTCCTCGTGGCCGTAGAAGACTACCGGTATAATCAGCGTCTTGTAGATAGTCAACTTCGTTTGGCGACGAATTTTGTTCGACCGGAGTGTCCTCCTGCTAAAGGCTAAGATTTACCAACTTGTTGAGAAATCGCGTTCAGCAGCAGCCGTGCCGAGAATTTTCCAAGTGCCCATTCGTAGTAGCACCTTCACAACTAAAAAGCCGTGCCCTACTTTCTGCAATTATTTTTACTTAATCATCAAGTAACCATAGGTAAACACTAAACCTCAATGACATTTTCTAAAGTCTTTGATGTATTTTTCATTTTCATTCATCTAGTCACATAACCAACAAAATAACTACCCCTGTGTGGTAGTCTGAGTGTCCATTTCTCGTAGCGAAGTTGAGATATCCTTCGCTGCGGCCTTCCAACCTGTCACAGACAACAGTTCAACCCCTGTCCAGCAGTAGACGGGCCGAAACTCTTGCCTTTAAACGAAGAATATGGGATTGTCCGATTTGCTCAGCCAGCTTCTTACACGTCATCATCATCTTCCGAAGTCATAAATCCTGTACTACCATCGGTCCTTTTTAGGGCCACCAAGATTTTCCAACAGAGTGGCATTCTGCTGAGTGAGCTAAATGAGAATTTTGCAGAAAGAATCTCTTTTTATTTTCTAGCTTTAAACATACATTGACACATTTAAATTGCTGTTAATATGGAAAAAATGCTTACATTGTGACACATAAACATAAGCTTCAAGCAAATACCGTAAAACTGCTGTGGCCAATTCAAGTGATTTAAATCAGTGAGCAAAAACTATCTGACTCGGCTATTTTAATCGTTAGCATTCGGATCTTAAGCATTCAATCTGGTTCTCCCTCGGTAGAGAAAATTTTTCGGCTGTCTTTCAGTTTATCCTTCTTTCCTTCTACTGCTGTCAGTTCTGAGTCGACCTGCAGAGTCACTTGGTTGGAAAAAATTACACTCGTTCGGCAATCGGGTTGTAGGTGAGGTTGGCTATTTTAATTCTGTTGCACTCGCGCGAGTGAATGAATTTTCCCATGCTTGGGCACAATCGGTGTTGACTCGGGTGTTGATGTTGGCTCGCTTGCAACTTTTTTTTGTGTTTTCGAAAGAAATTAATCGAAAGTGTACCAAAAGTGCTTCTGAACGTGTTTCGCAGTTGGGAGTGGTGAAATTCGTAAATTCGCGGTTTATGTTCAGTGAAAATTTCGTATCACAAAATTGCTCACCGAGTTCCCTTTTTTGCCGTTCGACGACGACGGGCATTCGAGAGAAAAATAAGCATCGGGGATGTGCTCCCGGATGTATTGATTTGGTGAGTACGTTCCAGTTGAAGATTGTTCTTATACATATCTAGATTGCATTTTCGAGGGGACGTCCGGAGAGCCTTGAGATTTAGGCGTTGTAGCTTTTGCGGGCAGACGAGTTGGTCGCCGGTAAGGGCCAGTAAGTGCTGCCAGTAGATGAATCAAGAGGTATTCGAAACAAAATTGGTAAAAAATGTCCATTCAAATCGATTTAATACAATTGAACAAATTTTAAAACTATATACGTGCCAGATTTGGAAATAATATTTTTTGAATCTACCATTATCCATTTGAAAAGGTAGAGTGAACATGCGGGGCTTATTGTAAGTAAAAGTGACCTCAGAGTGGTCGTGAATTACCAGGCATTCTGAAATGGGTCACTGGAGCTGCAATAGAGCTAACACCTTCTAACTGCCGGACTAAACCTGCTTTAATTTAAGGGTAATAAAAAGCAGTTTTCTTCCATAATAACACTGCCGGACAGTGGGGGTTAGATTGTACACACACACACACACACACACACACACACACACACACACACACACACACACACCAAGATTTTCCAACAGAGTTAAATTTCTGAACATGTCCCAACTAAAATTCATATCAAAAGGTTCTTTCAGGGCAATCATAGGCATACTAAAGAGTATAAACAGAGAGAACCCCGCTCAAATTCCTATTCCTACACAAACCACAAGCTCCTCCTTTAGTTAAAAAATAACATTTATTATATAAAACCGTGTAGTCCTACGTCACCATTGCGTACAACTCCATAGGACTGTCCCTTGATGTTTTGTTTTCGTTCGACTCCAGACGCACAATCACGTATGATAAACTTCTCATCCATATCGCTTCATTTCTACCGGCTGGCACGCTCATCACCTATCAGCCACAGATCAAGCTTAAACAAGGGCATTTTATTCCATTTACCCTGCAAACCACTCCGTGCAAAAAAAAACAATGCTCATCGCAAAAACCCAACAATAGATCAGCGCGGTCGAGTCACACCGGCAACAAAGGGAAGCGAGAGCACACCAAGTACCCAAGCAACAGAGGGAAAACAGCTGCATAAACCTTTCCAAACTAAATCCTCGCACCCGGAACACAAAACCAACAAAATGCGAGCACCGAAAAACTCCACGCCAGCACAAAGACAGGCCGGACTCAAAAAAAAAATAAAGCAAAATAAAAGCACGCAGTGGAGCAAAAACACAACCGTTCTCGAGTGATACTCAAAGCGCACCTTTATTTGACCGGAGCGTCCTCCGGAGTCCAAAGTAGGTACGATTCCCTGCCATAATGCGTCTTTGAATTTCTCTGCTGGTATCTTTTTCGGCGGTCACCAGTGAGCCATCGACCACCTCGATTTCATCACCGTCAATCTGAACTCGGGGTGGGAGGCTAACATTGTCTTCCCTCGAACCTCTTCCTCTCATGTATTTCGTCTTCGATGCGTTGATGGCAAGTCCAATCCACCTAGCTTCAGCATTTAGTCTATTCCAGCTCTTCTAATCACACCTTCTAACGCGATGTTGCATAGCAGTCATGAAAGTCCATCACCTTGCCGTAACCCATTCAAAGGGACTCGAGAGTGTCCCCGATACTCTAACAACGCACATCACTCGATCTATCGTTGCCTTGACCAATCACATCAGTTTATCCGGAAATCCGTACTCGTGCATAATCTGCCATAGCTGATCTCGGTCGATTGTGTCGTATGTGGATTTGAAATCGCTAAACAAATGATGTGTGGGCACGTTGCATTCGCGGCATTTCTGCAAAACCTACCAAATTGCGAAAATTTATTCTGTGGTAGCGCGAGTACCCATGAATCATGAAAGTATCTTGTAGGCGGCGCTCAGCAGTGTGACTCCTCCGGTAATTTTACCTAGTGCAGCGCTCTAGCCAGTGTTTCATCACCGTTTATTAATAGCTCACTTGGTAGTTGATTGGTAGTTGATCACCAGTTGCTTTGTTGTTCTTCAGCCACCCGATCCCCTCCTCAACTTCTTGAAGATCAGGGGCCGGTAGCCTGTCATCTTCTGCGCGTGCTCCAAGGTCTGTTGCCGTGCCACCTTCGTTTTCTGCTGCATCACCGTTGATAAGATGGCAGTAGATTTTCAAATTGGGGGGTCGTTGATAAAATGTGCGTTACTTTTGAAAGAATTAAGTGCAATTGCAATGACAATTTCAATTCCAAGTTGGTGATTGATTTTCAAAATGATACATTAAATTTTGCGGCTCTTGCATTTGGTCAATGCAAATGCAATGAAAATAGCAATTACAAAATATTGGCTGATTTTGAAAATAGTGGACTCAATTTGGTTGTATAGTGATGATTATCTACTATTTCAATGAAATTACAATTCCAAAATGGGGGCTTCAAGTTATTGGATGATTTAAAAAAAATTTGATTGAAGATTTCGGTTCGAAGCTTTCTTCCAATGTTTTGCAATTGCAACCGATTAGTATGATTACCAAAGTATTCCCGGACAACGATGGATTGGTTCAAGTTATCCAGATATACATGTAGCCTTAAGTAAATAATAAATTCTAAATCCCAAAAAAATGACCCCTGAGCAAAACTCTCATGACACCATTGGTGAAGTTATGCACACCATTACAGTACAACCCCAATCTCCACCAAGAAACCGAGTAAAGTCAAAGTCAAGTGGTTTCTAGGATGAGGCTTCTTTGTGGTCGACGGAAAGGTAGGTGCTTAAGCATTCCAGATATTCTTAATGGAGCAAAGCACATGTGCGTGTGTATGCTCGTTAGAAAGCTTTCCTAGCGATGATTACTACATTCGACGGGCCATTGTTTGTGCTGTGATGTAATGGGGAAAATTGGATCGGATTTTTGCTAGCGAAATCATTCTGGTATCCTTATGGTGGTTCAACAGGATGGTTCGAAGATTAGCTTGTCCTACATAATTAACACGGGAAACGCGTGCCTTTTCGCGGGAGCTTTGTGATGACTATACTTATTATCTGTATGCTGAGAAGAAGGATGATCCTGGTTGTTTGCTCACTGATTGCAGTCATTTCGACACTTTACATCAAGAGAATTAAGATGACGCAAGGATAAGTTCATGATTATGCCTTTCCCAAAATTAAAATTTACTCTCACCTCATTCTGAAAAACAATGATTGTTTCCTCCTAATCCGAGCCACTTTACATGCCGAGGGTCAAGAAGGGCCGCATCACAGCCATTAATTATTACTCAATTACATTCCCGCTGTCATAAGCCCGCGGTTTACCATGGGCGAAATAGGGAGTGGGAGTAAAACAGGGAAATCACCTTGACACTTTCACAGTCCCTAGTCCTAACTCACAGAGCTGAGCAGCAGTCGGAATGATGTTAGTTAATAATGAAAAAAAATCCCATTAACGAGTTATATTCACACCAGGGAGAAGAAAAAAAACCTCATAAATTGTCCCACCTATCCGCAACCGCATTCTTCATCCACCAGGGTACAAACGCAGTGGTCGTTTGCTGTAAATCACGCTTCTTCAAATTAGATGATGATTTATTAAAATCCTACGCAAATTGGGCTCGCATTATAGGAGGGTTAAAAAGGCTCGAAAAAAAAATAACGCGAAGCGGGCTTAAATTTATCAGAATATAATAAAATGTTGATACCAACTGGAAATCAGGGTAAAGAGTCGGTGCTTTTATTTATTTATTTATTTATGTTATGGTCAACACGTAAAATATTCACCCCAATGACAGTATACTTATTCTAGACAAATAAACAATACTCTTGAAATTGCACTTATTTCTAAAACGGGAAACATTGAAGTCTAATACATTGTAGCATCTGATAAAGATCCTCCGCATCCTCCGCATGGGCTCATTCCATCCGTAGTTGGTTCGTGAGAGGCAGTTGTTCAGGAAAGCATACGATCGTAGATTACGGCGGCGAATATTGATGTCGATACTACTCAGTAGTGTAGAACAGTCAATGTTTCCCTGAAGAATATCACCGACGAAGCTCGCCATTGCTACGTTACGTCTCGCATCCAAAAGCTCTAAGTTGATAAGCATACAACGGCTTTCATAGCTAGGCAGATTTCTAGGGTCATTCCAGTGGAAATGCCTTAAAGCATACCGGATGAACTTCCGTTGAATAGCTTCAATACGCATGGTTTCATTTTGGTAGTATGGAGACCACTCGACCGTCGAATACCCCAAAATAGGTCGCACCAACTAAACGTTATATTGCTTTAAGGCAGTATAACATCTTTGAATTTTTTGGCGAACCGTAATATGAACCCGAGTTGTGAGGAAGCTTTGGATACTACGTATGCAACATGATCCTTGAAGCTGAGCTTGGAGTCGATCAGTATTCCCAGATCCTTGATAGTCGATTCTCGTTTCAAAGTTATGCCCATCATGGTGTAGTCATGGCGAACGGTTGCGGCGAAAGGAAATTACAAAGCATTTCGAGACATTCAATGACACGCGGTTAATACGACACCACTCAGCGAAGACTTCTAGTAGTTGCTGCAAGAAAATGACATCACTAGGTTCTTTTATCACGAAGTAGAGTTTCAAGTCGTCCGCATACGATAGTTTAAGGCATTTCAGGATGGTATTGACGTTATTCATGTACAACAGAAACAGAAATGGCTACCTTGGGGAACGCCGGATATCACGGGGAAGGATGAAGAAACATAGTCTCCAATCTTGGCAGACATATTTCGACCAGTCAGGTAGGAGTAGAGCCAAGTAAGCAGGACATCGTGAACACCTATCCTGTCGTATTTAGCCAACGCAATGTCATGGCTCATTTCGTCAAATGATGTCTGTGTAGATGGCATCTACTTGATGGCCACGTTCTACTTCACGAATTATGAACGAAGTGACCGTAACTAAATTAGTCGTCGTGGCACGCTTAGAGCACCCGCACCAATGCGTTGCTATTCGGGCTACTAGTTTGACAACTTTAGCCATTGCTATTTTAGTTAGCAGCTTGTTTACGCACCGGTCGTTGCTGTTACGATTGTGAATTTACGTTTTCGGCTTTCGCACCGATAGTGGCTAAACTTATCGTCAAATTTCGAACTGAAATTGATCGCAGAGTTTCGTGATTGTTTGTTTTTGACAATATTGATATACCTAACCACGAAGACTGAAAATTGAAGGTTGAGATCCAGCTACTCAAGAAACGGTCCTCCGGAAGATCCGAATAGCCCAGTGATTTTTTTTTTACATCACTTGTTGTGATGCTACATGAATGAATTTGAATCTGGGACCAGCATGCGCACACTGGTCGTCACGAAACTGTCTTCTGGGAGATCCGGAACATCCATAAAAGTGGTCAATTCGTAAAAAATATCGAAATATCGATCTTCGTATCATATTCGGATGCCCATCTGGCTAACTAGATTAAATATTTTCGCTTGTGAATGTATCAAGCTCGGTTGGTCGAATTTAATACGATAGATCTACATATTAACATCAGGATAGAAAAATTAAACCTTTAAGAAGTACTGATTGATAGAAATGTGGGGAAGTTAAAAGATCATTAAGAGTAAGTTTTGACAGCTCCAGCGCAATCTAATAGATTTCAAGAAAATTAACATCAGCAAAGATCAAGAGCTTCAGGGCAGTTCCATTAAATTCAGGAAAATTTAAGCTTAATGACCTATGAGTAAGTTACGTGAACTTCGAGTAAGTTCTGAAAATGTTAGGGCAGTTCCATGAATATCAGGAAAACTGTGAGAATTTGAGGGACGTTCCTAAAACTTTAGGTTCGTTTCTAGAACTTTATGGCAGTTCCATTTATTTCAGTAAAATAGAGGAAACCATCAAGAAGTTCCGAAAATTTAAGCAAAGTAAAAAAAAAAACTTAAGAGAATTAACTTAAAACATTAAGAAACCTACACAGAAGATCTATGTTTAAAGGAAAGTTTAAAGATCTTCTGGGCAGTTCCAATAATTTCAGCAAGCTTCAGGAAACAATATAAATCTTCAGGAAAGTCTGAGGAATAAAAAGAAGAAGTACTGATAATTTCACGAAATTTTATAGGCAAACTGCGGGAACAAAAGGGAAGTTCCGAAAACTTCTGGTAATTTTGGTGAACTTCAGGCAAACTTCAGGTTTTTCAAAGTGGTTCCAAAAACTTCAGGAAGCTGCAGGAACTTTTAAGAAAATTTGAGAAATTCAGGGATATCTAGCGAACTTTAGAGAAGTCAAAATAATTTTAGAGATGTGGAGAGGTAACTTGAAGAAAATTGACATTTTAAAGAACGTCCAAGTACCTCAAAGAAGTTAGATAAGATGGCTTTAAGGTATTTCAGAGATATTAACGGCGCTTCCAATAAGTTCATAACTTCGTGAAATCCAAGAAATTCCAGACTTTCAGGGAAGTTCGAAGATTTATCAAACCTTAAAATTCCGGTCAATTCCATAAACTTCAGAAAAACTTCGAGATTTTTTTTGACAGTTCTATTTAGTTCAGGGTAATAAGAAGAACTTCAATAGAATTGAAAGTACTTCAAGAATACTTCGAAAACAGAAGGACTGATCAGATAAACTAAGAAAAGTTCAACTTATTTCAAGGAAATTGAAGAATGTTTAAGAAGTTCCAAGAAACTCAGGTAATTTCCTAAACTTCATCAAAGAATCAAGACCTTTATTTAAATTTCAGAATCATAAGAGATGTAACATGAGCATCAGGAAAATGTGAGATCATTTCAAGGGAGTTCCATGGTTTTCAATGCAGCTTAAAGAACTGCAAAATAATGCAGGAACTTCAGCGACGATCAGATTATGTTCAAGAAAATCGTGAGATCTTTTAAAATGTTCAGAAATCTTCAAGAACGTCTAGAGACCTTTAGAGAAGTATATGGATTTTTTGGTAATTTCATTATATGTTGGGAAGTTCTTGAAACTTCGTAGATGATTAGAGATATTCATATCAGTTGCATTTATTTAAGGAAAATTGCAGGATATTTCAAGGTATTCTAAGGAATTATGGATTATTTCAAGAAATTCATGAATTTTGCGATGCTTCAGAAACAATGCGAGGTCTTCACGTAATTTTATAAATATGATTAAAGTTTACGGAAAAATAGAAAAATTAATGAACTTCACGAAAGATTCAAAACCTCACGAAAGTTCAAATAAAACTAGGATTTTTACGCGAATTGTCTACTTTTATGGGTGTTCAAAATCTTTCAGAGAACCGCTATCTGTTTGCATATGCTAGTCCTAGATCCTAATTCATACCATTGTACCTTCAGAATAAGTGAATCGTGAAGCTATTGAAACTTGTTTATGAATTGATCACTTTAACGCATGGTACGGACCTCCCGAAAGACCGGATTGTGGCCAGCAGAGTTCGCATGCTGGTCACAGATCCAAATTCTTTAATGTAGCATCAAAATAAGTGATTTAAAAATACAGAGCTCTAGGATCTTTTCTATGAATCGGCCCTCTTTACGGATGTTCCGGATCTTTCGAAGGACCGTTTCATGGCCACCAGAGTGCACATACTGGTTTCAAATCCAAATTCATTCATGCAGCATAACAACAAGTTGATTAAAAAATCTAGATCATTTTTTACTAATTTTCCACATTTATGGATGTTCCGGGTCTTCCAGAGGAATGCTTTGCTGTCCCTTGTCCCCCCACAATGTTAAAATAAAAAACAAAACAAACATTTCATAAATAGCAACGGTTGGGCTAAAATCGCGCTGCTATATTTGTGAACCCGCTGTTCACCGAGAGGCAGATTGTTATTTCCCGCACTTGAATAGCAACCGCCAGTGCGGTAACTGCGTTATGGTGGAGGTTGCTAAAATAGCTTTAGCAACGCATTGGTGCGGGTGCTCTTAGGCATGAAGCCATGCTGAAACGTAGAGATAAAGAGTGCAGAACTTTGAACCAATTTTTCGAGTATAATCAACTCAAAAAGTTTGGAGGTAGCACTTTACGAAGCTATTCCTCGGTAGTTTGAAACAGTCCTTTTGTAGCCTTTCTTGTGGATTGGGAACATGAAAGACTCTTTCCAGCAAGCTGGAAAAACCCCAGACATCAAGGAGATATTGAAAACGTTGGCTAGAGGTGTCGCGAGAGCAGTCAGGCAGCGTTTGAGAACTAACGACGGTACGCCATCTGGACCGGAACCCGTTGAAGTTTTTAGCTGCTTCCCGGATGAAATAACCATTTCGCCGGTGATAGATAATGGATGGCTGGAGAAGGTTGAGGGATAGACGTTACTAGCCGCAGCAATTACATCCTGAGTGCTGAGTCGTTCGTCGTTGAAAACACTGCTGAATTGTGTGCGAAACAAGTCGGCAATACCCACGATAGAGTTCACTTCCACTACGCCGTTCGTCAGACTTGAGAGTAGTCCGTTTTCCATTCTTTGGGCATTCACATGGCGCCAAAAGTCTTGCTGTGCATGGTACAGTTGGTTGTTGAGTCGCTTGTAATCCGTGTTCACTTTAGAATAACATGCTTTCGTGGAATCGGTTCGGTATTTTCTTACGAAGAGCACCCCTTTTAATTTTTTTTTCAATCGCTTAAGCTCTGAATTCGACCAGGCAGGTTTAAGAGGTTCGCGACTGATTTGCTTAGGTACGAATTGATCGACTGCGTACAAAAGGATGTTGGATGTCGTCGATGCCACGAGGTTAGAATCATAGTCACGCAGTGCCTCTTCCCAGTTGAGTGTTCTTTAGTGTAATTTTCTAATAAGTCCTAATAATGTTTGAGGACTGCTTGCCAGAAACACCTTCGAAACATCCTTACTATTTAAGTTGCATAGACTTTTAAGAAATAAATAGAATCGCTGAAGATGTAAAAAGTTATATATAAGAAAACAATGTAGAACAAAGCAGTTATTTAAATTTCGGGGATCTTTAGTAATGAAGATACAACAAAAACAAAAACAACCGGAATACATATTTACCAATCAATGCTTTCTCTTACTTAAATAGATTCAAACAGTAACTACTGTCTGACTACTTTATGTTGCTTCCTGAATTCTGTTCATTCGCATTGCTTTCCAACTGTTAAACTAAGTAAACAGTCGCATATTATCCGTTCAGGAAACATACACTGAGCAAAAAAAATATCGTAAACTCTTTGCCTCCCCACAGCAGAACACAAATCCAGAAAGATCCAAGAACAACGCCGCAAGCTAAAACAATATTATTTAAGTCCGATCACGATTTTTCCTCCGTCTTTCCTTAGCCTCCAGCAATAAACTTCAATCTCGAATTGGAAAAATAATCAATTTAAATTAATTTTGGCATTTAATGCCAAAAGGAAACTTATCCGCTGCGGTGTGTAGAGGTGGTGGTGGTTGCAGTTTGCGTTTGTTCTACGTCGTGTGTCTCATTCCGCGGACTGCCGGTCGGACCAGTCGGTGGTGTCCGGCAATCGGATAATCGAATCCGAAGTCTGATCTTAGTTCCTCCATCTCTCCCACCATCGCCATCGCCAGTTTGCGCAGGATGGGTACCGCACGCTGAAGGAGTTGTAAAACGATTCTGCAATCGATCTTTCCCGGCGCGTGATGCCACCGGGAGGAGAAGAAGGAAGTTGGCAAAGTTTTGTCGTGCAGAAAGCGGTTGATATCAATTCTTCTTCCTGACTGGGGCTGCCGGACTGAACCGCCGTACCACCCTCATCAGCTTAGCTCACTAATAAATGGACGACAGACATCGCCAAGAAAATGGCCAACGGTAAGCAATAGTTGGATCAAATGAACCATCAGTAGAGGAGCATTCGCGGCGCGCGGTATCGGGCTTTGATTATACTTTTAAGGATACTCACGTTTTCTTCCACCGTCGTCGTCGTCGTCGTCATCGTTGCTGGTTGGTGGATTTAGTCTTCGTTTTCTTCCGGCTGTCGTTCGGGCTGAAGTTGGCTGAAAGTCTCGCGCTCGGCTTCGGCTGCGGAATGCAACGGAATGCAATTTTAAATCACACAAGCTGCATCTTTCTCTTCCGAGGGATCTTTGCGAAAATGATTGCAGTGGGAGGGGGAGCTGCAAGAACTCGACATGTCACGATTTACACACGTGATAAAGTTCCATTGTTTGTTTACGGATTAGCAGCATGAGCGATCGGGATCAACCGATGGGGAAATGGCGATTGCTTGTCTGATGTCAGCGTGATTTGGAAATGTAATTGGGTGCATTATACGGGAACATTCCCAGCGGACGGTGCGAATGGCAGCTACATGTGGTTGTGATTCATCAACTCCAAATATGGATTTGTGTTGAAAATATTAAGCTGGCTGTAACATTCCTTATTCGTTAATGTTCAAGGAATATATTTATTCGGAAAGATTAAAAGTGTATAACGTTCTGCAAACGATTTTTAAATAAATTGCCACATGTTTCAGATTTTATTGAAAATAAGGCCTGTACTCGAAAAAAAAAATGCACCAGACAAAAGTGTTCGCCAAAAATTTATTTTAAGTCGGATTTTCTTGAAACTTTCAGGGAATGAACTAATACATATGGATTATGTTTCGCCATAACTACTTTATTCAATTTCCTTTCCATCGCTGAAAACCCTTAAGACCCCTCATTACATTTTGTGCAAAGGTGGAGCCGACCTTTTTGGTCACTTTCATCCATTCTTTCTTCAACTCCAGCTCGTTCTTAAACACCTTGGACGATTTTCGAACTTTGGCCTTCATTGTGGCCCAAAATCTCTCCACCAGACGAATCTCTGGTGAATTTGGGGGGTTGGCGGTTTTTGGTACAAAAACAACGTTATTGTCTTTGTACCAATCTAACGTCGATCGCGCGTAATGGCATGATACCAGGTCCGGTCAAAATAATGTCTCGCCTCCGTGGGACCGCAGTAAAAATAACAGACGCTTCTGGAGGCATTCGGTGCGGTAAATTTCGCTGTTGATGGTACCCATTGTGATGTACGGTTTACTCAGTTTACCGCATTGACACTTTCTTCTTCCTTATGTCTTCCGGAACATTAAACCGTGATTTGGCAACGTAGAAATCCAGCCCCGGTATCAGATTTGCGTCTTCCTTCATGTAGGTTTCGTCATCCATAACCACACACATCGGTTTCGTTAACCACTCTCGATACAGCTTCCTTGCGCGGGATTTGGCCGCCGTGTTTTGTTGATCACGTCGGTTCGGTGCCTTCCGGACCTTGAATACACGAAGCCCAGCTCGTTTCATGGTTTGCTGAACGAACCAGGTGGAATACTTTGGCTTCAGAGCCACGAATCGAAAGGTTCGGATTACGCTTGAAATAATCCAACACCTCCCGGGCCTTCGCAGGGTTAGCTGTCTTCGATTTTCTTCCACTTCCAGCCCATCGCTCGTTCGTCTGGGACTCCTTAAACGATTACCACCCGAGACACAGTTGTATGGGTGATTCCCAGTTATCTTCCGAACCATCTCATGGTCACGGTCGGATTTTCCATGACGGCGCGATTTTCTTCTTGTTTCGATGACATCTCAATAACCACTGAACTGATTGTTATGAAATTTTGCACATGTAAACAATTCACTCCTAGTTATACCCAGATTTTCATAAATTTTTACCCACGGATAAAAAAGTTACACACGGATAAAAAAAAAATGGTGCATTTTTTTGAGTACAAGCCTTAATTAATGAAAAAATTGCAATTCATGTATATTATCGGTAAAGTAACTTAAAGATAAGCCATATTACATTTTGTTTCTTTGTTTTTTCTGCATGTCGACGAAGACCCTTCTTCGCGAGTGAAATTGTGCACTCATATTGTAGTTCACCGATAAAAATATATTCTAATGTTCAACTACCAACTGGAGCAGGTTTTTAAGCGTTATGAACGCGACGGGGTACCCGGGTACCGAGCTCCCATTTCAATGATGTTCTCGTGGTACTTCGTTCCGGGTTGAAGGCGATTGCTATTGCAAATGTCTTGTGGAACTGTGTGGAACAAGCTTGGGTGGCCGATCCGTTTAAACAATAATGATGAGATAATCATTCTGGGTGACTTCAATCTAGCTGGCGTTTCCTGGAAACCTTCTCATGGCGGCTTTCTCTACCCAGACCCTGCACGCAAACCAAAAATTTATTACCATGAATGTTAGTTCCATTTCCTATCATCCTCTGTTCATGAAAATCGCAGCGAATGTTAGCAGTTGACCTTGCAGGCGATGTAATGGTTTTTTGTCTATTTTATTTCATGTTCTATCTACGCTTTCGACTATACCAGTAAGAGAACGACGCGCATTGTAGAACATTGTAGAACGACGCACACACTTGCCTCCAATCTCTACAGCAGAAAAAGCATATGAAGGCGAGTTTGAGACGAAATGAGCGCTTCCTATTTGCTTTTAGGTTATCCATATTCAGAATCATGGAGAGAGCAGTGGAGAAAGCACAGGTCTTATAATCTCAACGTGCGTGGTTCTTCGAGTCCAGTCGGCATTGTTGCCTGCTGCTGATGCAAGACATCAGTGACTTGAATCATTAATAATTTTTGTTCCTTACATTTGATCGAAAAGTGGTCTTTAACAAAGTTGTAGCTGAGAAAATTTTCAACAAGCTTAGCTATAAGTTTTTAAAGTAGAGTGAACTGGTGAATTTTAAGATCGATATGAACCGAAATTATGGTTTCTCCATAGTAATTCCCATATAAACTTCAACTGGTTTGTGCCAAGTCAGTTTTTCACTAAATGAGTTCAAATTTTGGGAGGCTATTTAGGGCCCCATTTGGAACCGTTTGAGAACTGTGGAGCGAAAATTTCAAATTTTGCATCAGTCTTATGTGTATTTAGTAGACTTGTGCGCCGATCAAAATATATTCGGCGGCGGCATGGCGGCGTCACGCCGTTTGCTTTCGGCGGTGGCGGCGTGGCGGCGTTGGTCGGCGTGAGTTTATTTTTAATGATTTAGACACTTTCCCGGGGAAAACTTCTCGAATATGGGGAAAATTTAAGAAAATTATACACAGGTTAGAATTATACTAGTAGGCATACTAAAACCACAATAAGTTTTCCTCGTCTTCGAGAAGTTTTTCTCGGAAAATCGTCGAAAAATTTACTCATTCTATGAGTAATCTACGTTTTCTCGAATTTGAGTAACCTGAACTCAAATATGAGTAACTCTTACTCAATTTTGAGCGTTTTCATTGGTCATGCATGCGAAATTTGTTTAGAAAAGTATGTCAAGTGCTTGTTAAAATTGCACGAGGTGGAGCCATATGGCAAAGTGTTTCAACCCTTTTATTAAGTATAAGAAAAGTACGTTATGTACGGGTGGATAGTATATAAAAGCAATCTGTTGCATTACATAACAGCCACTGCTTACTGCAAAACTCTATTTTTGCAAATGCTGTAATTGTCATTAATGAAGATTGTTTTATCCATATTGTTAGGGTGGATGCCTGACCGACGTGCAGAAATGAAAATTAATGCGAATTAAGGTTAAAAAGTTGCCTAAAACTAACTAGAGGTTATTAGGCATGCTAGCCCAAACTATTAAAGTAAGGTCTGGAAAGACTAAATCGAGACAAACCTAATCTATTATGCCGATCTCAATATATTCACTTATGGCTTAGAAATTAACCCACTAAAATAGGATACATACGAATCGACTAGCACTCAACATAATTGCCAGGATATTCGTTGAAAATAAGTGAGGAAGTTGGGAAGGAACACTAAATGTATGATTGAAATCAATTATGATGAGAGAAAAACTAAACATTAAATTTTGAATTGGCCAAATACAATCGCATTAAGAAAACAGAATTTTCTTTCCATCGTGCTGGTTGCGGGTGGACATGATAGTAGAAATAACTCATCAACAAATACCTAGCCGTTTTAGTCAAAATTCAGTTCTGGCTATGTTTCTCAATTCAGAGTAGATTTGGGTTTAATTAATTTGAGTGGTTTTAACTCAATTTGTAGAAGCTACGAACGAGCGTGCAAACAAGTTTTAATTTCAACGCGTTCAAGATGCATTTTACCGAAAAGATGTTACGGAATTTTAATCGGCGTGACATAAATTTATTCGGCGGCGCGCTGAGTCAATTTCATCGGCGGCGGCGGCGTATGAAAATCGTCGGCGGCGGCGGCGTAGCGTGGTGGCGCACAGGTCTAGTATTTAGTGAAATACTTTGTAAATTATATACATAGGGGAAATGGATGTTATGTCGGCCTAAATGCCCCTATTTTGGGCCCATACATAAATTCAGCAATCGACTAAATTTTCAATAGCGACCAAAAATATCCATTAGTACCGTCTCAATGACGCGTTCATCTAGATAAAATTTATAAATAGTAGTTTTTTAGCGATGGGTCCAATCTATGATCCATAGACCAACATTATATGCTTCGTATGCATACGAAACTGGTTTGAAAATACCGAAGTAAAATAATTATTCCATTAATTATATTCAACGTTCGCTGAGCTGTATCGAATTTTCACCAACCAAAGAGCATTCACTAACTAAAATGCACATCATTTTTAAAACCAGATTATAATGGTTTGGACAACTACGAACGCCTTTTTTGACATTGCACTGCAAACTGAGCGCTGGTGACCAAAATTACGCTTGTTTTCATCAACAAGTTATCATAAATATTAAGGATGTTTCCATTACCAAATTGTAACTATTAGAAAAACAAGCTGTAGTTCATGTTACAATCACGTTATAAAGATGTACTTTTTTTTTAAACTAACTGCTTGTAAATACTACAACACAATTTGTTGAACGCGTTCCAATCGAATAACAATGCTGGTTGAAAAAAGTAGAAGGGTATGTGCCTAGGGGCACGAACGGAAGCTTGACGTAGGAACGCTAGTGGTCGGATCAAATGAGAAGAGCATTTAGTTCTTTTAATTGATCGATCATCTATTATCTTAACTCTTTCCGTTTTTGATTTGGTGGCCCTGAAAAGGGCCGGTTGTTTTTCAAATGGTGGCCTGAAAAGGACCGTTTGTTGTATATTCCAGGTGTCCATCGAAAGGGTTGTTGGAGTTGGAGGGTACGGAACGAATAGGTAATAATCGCTATTGCTTCGGTCTGTAATCAAGAAACATATTATTTATATTACTATTCAATAAACTGCTTCGACAATCAACATACACAATGGAATATATACCAACAGTAGTCTCGCTTAGGGCGGCTAACATTTAGCTGACGGAAACTTATTGATTATTAGTAGCTATTATGTTAAAGCTTGCCAGTGCTATTAAATTCTGAATAATATTATTACTTATCTAAACCAGTAAATATCGGCCGGTGGTAAGAGAAGTAGGTGATGAATCGTTTGCACCTAAGATCCGAGATATGCCTCGTAAAGACCATATCGATACAAGATCCCCCGAGTGTGTTGGGTGTTGATTCGACGCTAGACTCATTTTGAGATAGTTCACCATGAACTCAACGAACCCATAACCGTCCAATTTGCAATGTAAATGTTAAAATCACCAGTCACCACGATTGGAATACCTTTATATTCGTCGTATGAGAACAGAACAAGTTCCTCGTCATGAAGATCTAAGCTTGTTTTACACACAGACTCCTCCCATCAAGAGTAGTTTGCTATCAAGTAGCGACACTCTCCTTTTGCGTAGTTTGTCAATGTCAATACCTAGAATGCAAAGCGCAATTAAGAGTTATTAACGAAACAGAAAGTCGATCAAAATTGCTTGCACCTCTACTTCCAAGTTTGGTTACAAGATTACAACTCTGGAGAGCATTTTGTGTGGTCGTTGGGGGCGTGCGTTTCTGAATATGGACAAACAGGCACAGACAAATTATTTACTGTAATAAGCTTGTTGGCCCTAAAAAGGGCAGTTTTGTTGCCAAAGTTGGTGATGATTTAACCTCCGAAACCGAACAGAGTGCGTCTGTCGCTTCAAAGCGTTGACAAGATCCATGGCCGCTTACGCTTGGCGTGTTCAGAGTAGGTGACAGAATCACCGATCACATTTTCCAGGAACACCTTCAGCACACCTCGTGTTTTCTCGTAGATCAGACCGGAGATACGTTTGATACCGCCACGGCGAGCCAGACGACGAATGGCGGTTATCGGTTCTTTACCAAGACCTTTTCCTCCTTTGCCACTACCAGTCATTGTTGCTTGTTAGGTAGCAGAGTGGACTACCTAACATGCCACCACCTCCCTACTGCTGCTATTATGACGACTGGGTTTGGGAAGAACGTTTATTTCATGAAAACAATGATAAAATTATCACTTTTTATTCAAAAATTGGTCAATGATTGACATTGCCGTTGGTAAAAACGAGCACCCGCTTGCGAAGGGGTTGCGGTCGGTGAAAGTGAACACCCAGTTGCGAATGGGCGAATACAGTGAACGCACCCGTCCACTGACAGTTCTCGACGGCTGATGAAGATGACCAACATGAAAGGCACACATCCATGGGTATATGCAGCTGATCGCGCAGTGGGATCAGCCATCACAATTTGTTATTGTTGACACTGAAGATCGAAACGAGATGGTGAAATTCTCATCATGTAATTTAGTGAAGTGAATTTGACTATCCACTTGTAATTAAATAGCAAAATAAGTGTGAAGTCAATTTTGTATGTGCAATAGTTTATTGCAAATATTGTGAAAGTAATATTTGGTGTTTTTGTAGATTTCGTCAGCTGATTGTTAGTCGATATTAGGTTTGCTTGTTGTTCTGCGCTCATGATATTTTGTGCTACTTACCGTGCGTTTGTTTGTATTTCGATAGTCAGTAAATCTAATAAATTAATGTTTTCAACATAGGTCCTCAAAACCAAGTACAGGAGAGTTAACAGTGAGACTGGTAGTATTTATATTGAGGAAAACTTAATGTAAGTTGATTGTTATTAATGATAAGTGCATCTGTGATTCATATTTGTTGTATTAAAATTTTAGTTTGAGTATCGCCGAAGGCATACTTTGTAAAATAGTTTTCTATGCTCGATCCAAAGAACTGCGAGCAACACCACTTTTTCAATAGTTTCTTGTTAAACATCATCAGTCGGAAGCATTGCTATTGATGCGTGAAAATATTTCTGATCGATGGGTGATAATTTTTTTGAAATTGATTCAGGGACAACTGAGTTATTACTGTTCAAAATCTTTCATAATTTTGTTACATGTTCCATTTTCGGTTTTCACGAAGTGTACCCCCATATAAAAAACACAGACGTAGTCTTGTTGAATTCGGAGAAACATCGAACCAATTTCGAAACCGATTGAGAAGATTGTGATTATTTTTGTAATCTGTTTATCTGTTGTTTTTTGGTTTTTATATAAGTTTTATTTATTAAGACAACTACTGTCAGATGAATTAAAATAAATAAATAGATAAATAAATAAATAAATAAACAAAATCATCCTGGAGTTCAGTTGATTTGTTCCACTAGATCAACCAAGACTGAAATAATGTCTGTAGTATCGATATATGTTCAAACAGATACATAGTGTCTACGTGGATAATGCCCGACCTATTGCTACGTATACAAGATGCTATAGATTCTGAAATCATTCTGGAGATTAGATTATTTGTTCTACTAGATCACGCAAGATTAATTCAATATCTTTAGTTTCGAAATATGTCCAAACAAATGTGCAGTGTCTATGTCAGGCCTGTCCAACATTTCTAATCTTGATTTTTTTAAATGGCTGTATCTTTGATCGATTAACATGTTTCAAGATGCATTTTGTTTATTTCTCATTCATTCTGGGCTAAAATTCATAATGATGAATAAAATTGGGATAGAATGATATTTTTGCTGAGATCCAGAGACCACGTACAGCCTGCGGGCCACACGTTGGGCAGCGCTGGTCTATGTGGATCATGCCAACCTATTTCTGTGTATGCCAGATGTTCTAGGATTTCAAAATCGATATTTCGCTTCTACAGATATTATCCCAGGTTTTATTAATCAAGTAGAACATATCATCTGAACTGCAGCACGATTTGGGGAACCTAGAATATCTGGTATACATGGAGATAAATCGTACATTATCCACATAGACACTGTGAATCTGTTTTGATATAATTTGATACTACAAACATCGGCCCAGTCATGGTTGATTTAGTAGAACACATCAACTATCTCCAGGACCCTTCTACTACAAGGGACAGTCTTATGGGGTTGTAAGCAATGGTGACGTAGGACTACGTGGTCTTATATAATAAATCTTATTTGTTAACTGCAGCAGGAGCATGTGTTTTGTGTAGAAATGGGAATTTGAGCGGGGTTCTCTCTGTTCATACTCTTTTGTATGACGCGCTGGACATAGATGGCTCACAGCGACTCACGAAGAGCTACTGATGTCGATCAATAGCGGTGTGGCTTTTTCCTCCTTGTATGGATGCTCATGTGGGCTGCAGCTCGCTGCTTGCAGGCAGCCTTTCATTGTGCACTGGAGAACACCACCACTTACCACGCGGTGATTGAATAAACACCGTTTGGTTGTAACGATCATGAATGTCGTTCGTTGTAATATTTATATTTGTTGCAAAATAATTAATTAGTGTCAAATAAACCTTTATAGACCAGGCTAATAATGAAAACACGTAATAAGAATTCACTCCGTTCAATCGGTTCATGAGTACCACGTACATCTAGAATTTATAAATGAGTTCCCTACCTAAAGCCTATAGCGCAAATGTAATTCACCGCCCAAAGAGAACAGCTATAACAGATTTGCAAAAATTGCGCGCGTGCTTCTGACCGTTGACCCAAGCAAAAACGTATTCACGTTTCCTTGACCCGGCCGAACATTTGTTTCAATTCGGATATGGGAGGGAAATAAGAATAGGCTATCGCAAAGTTGTTCGGTAAATGAAACCCCACTTCCCCTTATCCTAGCACGTTTCGTTAAAATAAAACGAACTTAGAAACTTCGTCATTTCTCTCGGGAAATGACTTAAATATGGAAGTGAAGATTATTTGAATCTCCCGCTTTATCTGAGGATATTGGGACTTGGTTCGATCACTTCGTTCTGGCTTGTGGAAGAGGCAGGAGTGATCCGGTAGTTAGTCTCGCGTAGTGATGTGATTTTGGAGGTGAAAGCCGTTTAACATGTAGTGTCTTTAAGTAAATTTTACTAAGTCTTTCCCTATTCTAGTTGAGTGTTAGCGTTAGATAGCAGAGTGCTAAATAGTGCGTGGCGAGGAAGAGTGTGCGAGAGTGTACCTTGATTAGCAGGTAATGCGTGCTTTAACGGTGTGATTTGGGTGTGTGCTAATTTGACGCCAAACGGTGTCACGTTTTTCCACTAGGTTTGTGGCCATTTTGCAGAACCCGACACATCACACCAACCAGTTAGTGATCGCTTCTGACCCCACTTGTCAGCTACGGAGTTTCCCCGGCAGTGCGGAAACCGGAAGAGGGCTTGCGCACGTCAAGTTCGCGCCCTGGCAGGGTTTGCAGAACGCGCTTCAACATCGTTGGCGCCAAAACCACACCAGTCCTCGCTGTTCATCGACGAACACGTTTTCAGCAGTGTCACGACGGTCGTACCCGTCGCAAAGTCCACAAACAAGCGTAAGAGGCGTCATCACCAGTATCATCAGCGTCATCAAAATCTATCGACGCGAGTTCGACCAACGGTGCGCTCACTGACGAATGAGTGACCGTTGCGATTCCGGCTAGATTCCCGCCAAGCCTCAGCTTATGTAAACCGTGAGTAAAACATGCATGTAAAGTAAATTGTCCATGCGCATGGCATATTTTGGTCGCTACTGAATGCTACAAAGTAGGTAGCGTGCCCATCGCCAAGAAACTTGCTATCTTTGATAGAGCGCTTGCGCCGATAGCCCATCAATGAGCACATACACCCAATAGGATACCGCCGTAAGCACTCAGAGAATATACCGAAGCATGGTAGGAAAGTAGGATGAACGGGAAAGCAAACAGTAGGCCTAGATAGTAGAACGAAGAGAGAAAATGTACAAATAAATGAGTTACTCGAGCTACAATGGATGAATCATTAAACTGTTGAAATCGTACAAATGTTGTTGTCGCTAGAAGATATGCAGGAGGAATAAATGTGGGAGAAGCTAAAACATTACCTATAGATCTGCCTTCATGATTTTGTATCGTTAAAGAAAGTTACTGAAAGGCTTGCATGTTATTCGTGTCGTAATTTCCATTTTGTTTATTTTACTGGGGTGGTTGCCCCGATTTCAACCAAGATCGCTCCCGAGTTTCGAACGGTCGGACGTTTGGTCGACCAGGTCTGCCTGTGATGAGAAGTCGGTGAGTTTAGTTTCCGCTCTCAGCTAAGCTCGTCTATTTTCACGTGAACGTGGTCCTTTCCGCGGTTCTTAGGCCGTATCCGCAATCAGGCCTTTGCCGAGACTTCGCGTTAGTCAACTTGTTTCCCTTCCCGCTTTCGGGAGTAATTAGACCCATCCCTGAGGGTCTCAACGGCCGGGCAAACCGTCAACAGGTAGGTGGTCTCCGAAAGGAGTGGCGCATAAGCCACCTTACTTAATCCGCTGGAAACTCGTTAGGCTGGCCGGTTACATGGTGAGACCGGATGGAACGCTTTTCGCAGGCAATTGGCAATAATTTAATAATTCTAATTATCAATGCAGCAGTTGCACATCCGTGCAATTTTCAATGGTGAAATTTTGAAAAATGATAATGTCTTAAATTTAGCAGATGTGTAGAAGTATATCTGATCGATTGGTGAAAAAATTATTGAAATTGGTTTTTGAAATCGCACCCCCCCATGTTGCCTTAAAGTACGTGGTATGTTAGATTTAAAAGTATTTAGATAGAGCTGGAATTAGGCGTAACAGCTTTTGTAAACAATGACTTCTCTCTATGATTTTTAGGAATTTAAGACACGCGCAGTCAAACCGATATTACCTTCAGTAGGAAAAGGCCTCCCTTAGCTCAGTCCGTAAAGGCGCAGCTACAAAGCAAGACCATGCTGGAGGAGGCTGGGTTCGATTCCCGGTCCGGTTTCTCGACTTCCCTGGGCATAGAAGTATGATTGGACTTGCCACACAATTATACCAATGTAAAAATGGTACAGGCATCGAAAGCTCTCAATTAATAACTGTGGAAGTGCATCTAGAACACTAAGTTGAGAGCACGCAATAAGCTAATATGCGATATGCAATAAGCTTGAAATGCGAAGAAGAAGAATAAGATGTAAAAGTCTCACCCTACCTGATGGTGAAGTTGATTTGCATGGGCGAGCCTTGACTTTCAAGACATCATCGAAAGAAGTAATTGTTTAAAAAAGCTGCTACGCCATAATTCCAGCTCTATCTTGAACTGACATCCGATTGATGACCTTGGTAAATGTCCAAAAATACTCTTTTACAAATTTATGGTGGTGCTGAAAAGGACCGTTTTGTCATGATGGTTGAGTAATGCTGAGCTATTAGGGTTTTAAACAGAGACGAGGCTGGTGAGCTGTATGTTGTTTGGAATGAGGGTGACGTGCTTGGCATAGATGACCCACAGCGACTCACGAAGAGCTACTGATTACGATCAATAGCGGTGTGGCTTCTTGCTCCTTCTATGGCTGCTCGTGTGGGCTGCAGCTCACTGATTGGAGGAAGCCTTTCGTTGTGTACTGGAGAACAATGTTCAACGCCACGCGCTGAAAGCACTGCTGCTGCTGCAGCTGATGCCAACGCTGGATACCACCACACACGGTGATTGAAACTTAATCCGATCAGCGGTTGAGGCCAGCCATGGTAGCTAGCTGCTTTCAGGGAGCCTTTCATTGTGTACTGGAGAACACCACCACTCACGACGCGGTGGTTGAATAAACACCGTTTGGTGAGACCGGATGGAATGCAAATTTGAAATCTGTGTTAGGGAAATCGCTTTTCACAGGCGTGATAATTTTAAATATCAAAGCAACAGTTGCCCATTTATGCAATTTTCAATGGTGACATTTTTAAAAATGATAAAGTCTTAAATTTAGCAGATGTGTAGAAATATATCTGATCAATTGGTGAAAAAATTATTGAAATTGGTTCAAGGTCAGCTGAGTTATTAACGTTCAAAATCTTTCATCATTTTGTTACATGTTCCATTTTCGGTTTTCACAAAGTGTACTCCCATATAAAAATCACAGACGTAGTCCTACGTCAAAAAGATATCTGGATACCAGGTGGCAGTGCTTGTTTTCCGATGATTTGAGGCGACTGCTCTTAAATTAAAAAGTTATTGATGACCATTTAACTTAATTCATGCACCCTAGTAAAAAAATTCAAATATTTTTAATCGGCAGTGTTTGTTTTGCTTTTCATGGTGGTAGCTCCAACCGCTATTATCATCGCATCTAATATCGATCAAGAGTGCCATGTTGCTTTAATGTTGACGTCGTTGTTAACCAATACGATCTTTTTCAATTATTTGGTAGACACTTCCATCAGGGGCAGTATAAAAGATATTTCGAGTTGAAGCTTACTGCCATCAATCACCATACTGATTCTCCTCAATGAAAATGAATGATGGAAAAATTATGTTTCATTCAATTGTCACAAAAACATCATTTCTAATGGACGGCGCATATATTTTTTGGAGTTAAAGTGCAATCCTTCACCATGAAATTTGATGCACATATGAAACTTATACTTAAGTTCCCAAACACTGTGCCCCACATCATATTTACTTTCCGCTGAGCTTCAAAGATTATCCGATGTTCCAAATTTTTGGTTCGTTAATTTTTTTCATCGCTTTAAAAATATAAATTCAGAAGAGCCATTTTGCATTTGCACTCTTATTGTTATATTTTTGTGAAGTCTTGTAAAGGGTGTCCCACATCAAATTGCATCACGGAAAAAACGCTGTAGAAAATTACCCATTGGGTATTTTCTCTTGAAAATTTGGGTAGAAGTTGTTTAGAGTGTATTGTTTACACTGTATTTTTATCGCTGTCAGTTTTTCGAAAGTTGAAAAAAAATGGCATCACCCGGAAAGCAAAGTCGCGGATTGATGTTGCGCAAGCACCTGGAAAATCGTCAACTCCCTCATCGGGACATCGGAAATAACTTGAAATCGTGCAGTCAACGGTGAGTCGTGTGATTAAACGTTAATACGAAACTCTTAGCCTCGAACGGAAGGAAAAATGCGGTCAGAATGGATGTTCTATTAGTGATCAGGCTCACAAGTGCGTCGTGAAAGTGTTAAAGCGGAATCACAATGCTTCGGTCAGGGATGTGACCAAAAAGATGAATCGGTCCAAGTATTTCGTTCAGAGAGCCAAGGACCGGGAGGGACTGCTACGTCTTATAAAGTGCAGAAGGCTCCAAATCGTGACGAACGGCAAAATACGGTGAGAAAGTCGCGGGCCCGGAAACTGTACAACCAGATGCTGACGAAGTCTCATTGTCTCATCATGCATGAGTCAAGGCGGACTTCCGGCAGCTTCCGGGGTTGCCGTTCTTCACTGCCTAGCACAAATTTGATGTTCCGGAGGATGTAAGGAAGCACAAACTTTCAAAGTTTGCCAAGAAATACATGATTTGGCAAGCGATCTGCTCATGTGGCAAACGGAGTGCACCGTTTGTGACTACCAGGACTGTAAACGGGAAGATCTACCTCAAGGAGTGTCTACAGAAGCGTCTGCTTACTCTGTTGAAGCAACACGAGGGCTCTACGATCTTCTGGCCAGATCTAGCCACTATTCAAATGTTGTCCTGGAGTGTTACGAAGCCAATGGGGTCTCTTTCGTACCCCTAACGCACCGGAACTAAGGCCCATCAAAAAATGCTGGGTTATTATGAAGCAGGCACTACGGAAGCATCCGAAGGAGGTCAAATCTGAGGAAGACATGAAAAAAAGTGGGTTTTCGTACAGAAAAAGCTGCAGCCAGATGTTGTACAGAACCGAATGAGTGGAGTTAAGCGTAAGGTGCGAGCGTACGGTTATGGTATTGAAGTTGAATGAAATAAATATGCCAAAAGCTTACTAATGGATTATATTTTAATGTCTGAAAGTTTGAAAAGGTTAGGTCAACTAGGTAATTTTCTGCAGCGGCGGCGCCGGCAGGTCTGGGTTCAATCCCAGTCGGCGCCGCCGGGATGTTCTGAGGCATAACATCTCTGATCACGCCTTCCTTCGGGGGGAAGTAAAGCCGTTGGTCCCCGGTTCATGAGTTGATGGGTCGATAGGTAGGGTCCAGGTGTGGGAGCTGCCTCCCTTGCGTCGGTAGCATTGGTGCTCAGCACGGAAAACAAGATCG
Source organism: Ochlerotatus camptorhynchus (assembly GCF_037179485.1). Taxonomy (NCBI): domain Eukaryota; kingdom Metazoa; phylum Arthropoda; class Insecta; order Diptera; family Culicidae; genus Ochlerotatus; species Ochlerotatus camptorhynchus. The sequence continues at coordinate 75,694 of NW_027040840.1, forward strand.
ACGGAAAACAATTCAAGAAAAAAAAGACAGTCGAAAAAACAGTGAACCTTGCTGCAAAAAAGACTTTCACAAAATCCCTTGGTTTGGTTTGAGTGATCCGATGAAACATTGGTAAGATTCGGATCACCTATGTGTAGTAACGTTTTTGTTTTACAACATCTCACCGAATCATAGGTTTTTTCTCGAACATCTTCATGACCTTCTGATCATTTTTTACACTTCGGAATGGATTACCGACCTGCACGAGTCTTATGATTCAAGCTTTGTTAATTCATTATAAGTTGCTATGATGGAGATTTAATATTTAACTATGAATTTCGCTTAAAGTTTATTATGCCAACCATCCGTTATGCTCGTCGTCTCCAAACTCGAGTTAATTTCTTTTACTCATTTTTTTTTAACTCCCCGAAATACTTTACTCTGTCTAGCACAAAGGCTCTTTTGTCACTTGGAGCTCGTGTCCTTGGGAAAATAAAATAGAGAACCACCATGTCATGTGTTATTTTTTTACGTGAAAAAAAAAACTTATTCTACCCCTCAAGGCAACTAAAAGCGAGGAATATTGTCCACCACCGTAACCAATGAATGGGAAAAGTTGCTTCATTGAAATATCCATCATTGTAGCACTCTGGAGGAGTGAATTCGACAGCTTCCAGTCACACTTGCCTTTCCAGGTACTCGTGAATGGAACCTGTCGGCACTTCCGTAAAGCAATATTCAAATGAGCTGCCACACTTTGCCACAGACAAGGACCACTCGAGTGACGATCGGTAGAAAAGTAGGAACAGAATACCGCCAACATAAAAGCAACAACCACAACAACAACAAAAAACCTTGTACAACATCGTGTGACATTATGTCAGCGAGAGCGGCAAAAGTTTCGTATCGCCCTCCGGCTAATACAATAAAACATTTATTCACACATTTGGATAAATTGATTCGCGGTGTCGATAAGGATTCGCCTCGTTTGTGGTCTCGTTCGGAAGCGATACCTACTCGATACGCGGTCGTCGAGCGCTCTTCCTCTGTAAGCCCTTTTAAGGGATAATAAATTTTCTTTTCTCTTCGACTACGGGAGAGCTTCGACGACGTCGCGATGTCCTCTGTCGGCGAATCGTTTTTATAATGCTGATACTTGTGCTACCGGTGTTTGGCACATCGTAACTGCTGATGTCCCATGGGAGTTCTTGTCTTGTCTTGCAGGAACATTGATTCCTAAGCGGTTTTTTGTTGAAATTCGTACGCTCGGCTACATCGGCTTTAGTTGGGATCATGTGAGTTTTCGGATAATTGTTGAATGACAAAGGGAACTAAGAGTTCAGTACACAGAACATGTGCTGAATTGAAGTACTTTTTTTTTCACGTGTGCTTTTAACGATTTCTTGAAAACGACACAACTTATCGAACTAATTTCAATCACGTTACCCAAGAAGAAGAGAATTGCAAACCAATAACAAGTTTTACTTTTAAAAAAGAATATCAGAACATCATAATATGTTATTGTTTTGATCGAAATAAGAGTTAAAATATCAAAAACATAATAATTGAACCGTATAATATGATACCGGAGTGATGTGTTTTGTTTAGTACACGGGATATCGCTGTATTTATATTAGGTACATAGTTTAATCGACAACGGTCAATTTGAATTCGTGGGCGGGTGGTATAAGTGGTCAGACGATCGAACAGCTAATTGGTGACTGCAGGTGGGTGGTGGCGATAGTCATCATCCGTCCACCGACGGGTTGCAACTCAGCTGCCACCCGGACATCACCCAGACGCCTTCCAGCTGCTCTAAATAACCGGCCACTCGGCCGTAGCTCGGTCTTCATCCGGCTGCACTCAGTCGCCCCCTCCGACCAAACTAGGCTCCATCCGGTCGCCAACCCGGCCGCAATTATGTTTTCATCCGGCCGCACTTTATTTATTTATTAAAAATACGGCCCTGTGTCCAGTAGCATGCATCGGTCTGCATTAGGTGGTAAATTCATTGGATCGCGCCACGGCAGGTTGCGCAAAGCCAACCTCAAAAATCTTTTCTAAGCACGTTGAATTAGAAGAATCCACACTAGCTCTTATGGAAACCAGACCACAGATCCATTCTCAAGTATGGGCTGTACTAAAGAGCAGTACAGTTCCTTCAATAGATCCCAGTTGATAATCGACGAATAGGTCAGATTGAAGTTCATCTTCGGGTCCAAAAGAACACCAAGATCAGTCATACGTTCTACTCTGCGAAGCGAAACGTTATCAATGTGGTAATCGTATAGGGCCGGGTTCTTAGAGCGGACTAATTTGGAATGCTGATGATGAGCTCATTGCCAATCCACAAACAAATCTAACAGAGCTTGAAGACGATGACAATCCTCGATCGAGTGAACTATGACGTATGTTCACATCGACTGCTGAGTGGTCGTGGTACAAGCACATATTGTCGATAATAGACGATTGTTGTGTATTAGAGAACAAAAAGACTAGGGTGGGAACGAATTCGAAACTCAAATGTCATTAGCCAAATATATCCGTAGACTATATGGATGTGAATGTGATATAATTGAAAATACACCCGTGTACTGAATGGGAATTGTGGGTTTGAATCCCACCGGTGCCCTTAGATTTTTTACCAAATTTTCTCACACACACGTCTCTTACCGATAACATGTGCTTACCTTTCATTATGTTCAAACTTTCTCATAAACAATTAAATCGACTGCAAAGTCGGTAAACCGTAAATCAAAGTATAACGTATAGTTTAAGGTCAGCTGCATAAATGAGCTTGCATTTTACTCCCAACAATGCTGCTACATCGTTGAAGAATAACGTAAACAAAAGTGTACCCAGGTGTTGGTAAACGTAGAAGAGACACAAGATCCTAGTCGTACTCGAAGAGTTCGTTCGGCAAGTACGACCAAGTGTAACCATGACCTAATCTGCTCGGACGCTCCTAGTCAGGAAAACTCACATAACAGTAACTTCTGGTCGATAATATCGAATGCGGCTTTCAGATCAGTATATATGACATCGACTTGTGACTTATCATCCATCGCCGGTGATGCATAAACTGGTGAAATCCGGAAGGTTAGTAGCTACCGATCTACCGGGAATAAATCCAGGCTGGTCAGTTGAAATGTAGTTTTTCGAGCGTTAAAGGTTCTGCTTCAACGTCATTTGTCATATTTTTATCGAAGATAAAAGCAAAGTGTTTCGCAAACACCTCACACGCTTCAATAGGAGAAGTTGACTCTTTCCCATCGAGTAGCATGTTGAATGGTATACTCGAATCTTTCCTTTTGCTTTTGAAGGAGCTCCAGAAATTTCGAAGGCTACGCCGCGAATTCCACTGGACTTTGAGAACGTGTGATTTATGCAAGGATTTGTCTCTGTTGACCACTCGTCTTTCAAAGCTTGGGAAAATGAAATGGTTAAAGGCCTATACGAGCTACCTCATGTTGGAAAAAAATCATTCATAAGTTACGCTTATGAAATTCATATGTGTCATTCATAAGTCGAGTTTTATGAAATTCTTACGTTTATGTGCCTCAGTGTATATCAACTTGTTGAATGTGAGAGGAAGACGGACTAAAAGTTTCCTCGATTGTAAAGGTTTATGCCGTTCAGTGATAAAATTAAGTCGATTGTCGAGTATTAGTACAAGACACTGAAGAAGTCTGCACATTGCAAACGAAATACGCGTATCTGTCAAGGATAAGCAAATAAGGTAGTGGAATTAAACGGAAATTACTAATCTTTCTCTCTCTCTCTCTCTCTCTCTCTCTCTTAAATTAAAGATTCTTGAGCACCCAATAAAGCTTCAAGCAGAATGAGGTTGTTCTGCTAATAGTTCAAGAATAATTCATTATACCATTGATAAGATATTCTCGTCAGTTCGTAGTTCCCTTTATCTTTAGTCTCTAAAACATTTTGGTACAATTTCACTGTAATTTGGTTAAATGCTTTGTATTATTTATTTATTATTTCGTCAACCAACGTAGACTAGTACAAATACATATACAATTTCCTTAGCACATAAAAATGAGGAAAATTGCGTTTATCCAGGACTTCAAGCATAAGCCGATATAGGACCTCAAAAATTTTATTTCCCAGAACGATTAATACAGCTGCATGTACAAAATATTTGGTTTAAACATACATTTGAATGATTTCCTATTAATCAACCAATCAATTTTATCTTGACACAATATTGCACATTCAGCAGCTAATGGCAGTCTGAAAATAGTTGAGCATTCCAAGTTTCCTATAATGTGATTCATAATTGATGTTCACATTGTCTTAAATCTTCTGATTATTTATAATCCAAAACTCTGATTTTAAAATTTAGAATGCAAATTTTCAGATTACAAATAATGTAGATTTTATTAACGCTATACTTGAAAAAAAGTTCTGAGTTAATAAGCGTGATAAATCAACAATTATACACTAACTTCTGCTCGATATGCCATAGACAAACAAATTAATTTTCCACATAAAAGAAAGTTCTTTAAAGTTAAGCAAACCAGACAAATTTGAGCAAGAGTAGGCATAATACTTAAATTCAGGTTTAAATCTCTCTAATTGATTAACATGAAGTATTTTTGCAGGCGGTTATTCAAAGCTTTGTTTATTTGACAGCTGCGATGGAACTTCTTCTGCTTGAGATTAATCCGTAAAACAGAAATAAATCTCTGGAAGCACAATACCGTGGACCCCTCTTATCTGTACGACACTTCATTAATATTAACGGGGTTCATTTTTAATTTGAATTTCTAAAGACTGTACTCGGAAAAAAAAATACAACAGACAAAAATGATTACCAAAAATTCATTTTAAGTCGGATATTTTTGAAACTCTCAGGGAATAAATAAACACATATTGGCTATGTTTTAAGAAGTTGGCTTATTTAACCTCCTCTCCTAGGCTAAATGCCCGCACCTTGAACTTAACGCTACCCATCAAATCCTGTACAACACTTGCGCCAAACTTTTTTACACACTTTCATCCACTCTTTCTTCAAATCCTTGTCATTTTTGAAGACCTTCCCTGTTTTCCGGAGCTTGCTCTTCATAATCACCCAGAATGTTTCTATTGGGTGAAGTACTGACAAGTTTAGCCGATTTGCCTCCTTCGGCACAAAAACAACATCGTTGGCTTCGTACCACTCCATCACTGGTTTCGCGTAATGGCGCGATGTCAGATCCAGCCAAAACAGAGTGTCACCTTCGAGGGACCGGAGGAAGGACAGCAGGCGTTTCTGGCTTGAAGTAATCCCTCACCTTCCTTGCGTTCACGGGGTCGGTCGTCTTCGCTTTTCTTCCTCTGTGAGCTCGCCGCTGGATCGTCTGGGTCTCCTTGAAATATTCTACGGGACATGGTCGAATTGTCGATTCCAAACTGTTTCGCAATTCACCTGTGGAACCGGCCTGGATTTTTCACGGCCGCTCCCATAATTTTTTTTTTCGAAACACTTCTGGCTTGGAAGCCATCTCGATATTCACTTGACAGATTGTGACGAGATTTTGCACATGTTAACATTATACTCTAAACTAATTTTAATCACAATTTCATACTTTTTTACCCATGCAATAAAAAGTTATACACATAAGAGAGGGTTGCATTTTTTTCGAGTACAATATTTAGTAACGATCACGGTAAGAAAAAAGTACCCAACGTTCACTTTTGCCTACTTTTGACTAGTTTGTTTAATTTTCTCCTTCTAATGTTGTCAAAAACAGAGAATCAAAACCACCCAACAGGGGTAGTATAGTGTGGGAACCCAACGTTGAGTATAATCATACTTACCTACTTTTGGTTACAACTAACTTACTTTTGGATAGAAAGCTAATGTAAAATTCCATACGAATTCCACGCAAGTAAATGAAAACTACTTTGACCCGCTTTACCTACTTTTTGGTTCCTGCACTATAGTGCCGAAATGAGTTAAAAGAACTTACTTTTGGGAACTTTTTTCTTACCGTGTACAAGCATCAGAAAAGCGTGTTTCTGGTGACCCACGGCATCACAATCAGTGCTGAGATTTGTCATTGTCATTGACAGACTTTTGCGCGATATTGACAAAATTGTTTTTCACATAGTCAATGATAGACTTGATCCTCAAAAATATCTTTGTCAAAATCTCATTCATTTTTTCGTCAATGACAAAGATTCACCTGGTAACAGAAAGTGTAATTTCTTGCATTCTGAGTCACATTATTGTTATCCAAGGAGTTCAGGACGTAGATGCTTATTCACTTTAATGGCTCCATATAATTGTTTTGCTCTTGCCATTTAATTTCATTTCAAATTTAGCTAATAAACAAATCAGCACATGTTCGTCACTGACAAAAATGCTACTGACAATTGACATGGTTTGCCTTGACGATGACTGTTAGCTCAAACGAGTGACCAAAGCAGAATTTTGAGTATCACCGTTTATTGTCAAAATTTTGCAGCACTGATCACAATCCAAACGTTTGAAAATATGTTAGCATGTGAAAGTACTCAATGTTGGTAGGTTTTTAACGCTGTTTTTTACACCGCACATAACCCAAGTGTAAAAAAACGACTTGAGTGCAGTTAACACGCAATGGGAACCGCTATTGCGTCTTCCGTTCGAAGAGAGCCTACTTAACAAATCATAATATTTCACTTATTTGGTTTAAATCACAGAATCCAAACAACCCGTTACCCCTAAAGATGAAATGCGTGAGAACAATTTCCTTTCTACTTCATCATAGAAACACATTAAGAGGAAAAGGATTCTTCCGAATATAAACAAAACCCATTTTGTTTCTAAAAACATTTTACGATTCTCACACCCGTTCGACAACATTAAACGTTCCGAAAAAATTAATAACGATTTAGGTTATCAGCCAAATGAAACTCATTCAGCCGGCGTGTTTTCCCTCATTCCCTAATCTAACGAGGTTGTTTGTTTTACATATGCCTACCTTTTTTATTCCTGGATCGTTAACTAGATCTGAGCTTCACACACACTCACCGCCTGTCATCCATCTCCTCCGAGCTGCTCACCGTGGCTAGCCTAATCTATAAAACAGCAAAGCATATTAAAACCGCCAGGCAGCCAGGCAGGATCCTTCGTTTTGTTTTTTGCTTCGATTCTTTATTTAACTGCTCTTGCTCTCTGACATCTGACATCCACGCCTTACTCGTCGTTCATTCGTTCGTTCCTTCGTTGTTGGTTTTCAGTTCAACTGTCAGATGTTAAACGGCGAGACGCCAGGACCCCATGGACCGAAGGCCAACCTCCAGCGCCGCTGATATGACTGACCCTTTTCCAGAAAGGAACAAAAAAGAAAACAAACAGGCAATGCGCAACCTGCTGTCCGATCCATCAGGCTGTGTGACCTGCCGTAACTATACGGGAACAAGAAAACTGGAGTAAAAACAACGAAATTTAAACAAACCCGATGGGTTTGTTCGGTGGGTGTGGAAGGGATTGATGGTTGGTATTGCCTTCTGGAAAATTTTAGATGGAAAGATTTTAAATTACTTTGAATGAGAAAAATCTGTTTTTTTTAAATGATGCAGAGCAGGATTGGTAATCAATAGTTATGTATTTGCCGTCAAATCAGTGTAGACCGTTTTACAATAGTTCTGTTGCCTTACATGCTATTTAAATTCAAACGTTTTATTTGAAATTGTCAATAAATATAAATTACATATATAAATATCTAAGAAATAAAAATTGTTTTAAACTTAACTAGATGAAAACCTAGCAGCTAGTGTTCTCCTTACTGTATCTTTAGATATCGTTAGATCTATACGCTCACAATAAGTATTATTCTGTTGATTGGTCCATTTTTAACATAATTCGTTCTGTGAGGTGACAGCTGAAATACATTTCAAGTTCTTAACATGGTACGTAAAAATTTAAGCTTGCTAATATTTTTTTCTGAATTTACGCGTTGTGAGATAATATCATTAACCAAGGAAATCATGGAAATTTCTCTTCGTTTCTTAAGTGTTTCAATGTTTATCAACATGCAACGGAACTCATAAGAAGGAAGGGGAAAAGAGGTCCAGCCTAGTATCCTAAGAGCAAATAACAAAAACTGTTTTTGAACTGATTCTATACGATTTATATAAGTTTCATGGTATGGAGCCCAAACCACACTGCAATATTCGAGAATTGATGTCACGTAAGCTTTATAAAGTGTTTTGATGGTATATGGGTCTTTAAAATGATAACTAAATCTTTTTATGAATCCCAACATATTATTTGCTTTGTGAATTGTGGCATTCACATGATCTACAAATGTCAACTTCGAGTCAAGAATTACTCCTAAGTCCCTAATTTTATCGCACCTTACAACCAGCTGGTTTCCTAGAGTACATGTAAAATCTAGAGTAGTCTGTATTCTGGCATAAGATATAATATTGCATTTTTTAACATTAATGTCCAACAGACCTTTAACGCACCAATTGTAGAAGACATCAATTTCATTTTGAAAATGTAGCAAATCAGAATTGTCAAAGATTTCCATGTACAGTTTCATATCGTCAGCATATATGAGCACATTTAAACGATTTAACACAAACTTCACGTCATCCACAATTAAAATAAATAATAAAGGACCTAAATGAGATCCCTGTGGAACTCCCGAGGTAACATTAACTGGCGAAGATATTTTTCCTTTAAAGCGGACCATGTGTGTTCTTTCTGTATGATCCAATCCATTTTAAAAGTGTACTTGTCATACCTAACGTTTTAATTTAAAAAGAAGTAAGGGAATGTCTGCTCTGTCAAAGGCCTTACTAAAATCAGTGTATAAGGTTTCAACTGTATTACCTCTATCCATTGCTTCAATAGAAAAGTTTACAAATTCCAAAAGACTAGTAGACATTGACCGACCTTTGAAAAAACCATGTTGATTATTTGAAATGCGATGCTTAGCCTGGTTAAATATTTTTTGGTTAACAATTGCTTCAAACATTTTAGGAATGCATGACATAATTGCAATACCTCTATAGTTTTTAATGTCTGACCGTTTGCCAGATTTAAATATTGGGACTAAAAATGATTTCTTCCAAATTTTTGGAAAATCACCTGTTTTGAGAGATAAATTGTAAAGCCAAAACAATGGTTTAACAAAACTAGTTGCTATTTTTTTCAATAAAAATGGAGGTATTTCATCAGGACCAGGTCCTTTGCCGGCATCGACACTTACAAGAGTCATAAAAATTTCTTGAACAGTGATATTATTAACTGCTACGTCATTTTCCCCTTCATGGAGGTATGAAAAATAGTTCAAATCGAGAGCATTACTGGATTTCTTATATGTGTTTTGGAAAAAACGAGCAAATAGGTTACAAATATCCTCACTATCAGTGCTATCAAACTCTTCAAACTTCATGCGAGATGGGAATGTACATGACTTCATTTTTTTCGTTCGCGAAGTTAGAGAACGTTTTGGGATCAGATTTTATATTGTTCTCTACTCTTGAATTGTAATTCTCATATGCTGACGATACATAGTATATCAATGTGTTTCAACCTCTTGTGGTACCTTACGTAGAAAAATATGATCATAAGTTTGAAGGGTCAAATCTCACCATTGGTGAATAAATTCAGAAGTTTTTTATTATATTAATTTTAACAAACAATCAAACAATCATTGAAGAAACGGCTTCTTGACGATTTTATTCAACTGTATGCTTAATAATACTTGTACAATTTTTAATAATAACCTCTGTTCAGGCTTTGTTTACACAAATCTGGAGAAATTATTCAATCACAACATGGTGTTGGTTAAAGTATGTCCAGCAGCTTTTATTTGACATCCATGAGTTGTAACAGAGCTTATTCGATCATTTTTTTTTATTATTCAGCGTTTATTGGAAATCTTTGCTTCCTTAAACAGCGATGATGTATACGCTTGATTATCATGAGAAGTAACGTTTATATTAGACTCTATTATACATTAATTAAACGGTTATTCCACTGCAGGAAAATTTAACCCGAAAAAAAGAACGGTAGAGACCGAAAGAGTTGTTTTTTCTTCAGAGATTGTGTTCATTATTTCAGACGAAGCACGCACCACACACACAACAGATATTAGAAAATTTACATATTACATTCATATACATATGTCCGTTGCATGGGTTTCGAACCATGTACCTTCCGATCACCAGCAGCTTGCCTTTCCATCTGAGTTAACCTTAAATACATCATATGGGCTGCTTAATATTCAATAAAAGTTTGCTTGAAACTAAATACCTTAACGCACTCCCGATCGTTCCAAGCTCCAGTGGGAATCATTAATTCGTTCGTCGATGTTTTACATGAGACCAAGTCTACCTGTACATCTCTCTCACTTTTAAGGAAAGGATGCTCGTTTATTTTTAAACTAGATCAATGCAGGAACAGAGTCAACGTTTATAAAGCTTTTAATATGTAAATTAATCATAGCAGAGCAAACAGCGAAGTAAAGGCGCATCTATCGATCTCAATGAGCTTTTTTCAGCACATAATTCAACATCCTGTTTTATTCAGCGTTGTACACAATTATACAGCATTTATTTAATATGAATTGTTTGTTGAGCTCCTGCGATCCATAGATAGAAAAATATTTATGTAAATAGCAGCATAGCCTAGCATTAAGAGCTTTATTTCACCAAAAGCTGTTCTTAAAGCTTATTAAGCTTGAATGTTTCACTGAATTTAATTAGCTAATTTGTCTTTCACCAATATGAACCAATCTAAGGCTGAAAGTCTCGTAAATATAGGTAAACAATAATAATAATCAGTCATTCCATAGCAAAACGGTAAGTAGTTTTCACAACTAACAATTTTCACAATGCAAACGCTTTGCTCATTTCATTTATACAGCCTCAAGCTGTATTCAAATACTATACAATATGAGGTAGCCTTTACCTAACCTCCATTCAAGCAAATCTGGTGAACTTAGCCAGCTACTTATGGCTGTTGGGACGGTTGCAGCAACCTCTTATTGCATATCCATTACCGCTTCTATACAGCTGTTATTCTGCTGTTTAGTTGTGAGTAAACTTGAAAGGCACTTATTCAACCTTTTCCAGATTACCCAATAATCACTACACAGCTTGATCTTGAAGCCGGGTTAAATATTGTTTACTTTTTTTTAAGGGGTAACTTTATTTATTTTATTTAGCTGTGAATCATATTAATAGAAAATAGCTATACATAAGCACATCACCAAATTATTACCCTGCACCGGAACCACTACCAACTACCAACCTCGTTACGCCAACACTTTGAACTGACGAAAACACAACTACATGGCCTTATACAACAAGATTCATGAGTAGCGGCTTTATAACAGTGCACATAAATCACTTTTCTCGACTAGTTAGTTCAGCTTTGTAAAGGAGCGCAGTAAAGCTATAAAACTGCACAAGTTTAAAAATAAACCTAGATGACTCTAAAAATGCTTCCAAAGCAGCACTTATCTAGATTATTAGCTGAGTACAGCTTGTTTAGTTGTTGAAAATGCACTTTTGATGTTTATGTAATTCAGTGGTTGGTTATGTGGTGGGTTGTGAAGAAGCCATCAAATGAGTAATATATTCCTTTTATTAGCTTTGTTTTATAGTTACAAGTCGAAAGTTGAATAATATTTGCATAGAAATTGCATTAGCGTTTATTGGCTGCTGGTACGAGGCATGAAAGTCTAGTTGTATAGGAGTATTGAGTGAAAACCCAAAACTTGATAGCTTCAAAAAAATATAACTCAAAACGAAAATATATATATATAGCTGTTTTGTGATATAATGTGTAAAACAACCTAAATTTTCAAGGCAAAATATAAAAACATATTGCAGCCCTATCTACAAACCATGAAAACCAAAAAAAAACAAATAGAATCAATGTTTTTCATTGCATAATCTCAATTTTTTATATCATTATATATTTTTTTTTGAAATGGTCACCCTAATGACAACATAAAAACATACGTTTCTGATAATTTGCATTAATTTTGAAAAGTAATATAACTATAAATTGATTGAAATTAGTACCCAACAAACAATTCAGAGTCACAAACAGTCTTTCGAAAAACATGCGCGCATTTGCACCCGATGTAAAAACATATCGTTTTTGTAGAACACGTACGCGCTCTTCCATGTGTTGCAATGTTCATTCCAAACATGCTGTCCAATACACACACATGAACACTTTGTTGAAGCCACGTGTTTTTTTTTTTCATATGTGCAAACATGGTGTTTGAACACGATGTTTGTTTTCTTCAGATTGCTTCTGTTGTACGGATTACCATGCCGGAACATTTTCTATGTAGTTCATAATGATTGCGCACTCAAGTTTTTAGACAGCATCATCATTTTATGGGATTTTTTCAAAATATTCTGTAAACTTACAGCTCTAATGCACGGTAGATAATATTTAAAGTGGTAAAATTTCAAAAATGTTGTTGAAAATTAACAAATATAATTTTATGCGCAGAAGTAGACACTGTGTGGAATTTGGTGCTTGTACGGTATTTTTCCCTCACCTTTGGTGGTAAGCTCCAACTCGGATTAACTTTTCATCTCGTCTCTGTTTGGATAATCTGCGATATATTTGCTTAGATTCGTGTTGATTAAATCTGATGTCGACATCAAAGCAGCCGGATATTGATGATCAGGATTTAATCCGAGGATAATACCGGTTGGAGCTTACCACCACTTGTGTCAGTTTGAGATAGGCCCGTTCGTGATTCAAATTTTACGGGTAGTGCCCTAAGCCAGCCAACCAATTTGCATTAATTTATTTTGTTCATCGCACGTTTTCGAAACAAGAATGATTTTGGTAATACTGCAAGGCTGCTAATCGCAGTTAAACAGAATTTTAAATTGAAATGCATTAAGTATTTAGCTTAATGGAAACAAGACGACTCACGCTACTTATCGATGGACTTAGATGGATTGTAGCTTTCAATCCCATTTTGTTTTCTAAATCTGAAACATGATTACCGCTTACATTCCAATTTTGAAGGTGAATCTGTGAAAAATGCCCGCCTGATTTTTGAATGGTTTTACGAATCGCACCTCGGGGTGATCAAATTCATTATTATGCAGCACCTTTTTCGATGAGTAACAGTCGGTTAAACATGTTACACCAAGTTCTTGAATAGCTGCGATACATCATCAGATCGGAAAAAAAACTTTTCCTTAAAATTGAATTTCGTTATTTTTCCAGATAAAAATACATTGAATTGAACAATTAAAAACAGAGAACTTACGCACTATGCAAAAATATAAACAATAATAATGTATTAAAACTTTAAGTTTCAAATATTCATCAAGCCTACACTGTTATATTGTTAGATGTCGGTTGTGAAATCTAATCTGGTGTTACTTCGTTTCGGTGGTGAATAAACGAACAGTTATACCACAGACAAACAGACATAACACTCATAACTTGTTCATCGAGCAATCATTTAACAGTCAATTTGAAAGTATCTCAGTTGGTAGTACTGCCACCTATGGCGTGCATAGTAAATTCCCTTGCATTTGACGTTTACTCACTACCGCCATCTGTTCAGCGTACTACCCACCACAGTGTACGCAACAGATGGCGGTAATGTTTTAGCGACGATGTTTTACAATGAGAAATATTCAATATGTTATGTCTGTTTGTCTGTGGTTATACACAAAAAAAAAGTTGTTGAATATTACATCCAAACTGCTTCAACCAGGTCAATCCATCGGTTGTGTAACATAACGTTGTACGATGTACATAGATTTTGCGAACAAAATTACATCGATAGATGCAATATTGTATCTGCTTTTTGATATTACATCATTATTTCATACATCAGCTTGAATTACATTGATCGATATTACATTTTTTTTTTGCTGTTTAGCGACGCAAAATTTGCCTTAGATAGATTGCTGTGTGTCATACACGTCTCTTATTGACCTTTCTGACGTTTATAACACGCACACTTGCGTAATCCAATTTTGAAGAGCAAAGTTTATTATCCTCACTTTCGCTCTTGCCAAAAATGTTAGTTTGTATTGTTATCCTCACTTTCGGACCATCAATACTCGCACATATCGAATGAACAATACGTTTATACCAATGTATTCATCTGGAAATCTTATTATCTGGTAGAATACTTTCTTTATGAAACAATATGACCGACATAATCGCACTTTAACTTTCTCTGTAATCTCTATTATTAGCAAATATTGATAACAAATCCATGTTCTCTATATATTTTGGTACCAACTTAATACATATAGTCATCCACACACATATTTGTAAACTCAATAGCATTAAATTACACACAATGCATGCAATTATAGATAGAGCTGGAATTAGGGCTTAACAGCATTAGTAAACAATGACTTCTCTCGAGGATTTCTCGAAAATCATGGCTCTTTCTGGCAAATCGACATCACCATCGAGTAGGGGAAGACTTCTTGTGTCTTGAATTACAAGAAATCATTGAGAGAAGTCATAGTTTACAAAGGCTGTTACGCCCTAATTCCAGCTCTATCTAGAATTTTAGTTCACCGAGAAATGCCTTCAAACATTCGCTGCACTGTTGTTGTTTGAGACGTTGAAAACACAATGTTCAAACATCATGTACAAACATTGGACGCGCCCACATGTGTGATACATGTTTGTACCAAGGGGGGAAGTGGCTGTCAAATACGAACAATCGTCGCCTACCTCGCATAACTGGTTCCAAACGTAAACAAGCCATAAGAAACCTACAGCGTTTGTTTACGTTTGGAACCAGTTTCATACAAGATGATCAGTAGGCTGATTTGACAGCACGTCCCCCCCCCCAGGTTTGAACACAAGGGTAAAAAGTTTATGTGTATGTGCAAACATGAAAGGCAGCAACACAGCGAAAACGCGTTCATCTTGAACACAACGTTGTATGTTCAATACCGAAGACTGGTCACAAATAAGCATTAGACTGATGCAAAATATGAAAATTTCGCTCCACAGTGCTCAAACGGTTCCAAATTGGGCCCTGATTAGCCTCCCAAAATTTGAACTCATATAGAGAGAATCTGACTTGGCACAAACCGTTTGAAGTTTATATGGGCATTACTATGGGAAAAAAAACTTTTTGTTCATTGTCTTCTAGGCTTTTTACATATTGTACTGTTAACAAATTCAATTGCTATTCTTATGGAAATTTTTATCAGCTACAACTTTGCAAAAAATCATTTTTAAGTCAAACTTCAAATTAAATAGTTATTAATTGTTTAAGAGTTATTTTACCTGTCAGAAGACGGTACTTTTTTTTTCCTTGATTTGTTTTCCGTGCTGAGCACCAATGCTACCGACGCCAGGAAGGCAGCTCCCACACCTGGACCCTACCTATCGACCCATCAACTCATGAACCGAAAAGTCTCGAAAAGCGCACCTCACGTCAAATCATTCTTTCGCTGAAGTTCACTCTCCCTCTCTCTCGAGGAGTTTTTGTTTACTTCTTCCATATTCCTGCCACCACTCACTCGAGGTGAGGGCTGGCTAAACTCGCAGGACAAGAGTTTTTTAAACCTCCAGTGAGTTTGAGGAGTTTCAGCAAGCCTGGTTATGCCTCAGAACATCCCGGTGGCGCTGACTGGGATTGAATCCAGACCTGCTGGGGTGAGAGGTAATCACATGAAAACAGTGATACAATTATCATTTGTACATTTTTCAAAAGTTACATTACGGAAAATTGGAAAAATATTTATTTCAGCAGGTTCGTAATGTAATATCCTATCGATTGGCGTACTTGGATTTTAATTTCATCTATAAATGACAAAGTTACAAGCGTTCAAAGCCTAACACTATTTCACCAAACATATTTTTTGATTTGCACCCCAGTATAGTCGACAAAGACGTAGTTCTACGCCAAAAATAAGCGAGCATCCTTTCCTGGAATTGGAGAGGTGAAGAGGTAACATTGGTTTTATGTAAAACAATGATGAATGAATTAATCATTCCTAAAGGCCTTTAAGGAGCTAAAGTTGCTATCGGAAGTGCTGATAGCTATTCACTTTCAAGCAAGCTTTTATTGATTATTGAGCTGCCCTTATGATGAAATCTAGGATAGCTCTGATGACAATGCAAGCGGCTGGTGATCGGAAGGTTCATGTTTCGAATCCCATGCAACGACATGTATACACTGAGGCAAATGGACCTAAGAAATTCATAAGGCTCAACTTATGAACAACAAGGGAAAATGGATGTAATTTCGGCCTAAATGCCCCTAATTTGGGCCCATACTTAAATTCAGCACTCGACTAAATTTTCAATAACGATCAAACATATACATTACTACCGTCCCAATGACTTGTTCATCTAAATAAAATTGATAAATAGCAGCTTTTTAGCGATGGGCCCAATCTTAGATCCATAGGCCAACATTAGAGCCATTTCTCCTATATGAATTTCATAAGCGTGACTTATGCTTGATTTTCTGTATCATGAGGTAGCTCTTATACGCCTTCAACCATTTCATTTTCCCAACCGTTGAAAGACGAGTGGTCACCACGAACGGGGGCCCCCTAGCCACAACGTCCACGTCAACTTTATTTTTCATAAGGCAAATCAATGACATTAACACTCATTTCTTATGGCTAAAATTCATATATGTTTCTTATGGAATTCTTACGTTACTTTGCCTGCGTGCATGTATGTAGTTTATTTGAATACCTGTGTGGTACGTGCCACGTCAGAAATAATGAAAACAATCACTAATTAAGAATAACTAACACCCATCCCTGTCTCCCCCCTCTCTCTTATTTTCGGGTTAGTTTTCCACAGTTGAACAATCGTATAATAAATGTATAATATTGTAAAATTAAACGTTACTTCACATGCAAATCAAGTATATAACAAAATCGTCAAGAAGTCGTTTCTTCAAAAGACGATTGTTTGTTGGGTACATCTTATTGATGAATATATTGCACTTATTAAATATTTGGTAACTACTTAAAATCATTTTGTATTCACTGGTGCTTCACATTACTTGCAACAAGCGTACTAATAGGGTCCATATTTAAAACAAAATCAGATTTAGGTATGTTTTTCAAAAAAGTTTAAAAAGTTCATTCTCACTCTAATATTGACTAATGGCTAAAGATTTGTTAAATGCGGTAATGATAAAAAAATCTGTGTTTATTTTAATAATTTATCCATATAGAAAGGTAAACCATAAGGGAACAATAAATTGCCTTTTGTTTTTACCTCTATCTTATGGCCATGTATACAGCATTGAATCAGAACCCACCGCAACAGCCTTGATCAATTTTCTCGGGTCATTAGGGGCGGCACCAAGATTTATCATCGATCCCTCTCCTTTGGTCGAGAGGATGGCCGGAATCCGATTTGTATTGTCTTCATCGTGCACAGAATTCCGCATCACGATGTGAGAGAATTTTGGCATTCTTGTGAATCATTTCGGCGGAAAATATACCGCCTCATAAATAAAATTTAGAGCTTTCCAAACCTATGTGGCCCGAAAGACAAGGAAGAACAGGGTATTTTATAAGGCAGCAATGTAGTTATGAGGGGGAAAGCAAAATCTAATCATTAAATTTATTATTCATTGCACTTCTCTGTCCTTTCATTTGCAGGCGTCTCGCTTGGCAACTGTGTGGAATCTTGGAAATATGGGACACACCAAATTTTTTGGATTTTTTTTCTCCTTTCGTTTCTCAGCAATCCAAACAACCTGTTCTGATTCGCATCCCGCAGCCAGTTTATTTAGTACTATAGACGAAGGATATACCCGACCAAGTCCAAATACTGAGTAGGTATTAAATTGCATCCCTTATGTCGCTATTTGGAAGGTTCCTACAGTGCAACGATAATGTCATGATGACGGCAAGGGGGCATCGTATAGCTGGGAAAATGTACCATGGTGTTCTGTTTATATGATGACAACGGATAGTGCCATTATTTTGCGGCAGAACGCTGAAGTGGGATTAAAATTCACTTTATGCAATATGCAGTTGGCTATCCGCGTGTTGTCTGTTGTTGCTATGGGGGTGTGTGTGTGCCATGATCACGAACCGAAGTTAGTAGGTAATATGCATCTACTGGGTAATATGACTTTCGACTTTTTTTCAAGTACATTTAAAGCTGCATTTTTGTTTTGAAAAATCCATGAAAAAATCTGTTGATTATATTTTTTCTCTGGTGCGTTTTACGCCATTTCCATATAGTGCCTCCATGGTGGAAGGGAAACCATATGGCATAAAAGCCGCAAAAATCCTTGACAATGCGTACGGAACAGGGAGAGGAAACAGGACTCGTGTTTAACGAGATGTTTCTGGTAACGCTAATTAAAACAAATTAAGGCATATTGTACGGCAGCAGCATGGCGCGAATCAAAACGCAAAGGTAATGCAGTTAGAGTGAACTGATCTATGGTGCATACAAGATAAAGCTAATATAAAAGGTTGGTACTTGGATTGGAAATCATCAAGCATTAGGAAATCTAGTGGTGCAAAGGGATATTTCTCGAATGTAAAAACATGTTTGAGTCTTCGGAACACTTATTCCTTCGTTCATATGGAATTATTACGCAGAAAAGGTGACCTTTATTAGAATTTTCGCACTTTTAAGTTAATATTATTGTTGGCTAATAATCTATTATTTACGACAAACATACGTTTGAATATAAAAACCAATAAATGATCCTTAAATATTGGAAAACGTTCCACAACAAACATCCAAATGATGCATAAAACATCGGGGAAAATCCTTAAAAAATATCAATATGATCCATACTTTATGTAAAATTTAGCAACACAATTGTTAAATTTCTAGAGAATGAACATTGAAATTGTACAAATTACCCATAAAAATATTGCAATTGATCCATAACACATTCAGCAGTGAACTTTAAACTAAAGAAAGTGATCCATAGGAACTCCAGTTTGCGCACTTAAAATATAGACATGTTCGGATTAGTGAAAGCAACTTCCTCAGAGCAGTCTCGTTTTGGACAGCTTGAAGATGATATAGGTTTTATTAAACTAATATAAAATCTAAGCCAATCTTAACGCTTATAATAAAACCTATTTCAGCTTCAAGCTGTCCAAAACGAGACTGCTCTGAGGAAGTTGCTTTCATTAATCCGAACATTCTTGAAGAACAACATCGGATATATCCTCAAAATGTCAAAGGAATCAACACCAGTGAAGAACAGAACAGCGATCGAAACTATACGCTTTGTGAAGGCCATGACCACGTACATGATCCAGTGTGATTCTGCGACCCATTACAGTTGTGCTGGTAAGACAACAGCTGTAAAGGAGGTTCCGTAGACGTACTCGAAGTGCACAAATATGCTGAAGGTGCAGACAGGTGCAAGTCTGTTCCAAAGAAACCACCTAGCAGAAAGAATAGTGCGAGGAGTGATGCCAGAGTACCAATGAGGTCAGCCTGGAGAAATCCCTAGACCTGTTGCAGCAGAGGAGAACACGCTGGAGGAAGAGAAATTCCTCCGTGAAAAGCGATAGGAGGCTGAGCGGGAGATTTTTCAAACCGAGAGTTATCTTCCGTCACTCTTTCAACAAAGATTTGGCTAGATTTAGGATTTAGGGATTCAGTTATTATTTTAGTTAAGCACGCAAACGATGTAGAATAGACTACTTACTAGTTACTTTTGGTAAATCAAGAATATAGCGTTTAGGAACAAATTGTAGGTTACCAAATTTTAGGATCAAATTGTAGTATCTAGATTATTAATTATTGGTTATTAAATTCAATATTTTCGCGAAGTCCACCTCCAACTAACCTACTTCAGTAGCTTGTTCACTACAAATCACTACAATTTAATTAAACGATAGGTATAGTAACAAATTTAGGCAATTAACCTAATTTTGCTGTAAAACTTTTGGAATTGTACCTTCTTTTCCTCTCTTTTTTTCTCGTTCTTACTCCGCCCTATCTACACGGTAAGAACAAAGTACCCAAAAGTAAGTTCTTTTCACTCATCTCGGCACTATAGTGCAGGTACCCAATAGTAGGTAAGGCGGGTCAAAGTAGTTTGCATTTTCTTGTGTGTAATTCGTATAGAATTTTCCCCTCGCTTTCTACCCAAAAATAAGTTAGTTGCACCCAGGCATGGAAAATCATTTGCATTCATTTCATACATTCATTTACATTCATTTGCTTCTAACTTTTTTCATCAACAGCATTCTGCAAAAAGATGTATAGAACTTGTGTAGGTTTTGTTATTAGCTACATGTTTTATCCATAACTCAAATCTGTATCTCGTATGCATCACGAACTAGAGCGGGCAGAATCTGTTACTGTTTTTCAGTGAATGTAAAATACATTCACTGAAAAACAGTAGTGGTTTCTGTTCGCTCTGCTTCGTCATGCATGATAGATATGGATTTGACTTGTTAACAAAAGTTGTAGCTAATAACAAAACCTACAAAGCTCTATATATCATTTTGCGGAATGCTGTTGAAGAAAAACAGTTGGAGGCAAATGAATGTTAATGAATGCACGAAATGAATGCAAATGATTATAGTAGATTATATAGATTATACTCAACTCACAGTTCCGTTGAACCAAACCTGACGTCTGTCATTTATGACACCGACCATTACCGCAGCTCTCCGAATCTCCCACAGGGTTTTCACTGGGCTTGGCGGTACAGCCCCGATAAGTCCCGATACTCCGAACAGCCATGATCCATAAATTAGACGTATATTATTCACGTTTTGGACACTATATTATTAATTTTGATCCATAAACCATGAAAAATTACTCCATTACTGCGTAACTACTTAGATTTACTGTCCTGCCGTATTTTTTAGGTAGAGGTGTAAGCTAATTCTAGACGCTTAAGCTCCAAGCGTCTAGAATAAGCTTCCAAAAGAAGCTTCTATAATAATCTTCTTAAGAAAATATGAAAAATAAGTGTTAGTTTTATGGGAAGCTTCTTAAGAATATTATTATAGAATCATCTTTTGGAAGCTAATTCTAGACGCTTGCCCGTCGCTTCGCACCTCTACCTAAAATACAACGGCAGGACAGTAAATCTAAGTAGGTATGCAGTGGAGCATTTTTCAAGATTTATGGATCAAAATTAAAAAAAAAAATTGTGTCCTAAACATGAATAATAAGCACGCAAACGATGATAATTTATGGATCATGTCTATATTTGGAAGTGCGCATTTTTGATGGATCATTTTCTTAAGTTTAAGGTTCATTGCCGAATGTGTTATGGATCAATTTCAATATGTTTATGGGTTATTCGTTCAATTCCAATGCTCATTCTTTAGAAATTTAGCAGAACATTTGTACAATTGTATTGCTAAATTTTACATAAAATATTGATAATATTGATATTTTTTATAGATCATCCACACTTTTTCAGGGATTTTCTCCGATGTTTTATGGATCATTTGGATGTTTTAATGGAACGTTTTTCAATATTTTACGGATCGTTTTATCAATTCTAAAGAGGCATACTTAGGGCTGCCATTATTTACTATTATTCAACTGAAAATATGAGTTCACACCATTTTTGACAACTTTGCGACAGTTTTTTTCATCTGTTATCCCGTCATTTGAATTTTAACCGAGTTTTTCAGTAATCCAAAAATCCAGTAAAAATACTGACTACTGCAAAAAAAACTAAGTGTGTATACAGAAGCAGCGGAGCTCCACACTCCTCCATCGAAACAGCACCGCAGCTGAGCTGCGAGTGCTATGAAATAAAAGTGACATCGACTCAGAGAGACCAGGCTTATATTGAAAAAATCTGGCAAAACACGAAAAAAATGTCTGGCAAAAATCTGGCACAGCCAATTAACATAGGAAGCTGCCAGATTTCTCAAAAAATCTGTCTGGCAGAGCTTAAATTTCTCTGGCTGTGCCAGATAAATCTGGCAACCTGGCAACGCTGCATCGACTTATTACCACTACATACTTCTCTCCCTTCCGCTCTCAGAATTCGCCGATTCGGTGTCTCTCGTTGTGTTTTCTGCTGAGACTGAGCAATATTCGATACCGCGAAACATCTCCGCAGTTATCTTTTCTTTCGGCGCAGGAGATGTGTGATAATCAAAAGTTAAGAATGTAGCTAAACATTTACAATAACATTCTACCAAATTTTCATGTGCGTAGTCCATTGCAACAGCTGAATGTACGAACGAATAGGGTGACTATAGCGCATTTTATGAAAACGTCACAAGTTTTTATGGCTGTTTTAAATCAATAATTACGAAGAATCCATAAAGCCTACAAGGTTACTACCAAAGGCACAAATCTAGGGAACTGCATGGAAAATGTTTTGTAGAACAACTAAATAAACAGAAATGAAAATTTTCAACATAAAAACACTAAAATGTATGAAATTTCACCAGTTTTTTGGTACTTTCAACATACTTTTCAATTTTAATGTATGACAATTAACTTTAATCGAGCTCTTTACTAAAGAGCATTGATAGCTAAGACTTTAATCTTTCATTAGGTATGTTGAAATCAGAAAACCACATTAAGATTAAAAAAATATAGCTAACCAAATTTGGCAGTACAAAAACCATAGAATGTTGAATAACTCACTTAGCAGTCATTTCCGACCCTATGTTTCATGGGGATTTTTTCATAACTTTAGGAGCCCTATCTACCCTGAAAATATGTAAAACCCGGAACCAAACACCCTGTATAAGTAAGTTATCCAAATTTTGTTTCAACAGAACTCCCAAAGTTTCAAAAACTTTGGTTTATAACGAAGAAAGAATTTAATGTTTGATATGCCCTTGAACAATGATGACAAGGCCACCACAGGGTCCATCAAGAGGATCATTTCGATAAATGAAATAGTGTGCGGCCCTTTTAACAATATAGTCAGGTTTAAGGAACTTTTCAGTTATAACGGTGATATGCACGTTATGAACTCTCAAAAAGTTAGATAGCTCTTAGTTAGTTTTAAGCATATCAGTAATCATGTATATTAATGATTTCTGTAAAAATTCCAATTTAGGGGCAGTAATGCTTCCTAAATCAAAATTATCAAAATTTCCGTTCGTATTCAGTTGGCTAGTATGTATTTTGATTTCTACCCGGTGCAATAGCAGCATAGGCAGCTCCATTTACTCGCTGAACATTGTTAGCAGCAAGGGGATCAAGTATAGATGAAGAATTCGATGTTTGTACCTACGAATATAGAATTTGTTCCTCGCTGACCGTTGTTAACAGCAGAGGAATTTGTACCTGTTTGGAAACGTTCAGCGTTTCCTACGATGTCGGTTAGAACGAGATTGTAGGATCGCTTTGCGAGTCTTACATTCTCAAAACTTGGATTTGTGGTTTTCCCCACAATTTGAACATTTAAATTTCTTAGGATCTTCCTTCACAAGTCAGTCGTCCTTTGCGTGAGAGGAATCACCACAATTCATGCATTTAGCTGGTATGTAGCAATTCTTAATTCCGTGACCCCATCCCTGGCACTTACGGCACTGGGTGAGGTTTTGGAAATTTCCTCCAGTCTTCCTGATGTGTTCCCACTTCACTCGGACATGGAGCATAAGGCTAGCTTCTTCTAAGTCCTTAAGGTTGTTTAGTTCACTAGACTTGAAGTGAACTAAATAAAAATCATAAGAAATCCCGTTGCGTGAATCGCCAGGATGGGATTTAATTTTCATTTTGATTACTTGGAGTGGCACAACTCAAAGTAATTTCGCCAGTTCATCTTTGATCTGATCCAGGAATTCACCTATGGGCAGAATTTTCAAGACAACCTTGAACACACGTTCAGTTTTGGCGTCGTAAGTAAAACATTTATGCTGCTTCTCAGTAAGATACTTGAGAAGATGTTTGAATCCGTCCAAGGTTTCAGCCAATACACGGCATTCACCCCGACGGCCAATTTGAAGTGAAAACTTGAACTTCACGAAGTTTAAAAGATCCGTGCGAAGAGCATGGAAATCGGAAGTTGTTATCACAATAGGGGGAATCATCTTGGCATTAAGCCGGAAAAGTTTACTAGAATTTTCCTGGATGATGGATCATTCTCATCATCCGTGAGCAAATCAAATTGATTGCTCAAATTAATTTCATCTGAAGGGGGATCAAGAGTTTGCCCTTTTCTTTTGCGCTTAGGCGCCATGGTGGCAGAACCAAGATTCTCCAAATCGACTTCCAAGCAGATTACTATACGAATCTGAAGGATCGAAGAGAAATTTTTCAAATCGATATCCAAAAAAGATTACCTTGGGTAGGGTCCAAACAAGGATTGAAGAGGAATAAGAGTCGAACAAGATAGAACATTTACAGGTATATTGAGCACTGAAAAGTGCTGTTTAAATTAGTTGTAGCTTTGGGTAGTAGTAATACTTCCTCCAGCAAAAGCAAATAGATCCGCACGACAAGAGAGCACGATGCGGACTGATATCCTTCCTTAATGCTGAGGATTTACACAGCATTATAATCGCTTCAATAGAGTCCATGTACTCGAGTATTTAACTTAAAGACCCTGTAAAGCAAATCTAGTAAACGTACTAGTACAGTTCATGCTAAGCGATGCTATTCCAATCTCGTTCTCTCTCGCATATGGGTCATTGTCAATTTGCGCTCGGTAGCCCTCGAGCACGAATGTTGAAACCACACGTCCTCAATGTGTGCTACCTTTTGCATTCATGCATCTCAAATGAAATACACCCTTCGGCGCATCCCGGATGCATTTACATTCAATCTAATCTAATTGATTTTCAATCACTCTGTTTCTCACCTCTACAGTGGTCGGTCTTCCGCAGCCTTAGGCTTGCCAACCAGCAACAACGACACAGCTTGGTGAAGTACTTAACAACACTCCATCTCATTTAATTTAATGCATATATTCACACATAATGTGGCTTCTGGACGTGCCGATGTGGTCACATTTTGTTGGTCGAGCCTGACAGCAGCCCCCAGCTCGCCCATCTCGAAACGTGCCCCAATCAATGCCATCCGATCAAACCATGGAGCCGCGGGATTTGAAGCGTATGTGTGTTTATCCCTTGGCACCATCTCCTCGCTTTCCATCATCCATCAGCTGGACTAGAGATTTTCGACGCCAAATGCATCCCAGACTTGTATATTGGTATCATGATGACTTTGCCGTGGTCGATCCATCCATTCATCTACCGACAATCGAAGAAAGGTTCACTTTGCGGCTTGTGCAATCGTGCTCCTGAAGCCGCTTTCTTTCAAGCACGTTCGATGTCGGCCGACCACTGTATCTCTCTTTCTCACTCTGATAGATCTTCAATAGGCACCCGGTTGAAGTGTCAACCCGGAAAAGAGCCGATGAGTTTGCAATCGCACACAAATCACTGTCGCTCCGGCCGGCTTCCAGTAGCTCCAGTAGTGGCACGAGAGTGCTGTTAACAATGTTGATGCTGTCGGTGCTGCTGCTGGGTGTCTGGGCTTTGTATGGCATGACTCATGTCAATTTTTAGGTTCACGATTTTTGCATAACCTACAACTAATGTTCAATATCACCGAAACAGTGCCACTGATTCGATCATGCCAGCCGTTAGATGGGTCATCGTTTGTTTTTGCTACCTTCCAAAAAGAAGCTGTCCGAAGCACGTGTATTCTTGGAATTTATTTTTGTCAAATTCTGTAATATGCTGTTCGACGCGTAGCGTAAAATTTCAAACCTTTTGTTTTTTACTTTTTGCTAAATTTTCCCTTCAGTGAACAATTTTGGCCCGGTACGGTACGGTCTGAAAATTAAATTACAAACAAAAAATACCCACACGCTGGCTGCCGGAGAACTGCTCCGCGCAACTGTTGCAGATTGGATTTCACGAGGTTTTTGCAATTTGGCGCAAAGTTTTTGCTTCCCGGAATATGAGCAGCACCAGCTGCTTTTGTGTGGTTTCTGAAGCCATCGGCGCACACACACACACCGCAGGTAAACTAGGGTGTAGTGGTCCCCAATTTCCATGAGTTTGGGACTTTGTTTAGCCAAGTGCCGGAGTGCCTTAGTAACCTACCGGTCGGTCGTGTGCTGTCGATTTGGGTGTCTGGTTGCTAGAAGGAGCAAAAAGTGTTGATCATGAGGAGGATTTTTTTCTCAAGCTGATTTTTTCTTCTTCAGGATGGTTTTCAAAAACAAACCATGTGCGGTAGTAAGCCTTTTGCATTGCACGGTGCACAACGCATTAACGAAATTTGATATTTACGCTTGATTAAATCGATTGGGAAGCTTGAATTTTAGGGGGGCTCAGTGGTTAACATTAATGGAGTGCTGAAAATTCAGATTTTATTAGAAGCGCATTAAATTTTAACGCATACCCATAGAGGGAAGTTATATGTTCTGCTGTATATCAATAACTTTTCAAAATTCAACATGCAATAACAAAATGCTCCTAACGCTTCTAACGTAGCGCAACAATAGGAGTGTTTCCCTTATGTTGCAAATGTGTGGAAATAAACCATTTATACAGTTTATTTGTGAAACAAGCTATAAATGGAATTGGAATCCTGCCTAATGTAATCCACATGGTCATGGTCCCACTTGTGTATGTATGAATGGACTAAGCGGAAATTTATTTTTCACTACCTGGTGAGTCGTAGATTTCATCATGGTGTCCCTGTGACCGTTATTATTTACGCACACAAAAATATTTATTGATTTTGTGCATACCATGGTATACCGGTCGATAGCGATGATACTTCTATGATATTATTCATTAGGGGACGTCTCCCGCGCAGTGTTTAACATCCAAACCTCTCACGTCAAAGTCACGAGTTCAAATCTCATCCCGAATAAGTCATGAATTCCACAAGAGTGTAAAAATGACTATTTAAAAAAATATATTTATTAAATTCAGGAGACATCACAATTTTAAGACATTAAGCGATTTTACCTGAAAGCGTTGATTACACACTAGTTGGCATTCGAACATTTGCAATGAATTTAGTAGTAGTAAAATTTAGGTCCCTGCCAGAGATGCCAGATTTTTTTTCATAAGTCTGCGAAAAATGTCTCTGAATTTCAGAAATGTCTGTAATTGGGCTGCATAAAATTTGCAGAAGTTTTGCGTGTGACCATTCGGTCATGAAATAGATTCGGGGGTTCGGTCATGAAAAAGATGCAAAATTTTAAATGTCATTAAAAGTCATGTTCGAGCAAAAAAGACCTGCGTTTAACGAATGGAATCTTATTGGAGTTGGAAATGCATCCATTTACGTCGTATACGTGAAAAACAATTAATAATAAAAAAGATAAATTACGATTACACGACACATGAGATCGGCTTCAAGTTGAAATTAGTTCCCTCATATTCAGTGTTGGAAAATATCAAAACATCAAATCTCACCAATGCCCAACATCACGATTGATTTCGTAGACAAAAATCAAGGAACAAACATCCGCGGTTGATTTTGCAAGCTGTGATATCGCAGCTCGGAATATCAAGCTAACAAAACCAACACCAACTGCAAATCTTACCAAACTGTGGTGAGATTGAGTTTAATGATTTTTGCTTTACACCCGAATGCAACTTCCATAACGGCTTGCAGCAGTCCATTCGCATCTGCCATCGGCAAACTATGCTTTCTCTTTCTAAGAAAACGATGTGCAATGGAATCATTTTTGTGTCGAGTCAACTCTCAGCTGGATTTTTGCATGTCTTGAATAGTCTCTCAATATCAATGGAGCTTGTAAAATCAATATCAAGCATGATATTTTTAACCAATATCACGCGTGATATTTTCATGTAGTTTCCATTGGGAATGTACATTACATTTTTCATTAATAAAACCAATGACATCTATCTAAATTTCACATAACATTTATGTGATCACATGAGTTCTATACGATAAATCACTTAAATTTAATTTGACATATAAGGTTCATGTGATTTTGTGGTGCAATTCTCAAATATGATATCACATGTATTTGAATTTCTAATGAATATATTCCATTGGATATATGATTTATTCTTTGAATGTATACTCTTCTAGAATGAGTAGGTTTTTAAACTACGTTCTCTAGAGTTTGAGTAATTTAAACTTAAATTTGAGTCGATCGTATATGGAATTGCGTTACTTACTTAGTAGGGGAAATGGGTGTAATGTCGGCCTAAATGCCCCTGATTTGGGCCCATACATAAATTCAGCAATCGACAAAATTTTCAATAGCGACCAAAAATATTCATTAGTACCGTTTCAATGACGCGTTCATCTAAATAAAATTGATAAATTCTTTACATTTGATGAAAGCGATGGGCATAATCTTAGATCCATAGGCCAACAGTTTTCCTTCAACAACAGCTGGACGTTTTTGCTACTTGGTGTCACAAGAATAGGATGGTATTGAATGCTTCCAAATGCTCCATCATCACTTTCTGCAGAAAAAAATCACCCACCTGCTTTACGTACAGCCTTCATGGTCAGACACTAACCTTCAACTAACCTTCAAAGAGCATGTGTCATATGTCACCAGTAAAGCATCTTCTCAGCTTGGCTTTATTTTTCGCTTTGCTAAAGATTTCAGAGACACTTCGTACACTTCGTGCTTGAAAACGCTTTATTGTTCACTGGTCCGTTCGACACTGGAATACTGTTCAGTAGTTTGGGCGCCGTTTTACAACAATGCCACGAATCGACTTGAGTCTATTCAGAGGAGATTTGTTCGTTATGCTCTTCGTTGGCTACCCTGGAGAGACCCTGTAAACCTCCCTAATTATGAAAGTCGTTGTAACTTGCTGAGCCTACAACTTCTCAGTGCTCGCCGTGACGTCGCTAAGGCTGTCTCCAACAAACCGATACTTATATTAACTGACTCACACAGCGTCGTTCAAGCGATCACCTCGGAAGCACCAAAACACCCATGGATCCAGGCGATTATCAAGTACGCCCCACCGAACACTCCCAGACTCACCAACAAGGTACCCCTACAGGACGTCAGACGGTGGATCATGCGGACCATTCGAGCGGCATGGGAAGCTGAGTGGTTCCGCAACAGAACTGCCTTTATCCGCAAAGTAAAAGGGTCAACTGAACCATGGAGAGAACTGGACAACCTGAGGGATCAACGCGTGATTTCGCGGCTTCGAACCGGGCACACTAAACTCTACTATAACTATGGTGGCCTGCCGTTCCGCAGAAGCTGCATCATCTGTGGGGTACCCTACACCGTCGAACACATCCTGTGCAACTGCCCGGAATTCCAAAATCTTCGGGAGTCACTCTGCCTAACTTCCAGCATCAGCGATCTGCTCGGGAATGATACTTCGGCCTCGGCAGCACTAGTAACCTTCTTAAAAGAAGCCAAAATCTACCACTCGGTATAGCAGGAATTTCTTTCGGCCGTCGGGACATCTCAGCTGGATGGATTTCCCCTATTGGACCCATGCCAGCTGAGCTCTGTTTTGTTTGGATTAATCGTTTGTAGCTTGTCTTAAATCATTTTGTTTTCTGTTGTTCTTCTGTTTCATTATTTTATATATTGTTATTTTTTCATATAAGTTGAAGAGCCAGCAACCAAAGTTATTAACTAAATGTTAATATACCATGTATCTAGAGGTTACTCACTCTAAGCCCTCTCCTTTCTTCGGAGATGAACTAGCCATAGGCTAAAAATCTCCTTAATAAAGAACTAAAAAAAAAAAGCTAAGGCTGTCTTCATCGCCAATCTCCTGCGTTCGGACATTGACTGTTGTCCACTTTTGCAACAGCTTAACATTAATATAAGACGAGTCAATTTGCGAACCCACTCTTTCTTTACGATCCCGACTTGTCGCAAAAACTATGGTGCAAACGAACCAATTACTAGCATGTGTAAAATTTTCAATAAATGTTATAACTTTTTTGACTTCAATGCTTCCCGTGCTAGCCTTAAGTATTTATTTTATAATGTTTTATCATCCTGATTAAGTAAAGATAAGTGTTTCCTGATTAAGTTCAAGTATATATGTATCTGTAGGATTTTATGTCATCTGTTGATACGAAAAGAAGAGGTTTTCCGCCCACTTGAGAAGGGGCAAGTTTGGTCCTTCTGAAGTGGGCTTTTCCCTCTCAAATAAATAAACATCAGTGCCATTTCTCCTATTGGTCCTTTTGCACGCCAGAAGCGGGGGAACGAGCACATCTTAGTGATAGATTCAATTTACCACCACCTAAATATGCAGAAATCGACAATCAAAACAGCAATTTATAAGCTTATTAATACAATTCTAAACACTTCGTGCTCAAAAAGTGTTGATGAATCAGGATCAGGGTTAGTGCTAAGATTTGTCATTATCATTGACAGACTTTCGCGCGATATTGACAGAATTGTTCATCACATAGTCACTGACAGACTTGATTCTCAAAAAAACTTTCGTCAATGGCAAAGATTCACCTGGTATCAAAAAGTGTAATCTCGTGCATTCTGTGTCACATTATTGTTATCCAAGTAGTTCAGAACGTAGATGCTTGTTTACTTTAACGGCTTTATTTAATTGTGTTGCTGAAGTCATCTTATTTCGTTACAAATTTAGTTAATAAAAAAATCTACACATGTTCGTCACTGACAGCAATTGACATGGTTTGCCTTGACTGTGACTGTTAGCTCAAATGAGTTGAGATTTTGCAGCACTGATCAGGGTTGCTGAAACGGTTCAAATAGGAAGAAACATCAAAATTAAAAAAAAAGCCAGCCCAAGTAGCATTGCAAGTTTTATTGAGGTCTTAAAGCATGCTACAAGCAGATATGCCAGATTTTTTTTTCAGAAGTCTGCGAAAAATGTCAGTGAATTTAAGAAATGTCTGTGAATTTAAGAACTGTCTATAATTGGACTGCATAAAATTTGCAGAAATTTTGTGTGTGACGGGGGGGGGGGTTGTTAACGGGGGTTTGTCCTGAGATAGATGCGAAATTTTAATTGCCAGTAAAAGTTCTGTTCGAGCCTCGGTTCGAGGAAAAAGACCTGCTTTTAACGAATTGAACCTAATTGGAGTTTATAATGCATCCATTTACGCCATTTATGTTAAAAACAATTCATAAAAAAGATTGATTACGATTACACGACAAATGAGGCCAACTCCAAGTTGAAATTAGTTCACTCATATTCAGTGTTGGAAAATATCCGGAGAACTTCGAGATTAGGGCGTAATTGCTTTTGTAAACAAACACGTCATTTGTCAATTTCTTGCGAATTAAAGCTCAATCTAAAAAACTAACAACACTAGCAGGTAGAGGCTTGGTTTTTCTATCATTTGGTATAGTTTGTTTGTAAGATTGTTCTTTTATTCGCGAGAAATCGGCAATTGACGTATTTGTTTACAAAAGCAATTACGCCCAAATCTCAAAGTTCTCCGGATATCAAAAAATCAAATCTCACCAATGCCTAAAATAACGCTTGATTTTCGTAGACAAAAATCAACAAACAAACATCTGCGGTTGATTTGCAAGCTGTGATATCGCAGCTCAAAATATCAAGCTAACTAAACTCACCAAACTGTGGTGAGATTGAGTTTAATGATTTTTGCTTTACACCCGAACGCAACCGAAACTTCCATAACGGGTGGCAGCAGTCACTTCGTGTCTGCCATCGGTGAAGAGTAAAAAGAGATAGCAAACTATACTTACTCTTTCTAAGAAAACGATGTTCAACGGAATCATTTTTGTGTCGAGTCAACTCTCAGCTTGATTTTTGCATGCTGTGAATAGTCTCACAATATTAAAAGAGCTTTTAAAAGCAATATCAAGCATGATATTTTGATCCAATATCACGCGTGACATTGAGAGTGTATAAGAGTAGAAAAATATTATTTGATTGATGATTTTGCCAACACTGCACATAGACTGAGTAAAGCTTTACGAAATTTTACTGGAATTTGTTTTGTAATATGAGCAAAATCTCGATGTGCATATGAAATTAGTACACGAAAATTGTTTTCATGTAGTTTCTATTTGGAATGCACATTACATTTTTCCATTAAAAAAAATTATATCTCCTTGAATTTGACATAACATTCATGTGATCACATGAGTTCTATATGATTGACATATAAGGTTCATGTGATTTTGTATAGCAATATGATATCACATGAAAGGTATGTGAAATTCTAATGAATATTTTCCATTGGATATGTGATTTATTCTTTGAGTGTATGCTTCTAGAATGAGTAAATTTTTCTCATATTCTAAAAGATTTATGAGTCTTGGAAAAATTTTCTCAGTTTACAAGTAAACTACGTTTTCTAGAGTTTGAGTAATTTAAACATCGACTCATAAGTTTATTTATTTATTATTTATGTGTTGTTTCATCTTCGATACTTTACCTAATATTCTTAATCCTATTTTTAAAAGTACTTTTGCTAATCACAAAATCGAAATCCTCGTTAGTATCGTTAAAAGCTCGCAGACAAGCGTCGAATGGATTGTTGAAACCGTAATCAGTCCGGTGAGCTTCTCAACTGTCGGGGTGGAACGTATAGAGGGACATCCTGTAGTATTTGAGGACAATCAATGTTACCACGCAGTAAGTCGAAAATAAAGGGTGATACGGTCAAAATTTGGTCAATATCAACTTGACGTATTTCTTTCAATTTTGCATTAAAAAAACCTGAACACCCCTCATTTTGAAGGTGTGTGTGTGTAGAATGTTGCTCCTATTTTGATTTTGGAATTCACTCTTCAGTTGTCAAAATGCCGTCCAAGCAAGAAGAGCAGCGTATCAAAATTTTGCTCGCGCATCGCGAAAATCCGAGCTACTCGCCCGCAAAGTTGGCAAAATCGCTAAAAGTTGCCAAATCAACCGTTACTTACCTTACCAATCAGGCTAAGGCCTTGTTGTCCTCTGCTGTCCGAAGAAGTCGTCTCCACTCTACTCGATCCATGGCCACAGTTCGCCAGCCTCGTAGTCTGCGAAGGGTCCGCAGGTCACCTTCTACTTGGTCGATCCACCTTGCCCACTGCGCGCCTCTTCTTCTTGTTCCTGTTGGGTCGCTTTCTAGAACCATTTTCACTGGGTCGTCGTGCGGCATTCTTACGACGTGCCCAGCCCACCGTAGTCGCCCAATTTTTGCAATGTGGACGATGGATGGTTCTCCCAGCAGCTGGTGCAATTCGTGGTTCATTCGCCTCCTCCACGTTCCGTCATCCATCTGCACTCCACCGTAGATGGTACGCAACACCTTCCGTTCGAAAACACCAAGGGCGCGTTGGTCCTCCACGAGCATAGTCCAGGTCTCGTGGCCGTAAAGGACCACCGGTCTAATCAGCGTCTTGTAGACAGTCAACTTCGTGCGGCGGCGAATTTTATTCGACCGGAGCGTCCTCCGGAGTCCAAAGTAGGCACGATTCCCTGCCATAATGCGTCTTTGAATTTCTCTTTTTCGGCGGTCACCAGTGAGCCCAAATACACGAACTCATCGACCACCTCGATTTCGTCACCGTCAATCTGAACTCGGGGTGGGAGGCTAACATTGTCTTCCCTAGAACCTCTTGCTTTCATATATTTTGTCTTTGATGCGTTGATGGCAAGTCCAATCGTTCTAGCTTCAGCCTTCAGTCTGATGTACGTTTCCGCCATCATCTCAAAGTTCCGTGCCATAATGTCAATGTCATCGGCGAAACCAAGGAGCTGGATGGACTTCCTGAATATCGTGCCACTCGTGTCTATCCCAGCTCTTCTGATCACGTCTTCTAACGCGATGTTGAACAGCAGACACGAAAGTCCATCACCCTGCCGTAACCCCCTTCGAGATTCAAAGGGACTCGAGAGTGTCCCCGATACTCGAACAACGCACGTCACTCGATCCATCGTCGCCTTGACCAATCGCGTCAGTTTATCCGGAAATCCGTACTCGTGCATAATCTGCCATAGCTGATCTCGATCGATTGTGTCGTATGCGGATTTGAAATCGATGAACAAATGATGTGTGGGCACGTTGTATTCGCGGCATTTCTGCAGAACCTGCCGAATCGCGAAAATTTGGTCCGTGGTAGCGCGGGCACCCATGAATCCCGCCTGGTATTGCCCCACGAACTCTCTTGCATATGGTGACAGACGGCGGCATAGAATTTGGGAGAGTACCTTGTAGGCGGCGCTCAGCAGTGTGATCGCGCGGTAGTTGCAGCAATCCAACTTGTCGCCCTTTTTGTAGATTGGGCATACGACACCTTCCATCCACTCCTCCGGTAATATCTCCTCCTCCCAAATCTTGGCAATTACCCAGTGCAGCGCTCTAGCCAGTGCTTCACCACCGTATTTCAATAGCTCACTTGGTAGTTGATCTACACCAGTTGCTTTGTTGTTCTTCAGCCGACCGATCTCCTCCTCAACTTCTTGAAGATCAGGGGCCGGTAGCCTGTCGTCTTCTGCGCGTGCTCCAAGGTCTGTTGCCGTGCCACCTTCGTTTTCTGCTGCTTCACCGTTGAGGTGCTCGTCATAGTACTGCTTCCACCTCTCAATCACCTCACACTCGTTCGTGAGAAGGTTACCGTCCAAGTCCTTGCACATATCGGCTTGCGGCACGTAGCCTTTGCGCGAACTATTTAGCTTCTCGTAGAACTTCCGTGTGTCGTTTACGCGGTACAGATTTTCCATCGCCTCGCGATCTCGATCTTCCTGCTGACGCTTCTTCCTTCGGAAAACCGAGTTTTGTCTGTTCCGCGCTTGTCTGTATCGCTCCACATTCAATCTCGTGCGGTGTTGCAGCATTCTCGCCCGTGCTGCATTCTTCTCCTCTACTAACAGTTTGCATTCGCCGTCAAACCAGTCATTTCTTCGGTCCGGGATTGCAGTACCTAGTGCCGCTACAGCAGTACTACCTATGGCTGAACGGATGTCCCTCCAGCCATCTTCAAGAGAAGCTGCGCCAAGCTGCTCCTCCGTGGGTAGTGCAACTTCCAGCTGCTGCGCGTAGTCCTGGGCAACTCCGGTGTCCCGTAGTTGCTCAATGTTGGGTCGTGGCGTTCGACTTCGACGTGTGTTATGCACCGTCGAGAGTTTTGAGCGCATGCATACTGCAACTAGGTAGTGGTCCGAATCTATGTTCGCACTGCGGTACGTGCGGACGTTGATAATGTTGGAGAAGAATTTCCCGTCGATTAGAACGTGATCGATTTGGTTTTCTGTGTGTTGGTCAGGTGATCTCCAGGTGGCTTTGTGGATATCCTTGCGGGGGAAAAAGGTACTTCGAACTACCATACCCCGGGAGGCTGCAAAGTTCACGCATCGTTGGCCGTTGTCGTTCGATACGGCATGCAGGCTGTTTGGCCCGATTGCCGGTCTATACATTGCCTCCCGTCCTACCTGAGCGTTCATGTCGCCGATGACGATTTTGACGTCCCGTTGCGAACAGCCGTCGTACACCTGCTCCAGCTGCGCATAGAACGCTTCTTTCTCGTCGTCGGGTCTCCCTTCGTGTGGGCAGTGCACGTTGATGATGCTGTAGTTGAAGAAACGGCCCTTAATCCTCAACTTGCACATCCTCGCGTTGATCGGCTGCCAACCAATCACGCGTTGGCGCATCTTACCCAGCACTACAAAGCCGGTTCCCAGCTCGTTGGTGGTGCCACAGCTCTGGTAGAAAGTAGCCGCTCGATGCCCGCTTTTCCATACCTTTTGTCCCGTCCAGCAAAGTTCCTGCAGTGCTACGACTTCGAAGTTGCGTGGTTGAAGTTCGTCATAGATTAACCTATCGCAACCCGGGAAGCCGAGCGATTTGCAGTTCCATGTTCCGAGTTTCCAATCGTAGTCCTTATTTCGTCGCGTAGGTCTGTGCCGATTGTTCCGATCCGTATTTCTTTCTTCGGTATTTGCAACTTTGTTTTTTTCCAGGGCGGCTTGTTGGGCCTGCCCCAACCCCCTGTCTCGCCGGGGGACCATCGTGCACAGCTCTGTTTAGAGTCCCACGCTGGCACTAGGACGGTGATCAGCCGCTCCTAACATGGAGAACAGACGCCGTTTTGAGCCGCACCTCCATGGTGAGCAGACGCTCAGGTTTGGTGAAGCATTTCCTCTATCACCGTACTATGGTTACCGCGCCAGTGTTCGCGTCGCACCTCTTCACTTTGCTATTGCCGGACTGGCAACATTGCCCAGGCTACGCCAACCAGCTGTGTCCATGTTTCAGCTGGTAGTCTTTTGTTATCATATGACTCGAGGAGGCGTGAAGTAGGAACTTGTGAGGACCAGGGCTAGGTATTCCGCTCCTTCCAGGTTGTCAACTCACCATTTTGTAGCCCAAATCAACCGTTACAAATGTAATTAAAGTGTTTGGGGAACGTTTGTCGACAGCCAGAAAGTCTGGATCGGGGGAAATCGAAAACCGGAAGCCGCTGAGACGACAAAGAGAGTTGCCGGTAGTTTCAAGCGAAACCCTAACCTCTCTCTCCGAGATGCCGCAAATAAGCTGGGTGTATCGTCTACAACCGTGCATCGAGCCAAAAAATGAGCCGGACTATCGACTTACAGGAAAGTAGTGACTCCAAATCGCGATGATAAACAAAATACGACGGCCAAAGCGCGATCCCGGAGGCTGTACACGACGATGCTGACGAAGTTTGACTGCGTGGTAATGGACGACGAAACCTACGTCAAAGCCGACTACAAGCAGCTTCCGGGACAGGAGTTTTATACGGCAAAAGGAAGGGGAAAGGTAGCAGATGTTTTCAAGCACATGAAACTGTCAAAGTTCGCAAAGAAATATCTGGTTTGGCAAGCCATCTGTACCTGTGGCTTGAAAAGCAGCATTTTCATAGCTTCCGGGACTGTCAACCAAGAAATTTACGTGAAAGAGTGTTTGAATAAACGTCTGCTGCCTTTCCTGAAGAAACACGGTTGTTCCGTACTGTTTTGGCCGGATTTGGCATCTTGCCATTACGGTAAAAAGGCCATGGAGTGGTACGCCGCCAACAACGTGCAGGTGGTTCCCAAGGACAAGAACCCTCCCAACACGCCAGAGCTCCGCCCAATTGAGAAATACTGGGCTATTGTCAAGCGGAACCTAAAGAAGACCAAAAAAACTGCTAAGGGCGAGCAGCAGTTCAAGGCAAACTGGCTTTCTGCGGCGAAGAAGGTGGACAAGGTGGCTGTACAAAATCTGATGGCAGGGGTCAAGCGTAAGGCCCGGCAATTCGGATTTGGAAAAGCGGAAGCCTAACTGAATATTTTTCCTGAATTTTATACTAATTGAACTTGAAAAAGAAATTTAATTTGATTTTTTAAATAAACGATTTCACCGATTTACACGCGTTTTCCCTTGACCAAATTTTGACCGTATCACCCTTTAACTAGTTGCTGAATGCTTGTGCGCCTAGCACGTAAGGTTTCCAAATCAATCAGCATACAGCGTGTAATGTAGTCAGGCAGATTTAGCGGGTCGTTTCATGGAAGGTTGCGCAGCGCGAATCGAATGAAAACCTTCTGATAAGGTGTCCAGACAGAGGCCACGTATTCCAGAATGCTACGTACCAAAGTACAGAACAATGTTTTTTTTGTGCAAAAATGTCTGTAAACTGCCACGTGTAGCGTCGAATGCATCCAAGAACCGTAGAAGCTTCAACCGTGACAAGTGCAACATGTTAGTTAGTCAATAGTAACACCAAGATCACAAATTGAGGTAACACGCTCTAATGACACGGATCCAATTGTGTATTGGTGGTTGACGGTGGTGCTCCGACGGGAAAACGATATCACCTTGCATTTTCCTATGTTGACACTCATACCATTTTCTTGGCACCATAGGAGTAGCCCATTTATGTCATTTTGCAGGGCGAGGCAGTCGAGTACGGTCACGATGACTCTGAACATCTTCATGTCGTCGGCGAACATTTGCTTAAATGAAGAAATCTGAAGGCACAGATCGTTGACGAAAAGGACAAACAGCATTGGGCCGAGCACACTTCCTTGCGGCACTCCTGAAGTAATTGCAAAGGCCTTCGAGCGTGCAGAATTGATCGAAACGAAGGAATGGCGGTCGGTCAAGTAAGAGAGAATCCAATCAACTAACCAAGTAGGGAATCCAATAGCTCTTAATTTTTCGGTAGCGTACACGTGTGGCACTGTGTCAAATGCTTTTGAAAAGTCGATGTAAATGGAGTCCACCTGTCGCCGGGCTTCAACCTCTCGCAACAGAGTATTAGTGTAGCACAGCAAATTTGTAGTAGTAGAGCGGTGCTGGACAAACCAATGCTGGAACTCCGATATTATAGGATGAACCACATTGTACAGAGCATTATGCACTAAGGTTTCAAAGACCTTGCTAATGCAACAGAGAATTGATATTCCACGGTAGTTTTCAGCTCGGTTTTGATTACCCACTTTATGGATTGGCACAATTGAAGCTGTCTTCCAAACATTGGGAAATGATCTTTCGCTCAGCGAACGGTTGAATATGCAGGAGATCGGAGAAGTGAGTGAGCGTGCGCAATATTTGAGCAGAGATGGGGGAATACCATCTACCCCAGGGCCTTTAGAAACATCGAGGTCATTCAAGGCTTTCATAACGTCGTCCGGTGAGAAGCGCAACGTTGGGATATTCAGGTTGTACTCGTGCATGCGATAGAAACTTGAAGGATTTAGAGGTGGTGAATTTGTGTTGTAAACTGATTGGAAGAAGCTGGCAAACAAGTTTGCAACATCGACAGGGGAGCTAGCAGCGATCCCGTTAAACTCAACTATGTCCGGAATACGATTACCAGACCGTTGTGATTTCACGAACTTCCAAAACGCCGATGGGTGCTGCTTCAGATTCGCTTGCCTTCGCTGGACTTACTCCCCATAGCTAGACTTCAACAGTCCGTTGTATCTCGTTTCGATTAATCGGAGACTATTTTTGCTCTCGTTGGTTCTGGTACTGAAATAGCATTTGCGCGACTTACGCAATACGTTCCGCAAATTACGTAGCTCAGGGCTCCACCAGGGTTGCACTGAGGTTAACCTCGTAACACGCCTCCGGAGAGGAACTCGCGCATAGAGTGTTTCATACAGATTGTCGTAGAATTGGTCAGCATTAGCGTTGACAGAAAAACCATCCAGAATCTGTTGCCAATTGACAGTGGAAAGTTCATTATTCAACGAGCCGAAATCGCAGTGCCTGAAATCCAATTCAGGTGGATACGAATCACAGTCCGATATCATGGGCGGATTGCAGTCGGCATCAAGTCGTAAGATGAATGACTTATGATGATGATCGATATCCAGTAGAGGGACCGGAGGCTCAAAAAGGGACCGGATGCGTTTGATGGTAAATAACCGTTCACGTCCTCGTCGATATGTTATATGCCATGTAGTGTGGAAATCCGTTACTTACTTAGAAGTGGTCCTTTTGCACGCCATCAGCGGAGGGAACGAGCACATCTTATTGAGAGATTCAACTTTCCACCACCTAAATATGGAGAAATCGACAATCGAAAGAACAATTTATAAGCTTATTGGAGAAATCGACAATCAAAAGAACTGTTGATGAGTCAGGATCAGGGTCAGTGCTGAGATTTGACATTGTCATTGACAGACTGTCGCACGATATTAACAAAATTATTCATCACATATTGAGTGACAGACTTGATCCCCAAAGAAAGCCTTCGGCAAAATATCATTTATTTTTTTGTCAATGACAAAGATACACCTACTAACAAAAAGTTTAATTTCGTGCATTCTGAGTCCCATTATTGTTATCAAAGTAGTTCAGGATGTAGATGCCTGTTTACTTTAACGGCTTCATGTAAATGTGTTGCTGAAATCATCTTGTTTCGTTACAAATTTAGATAAAAAAAATTTACATATGTTCGTTACTGACAGCACTGTCATTGGAAATTGATATGGCTTGCCTTGACTGTGACTGTTAGCTCAAATGAGTGACCAAAGCAAAATTGTCAATATCACCGTGTATTGTCGAGCTTTTGCAGCACTCATCAGGGTTGCTGAAACGATTCAGATAGGAAGGAATATCCATTTCTCGACGATCTAATGGAGAGTACTGTAGGTACAACGAAGCCAAGTATGATGAATTGGCGCTAAACACTAACGCATTTGTAACGATTTTATAAATACAGTTTTAAAATAAGATATTTCAAACAACATATTAATTACATTTTTCAAAATAATTACACACCTGGGGGAGAAAAACTTGGCTTAATATAAGACACGTGTGATTCGATAAAAGATGTAAAACAGTTGAACCAAATTTTAAAATTTTCACTTGATTACAAAAGCCTGTAAATATCTAAGGAAAAAACTAAAAAGTCTGTAAATGTCTGTAATGAAAAAAATGTCTGTGAAAAAAATAGAAGTCTGTTAATTTACAGACATGTCTGTAAATCTGGCATCTCTGGATATAATTCTAAATCATGGTCTCCAGAACCCTCTTAAAACCAAAATTGTTACTTGGGAAGTATGATGAATTGGCGCTTAACTGTTGTAACGATTATATAAATACGGTTTTAAAATAAGATTTATCAATAAACATATTGCTTACATTTGCAAAATAATTACACACTTGTGGGAGATAAACTTGGCTAAATTTTAACACAATTTGCTGATGCCAACCTTTTTACCTTTCTCGTTCACCAAGTTGTACCGAAAGACTATGATATCACTTGAAAAACACAATTTCGTTCCAAGACCCGGAGAGACGAATGGCGTATACCAATAGACTCATCTCAACGCGAT
Organism: Ochlerotatus camptorhynchus; assembly: GCF_037179485.1. Taxonomy (NCBI): domain Eukaryota; kingdom Metazoa; phylum Arthropoda; class Insecta; order Diptera; family Culicidae; genus Ochlerotatus; species Ochlerotatus camptorhynchus. The sequence continues at coordinate 116,272 of NW_027040840.1, forward strand.
CGGAAAATGTTTCTGTATGTGTGTACATATATATATATATATGTATGTATGCAAGTTCGTATGAGTGTAACTCACTCAATTTTCGTAGAGATGGCTCGATCAATCTGAGTGGAACAAGTTCCAGAATATATGTTTCAGATCCCCATAGATCGCTATTGATGTTTTTCCCGATCGGAATTATGGTTACGAAGATACGAAAAAAAATGTGAATTCCAAATTCCACTGGGGAATTCGAAAAAAACTGAAATATCAAAAACTCATCATGTGACACCTTAATCACATTAGAATTTTACTATAAGATCAATGGTGAACATATTCAGACCCAATGATCACAATGGCCTCTTCCAGATTGGTCCTCTGGGAAGTGGACAGATCCTGACATGCGCCAAAATGCATAGTGCGATACCTCAAATCACATGGAACTCAATATAATGATTAGTCCAAGTATTTATATTGATTTTCCTTAACTTATAGATCCTTTGAAAAAGTTCGCAGTGGGGTTTCCTCTCGGGTTCCCTTTGATTTTTCTCGATTTTTTCCACATTTTTACGACTCTTATTATTAACTTTACACGGCAATGCACCCGCTAGTGTGCGTACGTAAAACGTCACTAATCTCTATAACAGTGACTCGTTCGAGTGGTGGATTTGAAAGCGTGCGAATTTCTAATGCGTGTTGCAAAATGCATCGCACGTGTAATTTGATTAAAGATGGAAAACAGCGTAACCAAATAAATTTTAAAATTTTCACTCGATTACAAAAGTCTGTAAATATCTGTGAAAAAAACTAAAAAGTCTGTAAATGTCTGTAACGAAAAAAATGTCTGTGAAAAAAATAAAAGTCTGTGAATTCCCAGACATGTCAGTAAATCTGGCATCTCTGGTCCCTGCCCTTTGGTTCAGTGTGGGTTAGGGCGCGTTCTGCCAGGTTGATCGAGACAGATTTCATGTGTGGGTAAGTGACGAACATTGTTATGTGCTTAGGTGCTTACACAAACATGGTAGACAGCGCAGAAAAATTTCAAACCGAAGTAAAATTAAAATTTTAAATTAAACTGTAAAACGGAAATAAAGCACAATAACACAAATCTATTGGCAAAGATTGATTGATTTGGTGTGGTCCAGCTTAATCGTGCACACCCTTTACTAAATCGACTATGCTGAGCTGACCCAATTTAAACGTTGTGTCCTAGGCCAAATCCCGGAAACGATCGATTAATCGGTCAATCCCGTTCTACATATGTAACCGATCCCCACTGGGTCATGCATCGACTCTGAAATCCGCTTAATTGTCGTCGTCGCTACAAGTGCCGCCCATATGGAATTACGTTGTATTTTTCCGACCCTTTATTTTGCTCTACCGACTTAACCAATTCTTTTTCGTATTCATCAAAATCCGGGATTGCTTGTAGCCCTGTGTTTTTCTACCCTCCATACCGATAGGACTATTCTCTCCGATTCGGGATTATGTTGTGTAATCCTTTCCGCTCTACATCGGCTAATCCATTGTACTATAAAAATTCACAGTCGAGTTGATACCCATGGCTTCGTTTCAACTATATTTGCCGTAGCAGCAGCAGCAGCACTGCCCGTCCTCTGTTTCACTTCCCATCCCGAGCATCTCTAGAAAAGTTTGATGTTTTCGTTTCACCATCACCGCCTCCGAGTTCGCAATCCGCAACGTTGTTTATGTTGGCTAATCCTATTTTCAACGCAGCCGGTCGGTTGCAGCGAGCAAGATTCGGCAAACAATGGCGGATTTCTCGTTGCATTCCTTCCGCTATCTATCCGTCAGCCCCTTGATTCTGGTGGCTAAGTAGTTGAGAGTCTTCCGCTCGGTGTTCACAAGTTGGCACCCGACGCGCGTGAAAAATAACGCCACGGAAGTGAAATAGAACAAAAGCTACCTTTCATTCAGCAGGCAACAGGCATTGGCTCGTAAAGAATTTTCCCAAAAACAGCAATGTTTGACTGAGCGGAGTTTTCCGGAACAAAAGAAAATATTCTCTGAAATTTGCTTAATCTTCTTTCGGTTGTTGAGTGCAGTGTTATTGTGAAGAGAGCTGGGGATTGTAAATCTGCCAGGAATGAATTTACCTTACAGCCACAAATAAGCTCCCCCTTTTAACACAAACATGATGGTGAATTATCACCCGGTGGCACGTGTTTTAATTAGAGTAAGTTCCCATGTATCCTTGCAGGCACATCATTAATCACATTTGACTAACGAGGAGAGCTGCACCTGTTTCGATTGCATAATTAAACGCTTAATTATGATCCTACTTAAGACGACTATTAATGCACTTGGAAACGAAAGTCGAAAGATCGATTATCTCGTCGTTAATCTTCTGTGCTCGTTATGCCATGCCGAGTGAGGTTCCAAGAAGACGCTGAACGAACGAAAAACTCTAGTCACCACCTACCTACCGATCCGGCGGCTCAACCGCCCATCACCAATATGTCTACTGGACGTTTTGTGAGGGAGTTTCGTTGAAAAAATATCAAATTACGTCTCCCTCCGGAGCTCCGGAGCTGCGTTCAGAAGGTAGCAAAATATGCTTCCAAATTAGAAACCTGACTTCACTCATCTGTCACACCGAACCAACAACGCGCCGAGCGGCAAGACGGCGACAACGCACCATCGCATCACTGCTGACAGTTGCTGATGGTACGCTTCGTTGCTTTGGACGAGTCCTACAACCTACAAAATCTGAACCAAAAATTGAGGGACAGAAAAATGAAGGAACCGCAATTCCGCTTCTCGTTTTCCTCAACACATTTGACCGTATGCACCCGTTCCTGTGTGGAAACGGATTTTCGGTATGCAACATCTGCCAAATATGCTCAAATCCACGTTCGCAAAACCGGACGGTTGAATAGCAGCACAGTAGCGGTGCAATTCATTCAGTTTAACAAAAAGCAATCCTGATATGAACAGTTCTAAAAGTTTGTTCCGTTGCATTTTCGGTATCCGTTTTGAACCATACAGTTGGGAAATTGGGACGTTCCTTAGCTGTAAGCAGGGCTGTGGAATCGGAGTAGGAAGGAATGCAATCGTTTGAAGAGGCATTCTGAAATCCTTGCGTCCCGTACACAGTTGAAAAAAAAGTAGTATAAAATTTACGTTACTATGATGCACATAAAAGGAGCATCATATATTATACAATGTTGTATAGCGGTAGTAACTTAAGCTGTAGAATCCATCTCAAGAAAATATTATAACAGGAAAAATGTGAACTTTCCCTTAGGTTTCGTGCACTGTTCGGACATGCAAGAAACATTAGCTGTTATGCTTCAAGTCAACTTCATTAGCAATCAATTATTATTATATATCGGTCCTTCAACGAACTGTTCCGTACGATTTTTTAGTTGAAGTAATAAAAAGCTAACTAGTGCCCAGAATAAAAGTAAGCTGGTGAGTTTTCCTGAATCGTTTTCCCTACAAGTTGTGGTCTATTGAAAGACTTGTTCTTTACTTATTTATATATTTATTTATTCGTCAATCAAAAACGTAGACTAAATAATAACATTATAACTTATGATCTATGATTTCGTAGTGTTTGGAAATATTTTTTTCAGTTTTAGGGGTGACATAATTAGGTCTACCATTTCACAGTGTAGATTATAAACAGACATCATCCGATTTATCGGTCCATATTTCGCGTAGTTACTGCGGTGACGATCTACCGCGAACAAATGTCGATTACGCAATTGACGAGAAGGTACATAAAAATTAAGCCTTGATAATAAATAGCTGAGTCAATGCGTTGCGAAGCAATATTGTTCACGGAAGAGACCATAGCATAATCTCGACGCTCTTTCAATGACTAAATGTTGATTAACAAGCAACGAGCTTCATAAGATGGGAGAGGAAATTCTGTCCATCCCAATTTATGTGGTATATATTTAAAAATTGCCTTTGGATTGACTCTATTCGTTCTTCATGCCTTTTCATATAAGGTGACCAAACAACACTGCAATATTCTTATATTGGCCTCACATAGGCAACATATAGTGTTTCAATTGTGTAAGGATCTTGAAAGTGTAAACCAAAACGCTTTACAAAATTAAGCATATTGCCTGCTCTATGAATAATTGTGTTATAATGATCCACAAATGTTAGTTTAGAATCTAGAATAACTCCTAAATCTCTTATTTTATCACAACTTTGAACAATTTGATTACCTACATACATACATACATTTATTTGTACAACATCACATTTAAGATAAGACATAATCAACAATAGTACGCCACAATACTCGGTTTGCGGCTGCCGCTCTCCATCCTCGGTCATGCCCAATGCTCGCTAGATCGCGCTCTACCTGGTCCGCCCATCGTGCTCTCTGCGCTCCACGCCTTCTTGTGCCAACCGGATATGTAGCGAACACCAACTTTGCAGGGTTGTTGTCCGGCATTCTTGCAACATGCCCTGCCCACCGCATCCTTCCGGCTTTGGCCACCTTTTGGATGCTGGGTTCACCGTAGAGTGCAGCGAGCTGTTGCTGGATGCGTTGGGTTTCTGGTAAAACTTCAGTATTTCTTGGGAACGGCACAGCAGTTCCATTTCCTCGCACTCCGCTTCTTCCAGGCGGCGTTTTTTCTCCCGAAAGATGCGGGTCTGCTGTTTCCGCTTCTGTTTATACCGTTCCACGTTCTGTCTGGTTCCATGCTGCAGCATTACCGTCCGCGCTGCGTTCTTCTCCTCCAAAATCGCTCTGCACTTCTCGTCGAACCATTCATTCCGTCGACTTCTCCCCACGTATCCGATGGTGCCTCGGCTGCGTCGGTGATGACTGCTTTTACTGTACTCCAGCAGTCCTCTAGAGGGGGCACATTAAGCTCGCCCTCCTCTGGCAACGCTGCCTCGAGGTTCCGCACGTATGCTATGGCAACATCCGGTTGCTTCAGTTGCTCTAGGTTGTACCGTGGCGGGCGTCGGTACAGTACATTGTTGGTGACGGAAAGTTTTGGGCGCAGTTTGACCATCACCAGGTAGTGGTCAGAGTCGATGTTAGCGCCACGATAGGTCCTGACGTTGATAATTTCGGAGAAGTGCCGTCCATCAATCAGAACGTGGTCGATTTGCGATTCCGTCTACTGTGGTGATCTCCAGGTGTAACGATAAGGGAGGCTGTGTTGGAAAAAGGTGCCACGTATGGCCATGTTCTTGGAGGCGGTGAAATCGATGAGTCGTAGGCCGTTCCCGTTCGTCAGCTGGTGGGCGCTGAACTTTCCAATCGTTGGTCTGAATTCCTCCTCTTGGCCTACCTGAGCGTTTAGGTCTCCTATGATGATCTTGACGTCGTGGCTTGGGCAGCGATCGTACGCGAATGCGTCCTTGTCATCATCAGTGCTTCCGGAGTGAGGGCTGTGCACGTTGATTATGCTAAAGTTGAAGAATCGGCCCTTGATCCTCAACCTGCACATTCTTTCGTCGATCGGCCACCAACCGATCACGCGCTGCTGCATTTCGCCCATCACGATGAAAGCTGTGCCCAGCTCGCGTGTGTTGCCGCAACTCTGGTAGATGGTATGATTACCTCTGAACGTTCGCACCATGGATCCTGTCCAACACACCTCCTGCGGCGCTACGATGCCGAATCCGCGGTCCTTCAGTAGATTGGCGAGTATTCGGGTGCTCCCGATGAAATTGAGAGATCGACAGCTCCACGTGCCGAGTTTCCAATCGCAAGTCCTATTTCGTCGCTGGGGTCGTTGCCGTTGGTCTCGGTTCGTATACCTCTGTTACTGATTTTCCGTTGCAATGCTTCTTAACGGCTGGCTCGCAGGGCCTGACACCAACTCCCTAACTTTCCGGAGGACCAGGGTGCACAGTTGTGCTTAGTGTCCTTCACTGGCACTCGGACGTAGATCAGCCGCCCCTAACATGGGAACAGACGCTGTTGTGGGCCGCTCCTCCTGGAGAACAGACGCTCAGGCTTGCCGAAGCAAACCCCCCCCTTCCCTGTCAGCCTATGACCAAAGTTCCCACCGGGTTTGGTTACCCGATTTTCCCTAAGGTTGCTCACAGTTCCCGGCCGGTACCACGGGAGGTAGGGATAGGAGTTGCTGGGAAGAGGCTAGTGATCTCAATGGGATCTGTATTGCGCATTACCCAGCATCAACCGACCGATTACCTAATGTAATACGAATATCTGGCTTTATTAGTTTTCTACTGTAAGTTATAAGATTACATTTTTTAACATTCACATAACATAAAGCATTCCAACAAACTTTAACAACACCACGTATAAAAACATGAACTTCATTCTGAAACGTATTCATATCATCATCATTTCTTATCTCTAAAAATAGTTTCATGTCATCAGCATAAATAAGCACTCTGAGATTTTTCAAAATAAGGGAGATATCGTTAACGTACAAAATGAAAAGAAGAGGTCCCAAGTGCGAGCCCTGTGGAATTCCTGACGTGACTTGAATTGGGATAGATTTTTTCTCGCTGAATCTTACAATTTGCCAACGGCCTTAACTTAATCCAGGTGAGGAGTTTTATCTCAATTACCATTTTTTAAATTTAAAAATCAACATTGGAATGTCAAGTCTATCGAACACTTTACTGAAGTCAGTGTAAAGAGCTTCAATTTGATTTCCCTTGTCCACTGCAGTTAATGAGTAATCAACGAATTCCAGGAGGTTTGTTGTGGGTAGAACGACCTTTAAAAAAGCCGTATTGTGCATGTGTTATTCTATGTTTTATTTGGCTGAAGATATTTTTGTTTATGATTGATTCAAATAGTTTAGTAATGCACGAGATGAAGGAAATCCCACGATAATTTCGGATATCAGATTTTTTACCAGATTTATAAATGGGCATTAAAAAAGATTTTTTCCATTCCTGCGGGAACGTACCAGACTCAAGTTACATATTAAACAGCCAGTATAAAGGGGTTGTGAGCTCAATTGCTGAATTTTTCTTGAAGGCTGGTGGGATTTCATCTGGTCCTGAGCCTTTAGTGGCGTCCAAATCTTTTAGACCAGTCAAAATATCTTGAACATAAATATTTCTAACACCAACATTACTCGCAAAGTCAGGATAGTATGAAAATATTCATAATCACGATCAGAATTTGGAGTACGTCTCTTGAAAAAATATTGCAAAAAGATTACATATATCTTCTGAATTATTTCCTACTTTTTCGTCTAAAGTCATTTTTGATTGAAAGTTGCACGAATGAATTTTAGTTTTAACGTTATTGAAGCAATTTCTTGGACATGATTTAATTTCATTTTCAGTTTTTTATGTTGTACTCATTAAGTGCAGCAGAAACAGCAAAGCAAAGCTGGTCAAAAATATTCAAATATTTTTCCAAATTACCCTGATTATTCTGTTTTATATATATTTTGTGAGCCTTTTGTTTTCGATTCTTCAAATTAATGATTTGCTTATTGAACCAAACCGGATTATTGGAGCGATAACTACGTCGTCTTCTTCTAAATGGAATTTCCTCTTGTGTAATTTCCATTAAAATTTTATAAAATACGTCTATTGCACAATCGACATTCTCTTGATTTCTCAAAACTGATTGACAATTAATTGTACCGTAAAACGGGGTAACATTGATCGTTTTTTAAAGTATATTCTAAATAATTTTTACGGTAATGAATGTTTTTCAAGTTTTATATTTTTTAAACAAGTACTGAGGATTCAAGAGTCAATTCGTCAGTAATATGTTTATCAAAAATTAAAGCATTTGCACTATTTTTTTAGTTTTGTGAACGAACTTCAGATTTTTGATTTGGGGTTACTTTGATAATGCTCGATGAATGTAGAAAAAAATGGGTGAAACTCAAACAATTTAGTTCTTTAAATATGAAACTTTGAATTAGTACATAATCAGAATTATCATAAGCAATTAGAAAACCACATTGAATTTGTGATGGCTATTTAGGAAAAACATTTCATAAGTGATGGTTTGAGTGCTTTTTCAAACAGGCGAAAACACGAAAATTGTGTTTTAATATGTTTGTAAAATATGTAACACATACTATAAAAAACTGTATACGATATCAACGGAAATACCCTAAGCTACAATATAAAACCAATTTTTCTAGTTTGGAAAAAGTGCAGCGACTACATTTATTCTTTACATTTTTACATTATACTATCAAAGTTACCCGCATTATCAAAGATACCCCGTTTTACGATACTCAATTTATACTTAATATTGTCATAATTAGCATTATCGTAATCCAAGACATCTTCGTAGTCACAGTCGGTACTGAGTGCAGCTACTGCCTAGTGACACTTGGGCCTAAGATCATGACCATTCCGGCCACTTCTCGAATCGCTGGGCCAACATACAATTTTACATTATAGATCGTGTAAATGTATGAGACATTTCATGTAATATTCAAATTTTGAATGCAATCTTCCATATTTGCAAGCAACATTTCCTGCAAGCTTCTAGTTTTCGTGAAAAAGAAGTTTACATGCATGAATCCCTCCCCATGGACATGGAGGTTGACGGTACTGAAGCAAAGGGTTATGTTTAATTTCTTTATATTTGCAACGATGATGATTTCCTATAGTGACACATATCACCTTCTTAATGCTTCAGTATGCCTCAAACGATTAATTCTTGGATGTTAATAGAACTTCCTTGATGCAATCGGCTGCTTCATGCAGACTGAGCAATTCTAATTATAGTATCAGATTTGTTCTGTATACAGAGGAACTGGGAGGGCTTATTAGAAACTTCTCACCAATAGAGTAATGATCTTCTAGTTAATTTTGCATGTAATTTTATTAATATTTTATTTTATTTAAGCATATTATTTTTGTTACAGTCAATTTGCATTAGCATATGATACAAGAGATTTAATATTACTTGCTCGTTTTTGCGTAAAATAATCAATATTTACTTTACTTGTAATTACCTTTGAAAGTTTTCTTCAAGTTTTTTTTTTTGTGATCTGAAAATTTACCCAGTTTGGTTAGAAGTTTCGAAGCTAACGCATGTCCACAGGCCTAATAGAAAGATAGGCAGAAAAAGTGTATCATGAAGAATGGTTTCATGCAGGGTTGCTTCCACTCACTTGCTATAGATGAGTGATTTTCGGAGTTTTGAATTCGTTAGATGTTGTAATGGAGATTTGTGCTGTTGGATGCGAAAGGAGATTGGAGGGCGGGTGTTTGACGCATAGAGCCTGTCAATTTCGCTTTCAGAGTGTCGCAGTCAGCGGTTTTATGATTCGTGAGCGCCCGCGATTCGTAGAATCGTTGATTGTGACTGCAAGTGGATTTGACGGGTTTTGTGTGTCGGACGCTTGTTTTTGGCCTCTTCTTGTGTCTAACATGTGCAGAGTATCATTATAACGTCTAATGGTTTTGAGATTCCTGGTGGCGTGAAATATATTTGTGAGAATATCTTTTTGAGATTTTAACAGTCACGTTTTGTTTGTAGCTTATATTTTATTTATTCATGTAATTATCGTAAATAATAGTTATTCAATAATAGATAGTTCATCCATATATTCGTACTTTGACGCGAAGCGCTGTGGATTATGAGATGCTCGATGACCCTGGAGGGATCGATTTTGCTTACTGAGCAGAAAATCATAGATTTAACCCCAAGCTCTTCAACAGCACAATAAATCGCCACCATCATTTGTATATTTGATATTGAACATTAACCTTGGAAACTATTTGCATATCAAGCGAAAACGTAGTCCTGTAATATCGCGAAGCGTTATGGTTCTGAGATGCTCGATGACCCTGGAGGGATCGTTTTTGCTTACTGAGCAGAAAATTATGGGTTTAATCCCAAGCTCTCCGTCATGTTTCTTAAAATTCATTATCACTAAACAAAATTAATATGTTCTTTCCATAGCCGGCTATCGAGAGATTAAATAAACAACAAATAAACAATACATACTTTTGGTTGCATCGCCAACTTGAGGTGAATCCTAACCGAATACCCTACCCAACCATCCAACTCCGTAGCACTTATGAGGGTGTCACTAAGTCGGTGGCCTCTCGTTAAGTAAGTACTACATCAACATTTCCTTCCCTATCCCTAGTTATGGTGAAGATGGGCGTGGCCGGGAATAGCGACAGTCATGCTTCTGTTACTCTTGTTTAGATTGGAACCAATGTTTACTCCTCAGCATTATTCCTGAAAGTAGTCTAACTGAGAATTTCAGAAGAGACGTGAGTGTCGCTAGTATCCAATCTACGAAGTATATCATAACAACGCTAACGCTAACGCTAACGTTAAGAAGTTTACATGCATGAATGTTTGCATGCATGGATGGTTACATCACCAGTAAAATTAAGATTTTTTCTGTGTAAAAAATTTTCAGAAATCGATATCGATATAAGATATGAAGAAAAACAGACTGCCGACAATAGTCACAGGCATCTGAGAAGATTGGAGCGTTTGAAAAAAAAAATGTTTCACCCCGTTCTGGCCAATGGATCGTCGATTGTCGATTGGAATGGATACTTAGCAAAAAATTCTGAATTATAATTGTGATGTAAAATTCATTCACATAAACTTATATTGCATTTCACGCAAACGAAACTTGGAAGCAATGTTTTTTTACAATTATGGGCTTTTGTATACATTATTTGCAACATTTCAGGAAATGTCTCAGAACTTAACACGATTTAAAATGTAAACTTGGATGATATGCAACGCTCCATTTATGTGCATCATATTAAACAGAATTTTACACTACTTTCTCGAACTGTGTATAATAGCTGCTTAGGTTGATGAGGATAGAACGGTTCCATTTCAAATGACAATTTTTTAAACCAACCTCTACCGATTAAGGTGAAAGTTAGTGCTTTTCCGTTGAAACTGACTCGACACCCTTTCGAACCACACCCAAATTCAAATTGCACCAATGGCTTGGTGGTCATGAAATAGATGCTAAATTTGAAATGTCAGTTGCCATGTTCGATCTAAAACGGCTTGCTTTTGAAAACTTGAACCTAATTGGAGTTGGGAATACATCCATTTTTGCCGTATACGTTTAAAACAACTAATAAATAGAAAAATTACGATTACACGGCAAATCAGGTCTACTCAAACTTGAGATAAGTTCACTCATATTCTTGAAAACGTAGTTAACTCATAGACTTTTTTTTTATTATAGTCACTTTAACACTCTTGGGTCATTCGTGACTTGTCCGGGGTGAGATTTGAACTCTTGACTTTGGCGTGAGAGGTAGAGATGTTAACCACTACGCCGGGGTCGCCCCCAACTCATAGACTGAGTAAAACTTTCTGAACTTTTACAGGAATTTGTTTTCTAATATGAGCGACATTTCGATGTCCATATGAGATTAGCACACGGAAAAAAGGGGGGGGGGGGGATTTGGAATACACATACAAATTTCCATTAACAAAACCAATGATATCTATGTGAATTTCACAAAACATTCATGTGATTACATGAGTTCTATATGATAAATCACTTAAATTTGATGATGTGTCAATGAGGTTCATGTGAATTCGTGGTGTAATTCCCAATTATGATATCACATGAAGGTTATGTGTAATTCTAATGAATATTTTCCATTTGATATGTGATTTATTCTTTGAGTGTATACTTCTAGAATAAGTAAATTTTTCGTCGATTTTTTGTCATATTCGAAATGATTTATGAGGCTCGGAAAATTTTACTTAGTCTACAAGTAAACTACTTTCCCTAGAGTTTGAGCAATTTAAACTTAAATTTGAATCGATCGGTTATGCCGTGTAGTGTGGAAATCCGTTAGTTACATAGTACTGGTCCTTTTGCCCGCAAGCAGCGGGGGACCGAGCACATCATAGTGAGAGATTCAACGTGCCACCACCTAAACATGGTAATACCACCTAAATACGACAATCAAAAGAGCAATTTAAAGCTTATTAATACGATTCTAAACACTTCGTGCTCAAAAAGTGTTGATGAATCAGGATCAGGGTTGCTGAAACGATTCAGATAGGAAAGAATATCGAAATAAAGATCATCGAGAAATGGAGAGTACTGTACAACGAATCCAAGTACTATGAATTGGCGCTAAACACTAACACTGTTGTAACGATTTTACAAATACAGTTTAAAAAAAGATATATTAAGCAACATATTCATTACATTTTACACACCTGAGGGAGAAAAACTTGACTAAATATAACACAATTTGCTGATACCAACCATTTTGCCAATCTCGTACACCAAGGTGTACCAAAAGGCTATGATATCACTTGGAAAACACAATTTCGTTCCAAACCCGGAGAGACGGATGGCATATAACAAAAAAAAACATCTCAACGGAATAGAAATTTTTTCTCTAAGGTACAGTGGGGTAAGTGGGTAAAGGAAATCGTATAGTTTATGTTTGTTGGGTCATAGCATTTGCAGATTAAAATTAATCAGGTCATGTATATTATAATGATTAGCTTCAATCGAATCTGTGCAGGCTTATATACTTGATTTTTATACAAAAATATATGGAAAAAAATAACACAACTTTTTGAAAATAGTGTCCGAAATTTTCACTTGCCCCACTAGTGGGGCAAGTGAAAAAATGGTCGTGTTTTTCAAATCAGTTTTAAATTTGATATTTGGCATAATTTATGTGAATTTTTCAGATTTCCAATAAATACTCATCAACATATGGAAACGATAACAACTTTATTTCCTTTAATCGAACATGTTTATAACCTGAACTTGTTAAATCTTCTCATACTCTGGGAGAGTTATTAGGCTTTTGAGCCCGTTTGCTTTTCTTAGTTGCTTTTGATTGTTCCTCTGCATCCTTCTTCCTTAAGCGTTCGAGAACCTCTGACGATGTTATGACCTCCACGCCGGCACATATTTTCCTTCTCTTCTGACCTCTAGTTGACGGCTGTTGCTTAACGTGTTCAAGAAGGATTTCCTCGAATGATTTACCAGGCTTACGCTTAGTGGGAGGATCTTTAGTCACAAGCGATAACGACTTGGGAGGATATGCTTTGCTCGAGCTTCCTGCAGTATTATCAAATCCATGGAAACTTGATTCACTCGAGCTATCGAGAACAGACGCAGACGGTATGTTTTCCTGAGCTGGCGTATGATCTATTTCACTTGGAACTTCATTTTCGTCATTGGAAAGCTTGTTTACACTCTGTGCCTTTTGAAACCTTCTCCAGGCACCTACATCGTATTTTTCACTGGGAATCACATTATCGCAAAACGGATAGATTCTAGATTTACCGAATCCACTTTCCAATATGGTTCGATCCATATCATTCCATACACGAGAAATGATGGCTGAAAAAACAGATTTCGGCATTTTCACCCCATAATTCTTAGGTTGCCATGCTATGACTGCTTTGTTGTAGCTCAGTTTTAGTGGCTTAAACACTGCAAGATCCATCGGCTGGAGCAAATGGCTGGTATGCGGGGGTAGTTTTAGTATGATCCCTTGTTCTTTCAGAGCTTTTTCGATAAGTTTAAGCGAAGTATGTGACGAATGTCCATCGTAAATAAGGACAACAGGTCTCGCCTTCGGAATCGCTTTCAAAAACACACGGTCGAAATAGTTCTCAAACGTGGTCGTTTCCATCCATCCATTCTGGGTAGCAGCATAGGACATTCCAGGAAATTCGTCACTATTCTTAGCTGTCCAAGAATCCCACACATTTTTACCTTTGAAGATAATCAGTGGTGGCAACTTGTCTCCTGCTGCATTTCCACCTAACAATACAGAGAAATTTTCTCTGCCCGGACCCGCATTTACCCTATGCGCCGCAGTTCCCTTTTCTCCAACCACTTTAACTCGGGATGGTTCCAAACAGAAACTTGTCTCGTCGAGATTATAGATGCGATGAGGTGGAATACCCGTGGTAATTTCCTTGACCATTTTGAAGTACTCTGCTATAACGAACGGATCAACATTTCTTTTTCGAGCAATTTCTACCGCTTGTGGTTTCTTTTGGGATAGTCTGTGACGACACATAAATCCTCTGAAGAAATCATTTCCCACGACGAAATTTTTAAATTGAGTTTTCAGGCCGCTATCTTTTATATACTGTCCAATCGCCAAGAGGATTTCTTGCTTGGAAAGGCCGAAACCCCATTTCTCCATTGTTTTAATACGTGCGGCTAACTTGGCTTCAATGTTCCATGGGATTGCCGTGTCTCTTCCCAGATTGGAACTCTTTGCCCCACGTCTTCCTTTCAGCCGATTATTCAATGTAGAAACCGGAATGCTGTAGCGTTTTGCTGCCTCGGTTTGAGACATTTCATGGTTTCTAATAGCCGCCAACGCCTTGAACAAGTTGTGTTTCGGGTAACCCGCACGCGCCGTTTTCCTCCGGTAATTACGAACCATATTTACCTGGAGAGCAGAAAGAAACTCATTCTCAAATCAGTACGTTTTCATTTGCCCCACCCGCTTTAAAAATTGATGGTGATTTTATTTGACTTTTTTTGTGTCAACACCGATTACCCTCTAGAATTTTGTCGATAAAATGAAGAACTATAAAGAAAACCAACTCACCAATGCACAAGGAAAGTATTTTCGACATCTTTTTCACAGAAATATATCAAATTAAGTGTACACGCAACCAACTTGTACCGGAGTGAAAGTTGACAGGTAAACAAACTTTTGCTCTTCTTAGCTATAGCGGTTGAATATCGGATGACTTTCACACTGAATGAAATGTTCTGAATGTTTTCGAAGGTTTATGCGTGGAAATAAATGGTACGCTTTCTCACTGAAATATATTTACATATTATTTTCACTAACCCCATTTACCCTCTTGCCCCACGGTGCGTTAGTAAGGTTTAGGAAAGCTTCAAGAAGTCTGGCCTGTAGTGAAGTTAGCATGGTGTGGTATCCACTAGTTGCCTACTGCAGCTCCACTAAAACCCATTCCTTATGGGGTGTTTACATCTGCAAGTGCCCTCCTCTCGACACATTTCAACGACGAAATTCTCCACGTTAAGGACGGGCATCTCCCTTCGCACTGCCTCGAACTTTGGACAGTCGAAGACCACATGCTCCGGCGTTTCATCGACGTTGCCACACTCCGGACAAAGGGGTGACGCTGCGTGTCCGAACCGATGCAGGTATTTCCTGAAGCAGCCGTGGCCAGAAAGGAACTTCGTTAGGTGGAAGTTGAATTTTCCGTATTTTCTGTTCATCCAGGTCGAAAGAATCTGTATTAGTATATGTGTCCATCTACCGTTCTCCGTCGTGTTCCACTTCGGTTGCCACTTAGCCAATGACTCCACTCTCATAACTTTCCGTACTCTTCCGGCTTCTCTTCAGGGTGATGCTGATAGGGATCATACCGGCGATAACGCATACTGCTTCCGACGAGATGTTTCTGTACGCACTCACGACTCGCTTGGCCATGAGCCAAAACGTGCTGCTCAATTTCCTTTGGTTCTGCTTCGTTTCCAGTGCTGGAACCCTCCATACCTCAGTATCTAGCCAGAAGACGGCTCTTGATTTTGCTAGGAATAGAGTTCAGCATGATTCTAGCTATCGCGTTGATGGCCTTCGAAGCCTTCTCACAGGCATATTCGACGTGGCTGTTGAAGTTTAGCCGGTCATCGATCATCACTCCCAGGTATTTTAACACACGCTTCGAGGCTATGGCGTGCTCCCCGACGGTGATTTTTGCCAGCTGTACGGCTTTACAGTTACTGACCAATAACACTTCCGTTTTGTGGTGGGCTATCTGCAGCTTCGCTCCTTGCATCCAGTTACCAATCATGTCGATGGAGCCCTTGCGGAACTCCCGCTGTGATCCTAATCGATCTCTGTCCCATGTTTGTCTCGTATACCAGAACCCAGTTCTGGAAATAAGTCCTTAGGATCATGTACAGGTAGTCAATGACTCTCATTCTATGCAACGCTTCGGTGATGGCCTCCCAGCTGGCGCTGATGAACGCATTCTTGACGTCGATCGTTATCACGGCGCAATATCGATCTACTCACCTCTTCTGTTTGGACGCCTTGTCACCTCTCTCGATTACTGTTCGAATTGTATCCACCGTCGATCTCCCTTTCCGGAATCCAAACTGCCTCTCCGACAATCCGTGCTCACTCTCCGTGTATTTCGTCAGCGTGTTTAGGATGATCCTCTCCATTCCTACACCATTTTTTGACACGATTGAAGGGCATCTACTTTGATGTGATATTAAAAATATTTTTTTGTTGTGAATGACCGTCTTAAACAGTGACAGCTCGTTCGTGTGGTGGATTTTAAAACGCTAGAATTTTTAATGTGTGTTGCAAAATACAAATTGATAAAAGATGTCAAACAGTGTAACATTTTTTTTTCATTTGGCTTTTGATTACAAAACTCTGAAAATATCTGTGAAAAAACCTAAAAAGTAAGTGTCTATAACGAAAAAAATGTATGTGAAAAAATAAAAGTCTGTAAATCTGGAATCTCTGCCCCAAGCAATCACGAACAAATTCCAGGATTCTTATTGATTGTGTGGTTAAGTTAAGCATATAATGAGGAACTAGAACCACAAGTATTCAGAAAAATCATTATTTTCTATGAACTCTTTTCCATTCCTGCATTTACAAAAAGACGTTCAAACACGGAGGTTTGATTTTTATTAGACCCAATTATCAGTTCAATCCAACTAGGTTCAGCACCCATTGAGAGACACACTAACCCACTTGGATGCCAAGTTTTGATACAACCAACAACGAATAGCGTCTTATCAAAGACACAAATAGATTTTATTTACCCTCTGGATCCCACTTCAATTCAGCAGCGTGTCAGTCCAGCGTGAGTTCGATTTTATTGATAATCTAGGCCCAACAAAACAAAATACCTTCAATTTGATTTATTTGCAAACATCCTCAAACATCATCCAGCAACTATATTGTATGAGTCTTGTGACATACCTTTAAGTATTGAGAAAGGATTCCGAAATATTTCCCTGAATTTCGTAAAAAAATCCCATATTTTCCAGGTCTAAAATTGATTTCCCCGAAAATCCCTGATTGACAAAGTTTTTACAGGTAATTGACACTCTGTTATTGTATGTATTGGGTGAACTGATATTTGTGCTCTTAAATTTTTGAGGTGATAATGAGATAAATCAGAGAGAAGGATTCCACAACGATTAACCTTAAATGCTATGATGAAAAATTAACGTATAATTGCTATATGTTTCATGTAAGGCCAAAAAAATACATAAATGGGCCCACATGTAAATCACTTTTTTGCCTTCAAACGAAAGGGCACGTAAATTTTAATATTCTGTTACGGTGAAGGTCATGGGTTTGAATTCCTTGGGGGTATTCTGTACCAATAGAAGATTCCATCTGAATGTCTTTTTCCTACTTAAAAGCGCCAGATCAAGACTGTTCTCATAATTCTTATTCAAAGCCCTTAACTTTCAGCAGGAAGCTTCTAAAAATATTGACTTTTAGAAAACGATTTGACTAAAGGTGTTTATCAAATTAGAACAAATGAACATTAGACAGAACAAACCAACGGCAAACACCCCCATCCCATACATACATTACTTTATTTTGTTTGTACTCGGATACCAGTAATGACCTTCCCTCTCCAATCGAATCCACACGCCAAGGATGGTCCTAAACTGAAGGAACTTGGAACAAATATAAGATTTTCCCTCCACACATTGTATTCCGTGTATGAGTATGTTTGTCGTGTGCTCTATAAACATATATAGTGATAATAAGCAGCAATCGAAAACAACGAAAGGCAATAATCATAAAGCTAAAGTGTGGCAATTTAAAAGCGCACGGTCCTTGGTTCTGGCTTATCGAGTGGGGATGGATAGACTGTTGGTGAACTGGTGCACAGTGAGGTAGGTATACTGCGTCCTCCAGGGAACCGTTCCTTGGGTGGCACTTGCTACAATCCACGGAAATGGGTGCTTTCATTGAGTGTTGGCAATTGAGTCGAGCTGGCACTTGTTTTCTTTAATTTTCCTTCATTTCACCCTTAATGGTATCAACTTGAGACGGTGTGAGCAGAAAGCCGGGCTTGAATCCAACCGGTTCGGCCGTTCTACAAACGTGATAATTGGGCGAGTTTATTAATCACGGTAACGTGTTCGGTTCATTTAGTGAACATAACTAGGGAGCAATACTCCGTACAGTTTGGTTGATCTTGAATCAAAATCAGCTTATACTTATTTCTGTTTTACTTGAAATTTCGTCTACTTCAAAAATTGTACGTTCAGGATCTACGCCCATAACATTAACATTAACTTCATTTGTTTATTAGAAAATTTCCACTCTTCTCAACTGACCTATGTCGACTTCACAAAAAGGGTAAAACCGTCTATAGGTGTAGAGCTGTTTTCATTCAAAAGCAAAAAAAAATATCCTTGCAAACTTCTCCATAGCCCTTCCCGTTTTAGTCTGGAAACTGCTTAACCCCATAAAGAGCTAAGTATCGTCAGGAAAAACAAAAATCCATTTAAAACTATTTATACAGAACAAGGAAAAAATAGCCGACAGTGAACGAGACTGCTACACAGGAACTAAACAGGACGATTGACACACCAGCAGCCCTCAAGCTATTCGTTCGTATGTTATATAGGTACGGATCCAGGGTTTGTGCTCCGCGGAACCATCCTCCCACTTCTCCACGTTATTGCACGTCAACGAAGAACGTAAATATTTGTAAATTACAACAATAACATTTCTCCCGACTGACGTTTGAAAGGAAAAACTTTTATACCGCCCGAATCGAGTCGAGTCTCGAGAATGCGGGTGATGGGTTGAAAAATTTCCTTGCCTCCGAAGGTTGAGAATGCCACATGTAGGTATATGCTTTTGTGTTCGTTTGGATTGCGAATAAAAACCGTTCCTTTTATAACAAGTTCAGTTCCGGAATGGTTTTAGCAGGAGAAGTAGAAGGATATGCTGAGTGTCAAAACGGGAAGAGTGAGACATATTTGGTAGAAACAAATTTTGAAAACACGAACGCTGGCATATTGGCGCGAAACTGCGGATTGTTTACTGCAGTCGTTCAGTGAAAGTTTTAATGGTACGTTGGGAAAGTTGATGATGAATGCAATATCAGATCACCGAAAAAAAAACTTACAAATTCGGAATCGAGTTAGTCAGAACTTGATTACTAAAATGTATGATAATTTTTCTTGGATCGTAATACCGTAAATACATTCCAATATTCCAACGGTTATTGTCCGAATTTACAAAGGTTCAATCTTACCCTAAACCAGGGTTGTTTCCACTCACTTGCTATAAAAAGATGTTTTTCGGAATTATGAAATCATGAAATAGTATAATGATAATTAGTACTTGTAAGTTACAAGAAGAGGTCATGAAGTATATGTTTGACAAATAAAATCTGTCAATATTGCTTTCAGTGCATCACAATCAGCGATTTTACGACTCGTGAGCGCTCACTCAGAGTGAACGCTCACGAATCATAGGATCGCTGATTGTGACGCACTGAAAGCGAAATTGACAGGTTTTATGACTCAAACGCATACTTTACACCCTCTTCCTGTTACTTAAAAGTACAACATACCATTATAACATTTACTGATTGCATAATACTGAAAAATATTTTTTATAGCAAGTGAGTGGAAGCAACCCTGCCCTAAACTAATCTTACTTTCCCTACTAGCTGGCTTTTCCTTTCTCATTCTCACATTTTGACTTCTTCTGACCACCGACCGTCATACCCCGTCGATCGTGCCAATATCCCATCGGTCGTCAATCATGCCGATGATGATGTCATTGCGACGCAGAATAACATCATCTTGATAGAGCTGCCCGTTGACATGCGGATGATCCGGTGACTGCCATCCTTCCGGAATGTTCTCGTCATTGTGCTGTCTCCTACCAATGATCACTCTATCGCTTGCCAAATGCTGAATTTATCGCCATCGTCTATAGATCGAACGGTTGCCGACGAGATTCTCTCCACTCATGAATCGTCATTTCCTACATGAAACATGTTCTTTACTGAACCAGGATTTCGTATATAGGTGTAGTTACCCTCAGTCATGGGCAACTGAACCAACCGGTGCGCACCGTGTGCTGGTTCGTGTTCAAAAAATACTCCTGTGTTTATGTAAGCGTGTACCCTGGTTCGGTTGAGTTTTAGTGTACCAGTGTGTTCTAAATCAAAACCGTGTGCCGGTTTTCGAGTTGATGTTCAGAACCGCAGCTTGAAAACCGAAAACCGGTGTGCTAGAATTTTGGTTTTGGTACACGAGATATAAACCGTGTGCAGGGTTCAATTATATGTTACCAAAACCGGGTATACCGTTCTTGGTTCGGAACATTGGCAAGAATTAAATAGCAGTGCTCCCAAAAAGGTGAGTAAAATATTTGTACCAAGCGACAGTTATTAATTCAATTGCCAAATATTTTGATAGACAATATTGGTAGCGAAGGAACTAGAAATCATTTTGAAGTCTGACAAATACCCTTCGATATGGGTATTTTTGGAGTCCGCGTGACGCCTATAGTCTGGAAATCGATAATCGATACCTTCTTGAAATCCAGAAGGCGGCATCCTGTTGCAGATAAACTGAGAAATCCTGTCAAATACCCTTCGATATGGGTATTTCTGGAATCGGGGTGACGTATAAATACCGGAAATCAATGTCTGACGCCATTTTGAAATCCAAGATGGCGGCTTACGGTTGTAGGAAAACTGGGAAATACTAGCAAATACCCTTCAATATGGATATTTTCGGAATCGGGATGACGTATATAGACCGGATATCAATGTCAGACACCATCTTGAAATCCAATATGGCGGCTTCTGGGTATATAAAAACTGGGAAATAATGTCAAATACCCTTCAATATGGGTATTTTCGGAATCGGGGTGATGTCTAGAGACTGGAAATCAATTTCTGACGCCATTTTGAAAACCAAGATGGTGGCTTCTGGTTGTAGAAAAACTGGGAAATACTGTCAAATACCCTTCAATATGGGTATTTTTGGTATCGGGATGACGTATAAAGACCGGAAATCATTGCCAGACACCATCTTGAAATCCAAGATGGCGGCTTCTGGTTGTAGGAAAACTGGAAAATACTAGCAAATACGCTTCAATATGGGTATTCCCAGTTTTTCTATAAAGGGAAGCCGCCATCTTTGATTTCAAAATGGCGTCAGACTTTGATATCCGGTATTTATACGTCATCCTGATTTCAAAAATACCCATGGTGAAGGATATTTGACGTTATATCCCAGTTTTTCTACAACCGGAAGCCGCCATCTTGGATTTCCAAATGGCGTCAGACATTGATTTCTGGTATATATAAGTCATTCTGATTTCAAAAATACCCATATTGAATGATATTTGGCATTATTTCCCAGTTTTAATATAACCGGAAGCCGCCATCTTGGATTTCAAAATGGCGGCAGACATTGATTTCCGGTCTCAAGACGTCACCCTGATTTCGGAAATACCCATTTTGAAAGGTATTTGACAGGTGTTTAAAGGTGTTTAAATTTTTTTTTCTATAACCGGAAGCCGCTATCTTGGAGTTCAAGGTGGCGTTGGTTGACGATTTCCGATCTCCGCGTGACACCGTTTCTGGAAATACCCACATTGCGTAATACATCATTTGAATTCACAGTTTTTCTGTATTCAAAAACCGCTATTTCGACTTGACACTGCATTATATTATTCATCAAATACAATTTCTGTTTAGTTATCTGCCATCACTGGCAATTCTGAATAATGCGCACCACGCACATAAACACACAACAGTACCGGATCGGTTCTTGAATTCAAAACATCATCCTTGTGAACACAGAACACCGGTACTGGAAAATCAGAACCGCACCGTGTGCAGCAAACTGGTGAACACGGTGCGGTGTTACTTGCAACTACCAAACCGAACCGACAGCAGCACCATACACTCGGTACAACAGATCAGCACATTGGTTATGCTTTAGAAAACCGTACCGGTGCTGTACCGGTGTTTTGCCCATCACTGGTTACCCTAGATATATATTTTTGCAGTTTGAGTCTGATTAATGACGACAGTAAAGTAATAAATAGCATTACGGGATAAAATGTCAGCCTAGTCCCTCACTTCGGCCTATCAAGCAAATAACTAATTCATTCAGCAATAATACACAATAGTAATGAAAAACTAATGCCACATCTGCTGTGGCATGGTAATCCATAAATGAATTGCCTATTTGTGGGACAAATTTAGAACATTTATTGCTTAAAAAGTGTAGTGAAATCTTCTTAATTTTCGGATTTAGGGTGCCATGATCTTGCCGTATTATTGCACTAACGAAAATCTAGACTTCGGTGGTCATAAAAAACCTGATAATGTCATGAAATGAAAGGACTTACCTTTACTAGCCTAATAAATCACTATTGCAATTTTCACTCTTATTTCAAATTTAGAAGATTTAACGCTTTTAGTGCTATACAACTATGGGCCGAACATTAGGGACGTAATTTTGAGAAGTATTCCTTAATATTTTAAATTTGTCCAACCTCTTAACGGAAACCCTTTATGAAGAGCCTTAGTGTGTTGGTTTATTTCCTTTACATTCCGTTATAATTGCTTATCTTTTGACAGATACGCGTATTTAATCTACTACTTGCAGACTTCATCAGTGCCAAGTACTCAACACCACAAGTATTCTTTATTACAGTACTTTCCCGTTTTTTATCAGCCCCATCTGAAATTTTACAAAAACGGGAAGCTGACAAAATCGGGAAATTTTTTTTCAATATTTCAACCATCAAAATGATTTCAAAATCAAGTTTAACAATTATTCATTCACTATTAATGGAATTACTGATAAATGTTACTACTCTACGACAAACGGACCACCAAATGTCTCGAAAAGTTTGCGTACGGTTTGTTGAGCCGGTACTTACTGTTCGGTTTCCTTAAATTCCGCTTGATTTTCAGCGCTGCTACCAAGGCTGAACCTCCATATCTCAGTATCAACGTAAATACACTAGCCAGGAGCCGTCCAGAGATGGTCGGTATGATTCTGGCTACCGCATTGATGGCCTTCGCTGCCTTCTCGTAGGCGTATTCTACGTGGCTATTGAAGTCAAACGGTCGTCGACCATCACTCCCAGGCACTTCAACACGCACTTCTAGTTTATTGCGTGCTCCTCAACGGTAATTTCTGACCGCTGCAGCGCTTTAAAGTTACTATTGGTATTGGTATTGATACCATCTCACTTTTGTTGTGAGCGATCTGCAGCTTCGCTACCGTGAGACGACGTCGTCCGCAAAGCCAACAATCTCAACTCGTTTGGGTAGCTTCAGCGTTAGACCGCCTTTTAAATCACGTTCCAGAGCATTGGACTAAAGATGGAGCCTTGTGGAATTTCCACCGTGATCCTAGTCGATCTCTGTCCCATATTTGGCTCGTAGATCAGAACCCGGTTCTGGAAGTAGCGTCGGCCTTCCAGCTGGAGCTGTTGAACGCATTCTTGACGTTGATCGTTGTCACAGCGTAATATCGATCTTCTCTTCACTTCTGTTTCGACGCCTTCTCGGCTCTCTCGACAACTGTCCGAATTGCATCCACTTTTGCTTTTCCTTTTCGAAATCCGAACTGAATCTCCGACAATCCTTGCTCACTCTCCGTGCATTTCATCAGCCTGTTCAGGATGATCCTCTCCAAGAGTTTTCCGAGTGTATCCAGCATGCACTGATACGAGTTGCTCGTTGGTGACTTCGTCGTTATCTCCCTCTCCGTCTCCTTACGATGTAGGTGGCCAGGTCGTTGGATCGTGCTTCGAGAAAAGTCCTTCCACGATGATCCTTCAGGTTCTCAAAGCACATTTCAGCGAGCATGACTTGATATCTGATCTTCGTAATCAAGACACGGTGTGCGTCGTTGGCAGCAGCGTCTCGAGCCAGCTCCAGTTGACAGTTAGACTTGCTCTGCTTTATCTCTCGATTATGTGCTCGGAACATTCCTCTACGTTCCTCTCTGTCTGCTTCTGTTCTTGCTCTCTGAACACGTCTTCTTGCCAGTGATGCCAGGTATACAGATTTATCTTTACATACAGATTACAGATTTTTGAAAAATATACCGATTTTTCAGAGTTATCAAAATATTTTACATAATTTTTATATTTCTTAATTATGATAAATAATAAGTTCGAATTGACTTGGAATCTTTCGAATGGAGTTCTGATGATCAGATATTCTTTTTTATCGTTGTAAGGGATATTAGTTTCCCTTTCTATTTGTTTAATTAAGCATGTCACATGGTTACAGATACGAAGATTAATTAAATATATTTTTTGTCAAATCGGTAAACAAGCCATTTTAAAAAACCCACAAAGTGGTTGATTACAATTTGTGAGTCGAAGAGTCAACTGAATATTTTTATATTTGAAAAGCGTAATTATAGATATAAAAATTATTGCATGCAATTCCACTAAACTTCCAGTAAAAGTTATGTATTATGTCCAATGTCCAGATAAAGGTTTTCGTAATCTCAAACATTAAAAATCAAATTCTAGGAAATTGTGATAGTTACTTCATTACGGAAATTTTCAGCCGGAAACAGATTGGTCTCTTATAACTGGTACTTAATGTTTTGTATTTTCAGACTGTAGAAGAGTTACAAAACACATCAAGATTGTAGGATTTCAAGATTTTTAAAATAGACAAACTCTTTAGAAAGCAATTTTTAGTCATTAATCATTATGCTAAACTTAGAACAAACTCCTTGTGAACTATGAATTTGCTCAATGGAGATTTACGTTAATCCGCACTGAGACCATAATACGGAAATTATACAGATTTTTGTCAGCCAGATACAGATTAAAAAAAAAATTTTGCAATGAAAATACAGATCTAAATACGAAAAAAAATGTGGCATCACTGCTTCTGGCTCTGAAACAACTAGCGCGGAGGGTGCTAATCGCCTCGTTGCAGGAGTAAGCTGGAGGTTTCACTTCAGGTCGCAAGCTCTCGTCCTCTGTACTGCCACAGGATTCCGTTGGCCGATGCCATATCGGATTGCCTGATGGTCACTATGGGTATATCCTTCACACACTCTCCAATTCATGTTTTCCACCAGCGACGGACTGCAGTCCGCATAAAGTGACGTCGATAATGGATTCCCGACCATGTCTGCGAAAAGTGCTGGTGGTGCCTTTATTGAACAGCCTTATTTCCAGCTTCACCAGAGCTTCCAGCAGAATGTGCTCTCTTGCGTTGGTACATCTGTTTCCCACTCTTCTGCCTAAGAATTGAAGTCTCATCCGATGACTACCGGTCTTCATCCGATCAGCTCTTTGGTAAGTCCAACCAGCGTTTCGTAGAACTGCTCCATGGTTCATCGAATGCGTGGCATATGAATATTCCGTTAATTATGGCGATCACGAAACCTGCTTCTTGGATGGAGTCTTGGACCTAGTTACCTTTATCGGGAGGGACTCGATACAGCTGTGCAGTGTCGCAATAATTGAGGTTTATTTGAGTTACCTCTGCTATTGTTGCGACAAAACAATTAAATTGGAGTGAAATGCTTGAGAATTCATTCTTAAAAATCAAACAGTTCAGCAAAATCTTAAGGCTGACTAAATCGGGAAAACAAGCTGACAAAATCGGGAGCTGACAAAATCGGAAAAGCACTGTATGGCCTATGAACTTTATTTGATAACTTTATTTTGGTATTGGTGAAACTATTCGCGATGACGCCGACTCTGTTCACTCCTATAGGAAAACCCCATAAGTAAATGTAGAGTTACGTGAAACAAAGCAGATCGTTTCTTATCATTTCACCCCACTGAAAAAAACCCGTAGTCAAAATGTTAATCTTTGTGTGAAAGGATGGGTCGACACGGTACACACGCTATTTCTAAACAACACAAAATAGAGAAGTGTATAAAAACAATTATTTTAGGAGCATTTCACCATGGTACAATTTGTCTACACGTTGATTTGTAGTGTTTCAAACTTTGAAACTGTTGATAATCTTTCTCTATCAATTCAAGTGTATTGCACATTGAATGACACTACTGTTCAAAACAGATGGATTTGAAGTGTTTTGTATATTTCAATGCGATGTGAATTCTGCAAGATAAACATCGAAAACATGAGTTGTGACTTCATCCTTATCAACCAGCCTCATATATGAGGACAACCGTGGTCCAGTGAGATCGTACAAAGACAATGGCAGCAGCACCAACAGTCCAGGATCAAATCCCAAATTAGACCCATTAAAAAAGTCATGGGTAAGTTCTGTCCTCTGGCACAATTTTGGAGTCTGTAAAGTAGCAGTCGACAAAGTAGAAATTGTAGAACATTGAACTATGATGTGCAAAGAGGGGGGCTGGGGGAGGGCAGCTGACCCCCCTAAACTCAGCAACACAAAGGCTTTCGGTTAAATTTTTATCGCCCCTGCCTAGCTCGAAACCTGGCTACGCTCTTGTGTGGAACATAGACTCCAAGTGTTTCACAATTCAAACCAACAGTGTTGAGACATGGTTCACAGCATAAGATTTACACATGAAATGGATGTGTTTCACAATAACAGCAAAATTAGGTGTGAGACAAATTATGATGACGTGTGGAATTTTTTGAGTGCTGATAATAGCTTCTTTTATTTTTACATGACCGTGGGGATGCACAGTGGTCTAAAAGTGCCAAAACGTGCGTTTTTTAGTTTATGCAAAAACGGTCTATTTAAGCCATATAGTGTCGGAGAAGTTTGTGCACTTAAAAAGCCCCTTCTATTAAGACTAGCTATTTCACGATTAATTCACCTAGCAGGGTGATGAAAATTAACTTTTTTTTTGTTTGTCAAGATAGCAAAATGGTGTCTTGAGCAATCTTTAGACAATATTAAAACAAACATTTTTGCTCAAACGTCAACCCTCTATCTCTTATGTTTGCAGAGATATGTATTTTTTTTTGTATGAGCCTTCAGAAAATCAGTTTTTTCAAATAACTTTTCAGGAAGTAATTTTTTGACATAAGTATGTTCTACACTAATGTTAGTTTTTTTTAAATACGCCATTTTGTCTTGGGATGCAAGTAAGCAGGTATGCATTGGGCTGAATTTTAAGTATACTTTCAAATGTAATCAACCTGGTTTGCCCAATTTTGCCCAACTTCGAGCTATTGACCTTGGAAATAGTGCTTATTTTGGATCAAAACCTTGAATATCTTAAGAAATATTGAGAATAGGGACTTGCTTCCCTATACAAAATGGCGTATTTTAAAAAACAAACATTTGTGTAGAACATATTAATGCCAAAAAAATTGCTTCCTGAAAAGTTATTTGCAAAAAATGATTTTCTGAAAGCTCTTACCAAAAAATGACATATCTCTGTAAACATAAGAGATAGAGGGTTGACGTCTTGAGCAAAAATGTTTGTTTTAATATTGTCTAAAACTTTGCTCAAGACACCATTTTGCTATCTTGACAAACAAAATAAGTAAATTTTTCATCTCCCTGCTTAAAAGAAGGGGCTTTTTAAGTGGACAAACTTCTCCGAAGACACTATATGGCTTAAATGGACCGTTTTTGCATAAACTAAAAAACGCACGTTTTGTCACTTCTTGACCATGTGGGATGCAAAGAGAAAATTTACAAAAGCAATCTGTCAATGTTACTTAGGAGCTAATGCATTGTTCGGCTTGCTATTACTTGACTTGACAGTTCGTTATATGAGTGGTCGTGAGATGATCTATTTGGCTCTATTTTTATTCTAACAGCACCGTGATTTATGTTATCTGGATCAACCGGCAAGAAAACGCTGTCTCTTCCTCATCAGTTATTACCAACCATGCAATGCGATCCAGTTCTTGAAACTGCCGAAAACATCAGCAGCGCTGGTGATACATAACATATTTAAGCTCTAACCATGTATCATTAAATGCGATAAGGTGGCAACAATCGTAATGCCATCAAAACCATTCTTACTTTCCCGCAATGGGCAGTTGAAAAATGATTTAGTTGTTTTCATTTTGACGAACACCATTTGGGTGAATCATGCCTTCTTATAAAGTTATTTAGAAAACTATACCTATTTTCCGCAACGTGGCACGACATATACCAAGCCTAATCATAGAGGAAAAGGAGGAGCTGTCAAATAAGCACAAGAGCACCAGAGAAATTCGGGTTCACTTTAGTTGTTCGCAGATGACAGGCGTTGCAGTTCTGTGGTTATTACCTGAATACTGCGAACTAACTCAAAATGCTTGTCATCTGGGAGCCGAGTCGAGCTGTCAAACAGGAGCCAAACATTCAAAAGAGCTCAGAAGTCATGTGGGTAATTACTGTTTGTACCACAAGTAAAGGTATTCCCGGAAAAAAAATAACCTTACAATTACAGTAAAATAATATAAAATCACAACAAAATCTATTGCCGACAATCGATCTTATTGTATGTATACCATGCAAGTAAATCTAAATTATTGCTATAAAAATAGATCTACTATACGTCCCATATTGCATGAATTTTCAACAATAGAAAAACAATAAATTCAGTGATAAATGGCTCAACTTTGTTCGGGAAAAAGTGATTTTTTGTATGGTTAAGATACATAACAACCCCCTTGTTCTATTGTAGATTTCCCATGTACCTCAGATTTTATGGTGCAAACCATAAATGCTATGGTTATTTTTATCGTTGTGAACAGTAAAATTTATTTTAAGTACAATAAATTCTATTGTATGATTACAATACATTTCATTGAACCTCTATCGTTCTTTTTTTTACGGGTTGCCACATACTGAAAACAAATTAAGACTTATAATTATGAAACTGTCGAAACATCAACCTTAGTAGGCGGAAAATGTAAATCATCGAACGTGTTGCTCGAATAAGTAAAGTGTTTTTATTTGATATCAATAATAATGCCAAAACTGGGTTTCGAATTGCTGAATCAAGAATTTTATCAAACTTTATAAGAGTCATGTGAGCTTTGTAAGCAGGTGCACTCCCAACACCATGTATACGTTATTTGTGAAGCAGAGAAGGAGGAGCCAAGAGTTCATTTGACAGCATGTAGGGGAAATGTCTCTAATATTGGCCTATGGATCTAAGATTGGGCCCATCGCTAAAAATCTGCTTTTTATCAATTTTATCTAGATGAACGCGTTATTGGGACGTTACTAATGGATATTTTTGGTTGCTATTGAAAATTTAGTCGATTGCTGAATTTATGTATGGGCCCAAATTAGGGACACTTAGGCCGACATTACCTGCATTTCCCCTATATACGATTTCGTGAGCTGTTTCAGCAAAACAATTTGAAGCTTCGAAAGATTTTCAAGAAAAACTACTCATCGTACTGTTTCTCGAACAGATCAGGAGTTCCACAGGGTAGCACTTTGAGACCAATGCTCTCTCTTTATTTGTGAACGATATAACGTTTATTCTACTACGTGGAGGTAAATTGTTTTTTGCCGATGACTTGAAGATTTATCTAGTCATTCGAGGCTATGCCGACTGTTTAGAACTACAAAACCTTCTTGAAATCTTTAATGATTGGTGTGAACGTAATTTTATGGTCCTGTGCGTCTCAAAGTGCTGCGTAATTAGTTTCCGTCGAACTAGGACTGCCATTTTGTTTGATTATAACGTTGCTGGAACTGCAGTTCAACGTGTCGATCACGTTAAAGACCTCGGTGTCATGTTGGATGAAAAGCTCACATACACTCGCCACTTCTCAACCACGATCGACAAAGCTAATCGACAGCTTGGATTCATGTTCAAGATATCTAAGGAATTTCGTGATCCTCTGTGTTTTAAAGCCCTTTACTGTTCATTGGTACGCTCACTACTGGAATTCGCGTGTGTTGTCTGGAATCTTTACCAAGCTGTATGGAGTGGACGATTCGAAGCTGTTCAACGCAAATTCGTCAGATACGCACTGCGCTATCTTCCATGGAGTGAACCGCTGAATTTACCACCGTATGCTGACCGCTGTCGTTTACTGGGTTTGGATACTCTTGCTAAACGACGAAACATATCGCAGGTCGTCTTCGTTGCTAAAGTTTTACTCGCAGAATATGATGTTCCTGAGTTACTGGCCAAAATTAATCTATATGCTCCTGCCCGAACACTCCGTCCGAGAACCTTGCTACATGAAGTAGTACATGCAACCAACTATGCTGCAAACAGTTCCTTTGTCGCCATGATTCATCAATTCAACGAAGCCTCTGACCTATTTGACTTTGACATCAATGCCTCGAGGTTTCGTCATCGTTTGCTGTTCGCCAATTTTTAATCTTTAATGAGTTACTACATTTAGATTTAAGTGTTTCATTGAGACTATCAAGTCAGATGGACTATAATAATAATAATAAATAAATAAATAAATAAAGATGTTTTTTTGCTCACTTAAAAAATCAAATCTACAGAGTTTGCAATACCCAGGTTATTACGCAAGAAGTGAAAGTGACGTCAACAATGTGTTTACGTATGTATGAGAATGAGTGAAAAAAGTTGCTCAATTTCACATGCTGAACCTTTGTAGATCGAGGTTGATCTTCGATAGAACGAAATTGCAATCATGTATAGACCCAATTTAAGTACAGTAAACTGACATAACATCCACGTACCTGGAATGTTTTCATGTCATCAATATCCGAATAATAAGAATATCCAAACTTACATGTTGAAAGTGAAACATCGACTGCAGCTAAATTATCACATAAGAAACGGTATAAAATGAAATTGATGGCTTCATATTACACCGAGGTCAGGGACAAACCCTAAGTATTTTTTTTCCTTGATTTGTTTTCCGTCGATCTTGTTTTCCGTGCTGACCACCAATGCTACCGACGCCAGGGAGGCAGCTCCCACACCTGGACCCTACGTATCGACCCATCAACTCATGAACCGGGGACCAACGGCTTTACTTCCCTTCCGAAAGAAGGCGTGATCAAAAATGCTATGCCTCAGAACATCCCGGCGGCGCCGACTGGGTTTGAACAGTTAACAATTTACAGTTCTTAGGCCTGATATTCGCAAAGGTTGAAACCCCAACTTGTACTTCACTATTTAATTCTTTGAATCGGTCGTAGGACTTCCGTAAAGTGGTCGTCATCAACCTTTTTTGAACTGACTGACACTTACCATCTTTTATTATTGTTACGTAATCACGCTGCCCAGGCATTGCTGTGCTGGTTTCATCGTCTTCAAAAAACTGCAAAACAAGTTCCTTCGAATCCTCAATCCACTGCCTAACATCGAAGCAATAGTGGAGTGTACACTTTATCGTTTAAAAGTTGCTTAGATTGTGTTGTCATATACCTGGTTGCGTTAAATGTATCTATAATTTTCTTAACTGTCTATGATCTAGGTAATACCGTCAAGAGCTGAAATTTCTCAGTTTTCGTTGTATCTTCTTTCGAAAACTTTTCTGTCAGCTGTTCAATAATTTCATTAAAATCGCCAGTTTTGTTATCATCTAAGTTTGCTTCTGCATTAAGTTCAAATATGTGCTTTCGAATAATTTCATGATATTTCTTCACAGCATAATTTACACAATTCATTATTTTTCATATCAATTGGTGATGTCAAAATACAAGATATAGATTTGTTGAAAAGTTCAATATTAACTGCTATGCCTCAGAACATCCCGGCGGCGCCGATTGGGATTGAACCCAGACCTGCTGGGGTCAGAGGTAGTCACGCTCACCACTACACCACCGGCACCGCTTAAGTATACATTTGTTCGGCCTAAATTTGGCATCTTTTATCGTTTGCGGTTATTGCTGCAAAATGCAACGCAGTTAAAATCGCACTTTTTAACAACGCTTTGAAGCACATCTCACCGCATCTACCACAACTGATAACAACAAACGAATTTTGCAAGCCTTTCAAAGACGATTGTATCAATAAAAGCGATGATGTTGTCACTATTCCATTCAGTTGCTTTCAAACAACGTTCAGAGCTAATAAGATGTCACGACCAAATTCAATCATTTGTCTGTTTTTGGTGACAACATTTTGTGTATTGACCATCCAATCGGCAGACAATGTGCTCTCGACTGCTCCGGCTGAAACCTCCGGCAATGGCTTTGGATATGAACTTATTCAGTCCAAGCTGGATTTGTTGGATTATCGGTAAGTTTAACTCATTTGGATAGGAAACAGACACATAATAACACCTCGTTTTCAGTTTTTCAGAACTATTTGTTCATCTGAAAGAGCAAGGTGAAGGGTTTTTGAACAACCAACGAAGTATTGAGGCCGAACAGCGTCAGCTGAATCTAATCGTCGACCGTCATGAGCGTAAAATCGTCAACCTAGTGGAAGGCATGGAGGATGCTTTCGGAGCGAACGTTAGTCTAATTACGGATCAATCGCGTCAGATTTTGGAACTGCAAACTTTCTGCTCCAATCACGATCACATTCAGAATGAACTGT
Organism: Ochlerotatus camptorhynchus; assembly: GCF_037179485.1. Lineage (NCBI taxonomy): Eukaryota > Metazoa > Arthropoda > Insecta > Diptera > Culicidae > Ochlerotatus > Ochlerotatus camptorhynchus. Next base: position 148,609 of record NW_027040840.1, read on the forward strand.
TGAAGCTAAGGCCCAAGATTGCTTTAGGGATACCGGATTGTTCGGAAAAACTGAGATCGAGATCGGAGGTGTGTCGTATGTCAATTGCAGAACAGAAAACGACTGTCTACATGGACCAACATCGTTTTGGAGGGCATTGGCTGGTTGTGCTGCAGAGATTCGATGGGTCGGAGGATTTTCATAGGAACTGGTCTGATTATCGGAACGGATTTGGAACAGTTGGCCAAGAGTTTTGGTTGGGACTAGAACGATTGCATCAGTTGACGAAAAACACGGCGTATGAGGTGCTGATGGAAATGGAAGATTTCGCAGAAAATTATCGGTACGCTCGATATACTAAGTTCGCAATTGGACCGGAGGCAAACCATTATTCGGTGGATGAGCTCGGCACATACAGTGGAACGGCAGGTGATTCATTTACGGCGCACAAGTTGAGTAAATTCACGGCTCTAGATAACGGCCCCAGGAATGAATGCAATAAACCCTACACCGGAGGTTGGTGGTACTTTGAAGGACGATGTTACGACACGTGAGTTGAGCGTTTATGTTATCGGTTGAAAGTATTATTAATTGATGATTTCTTTTTCTCTTAAAATTTCAGTCACCTCACTGGCAAATGGGATAAAACCGATGGATGGACTTCGATCGTTTGGAAAAGTTTTGGATCACCAGCACATACTGCCTTGAGATATGCACGAATGATGATTCGAAAAGTTTGAATTTGAGTGGTTCCATTACTATTTTTACAGATTTTTTTTTGTATGATAAAATGCGTGTCATTAACTAACAATTTGTTGAGCAGGCCCAGGCTAAATATCGAATAAAAAGTTTTTTTTAATCATGTAAAATTAAAATCGAATGCCGCGACCCAACATTGAGCAACTACTCAGCTTTTCACAATTACTCTTAAAGATGGCTGGAGGCAACCTGCAACCGTTTTCATAGGAAATCTAATGTGGATTTATGTATGTTACCAACATTTAAGTTTTGGTTTCCGTAGGGGCAAGGGAACGAACGACTGTCTCGCGCTGCTTTCCACATAAATTCAGTTGGCTTTTGCTAAAAAGGAGCAAATGGCTTCTGTATTCTTGGATATCAAGGGGGCTTTTGATTCAGTACACACCAATTTTCTTAAATCATGTTCGGTACTTTTTTGCAGGATTTTTTCGGTAAAATGTAATTTTTACCGAACCCTTTGTAAAATATATCATTTTACCAATATTCCGTAATCAGAACTGCTGACTTTACGTAATTTACATAAATTTACCGAAAACTGTAAATAAAATTTGCAGATCGAAACTGTAAAAGGCTGCGATTCAGCAATTCTGTAAAAATTTTGACGAATGTACTGTACAAATAATCTTTTACAAACAGAAACAGCAATAAAGAACCGAATTCTGTAAAAGTTACTGAACAGATTTTCGTGCTGTCAAACTGAATATTGGCTGCCATTTCGATGTTGCGTGTCTTTCGGTTCTACGTTGTGAAACGTAAGTACTTTACTTTTAGGAAGACTCCGGTCAATTTATGCCGAAAATATAATTAATATTATTTCAAGGGCAATTTTTTCAGACGTCATGAACTCAATGTCCTCATCTACCGCAAAAACTGCATTTTAGCCTTCGATTTTAGCACGGTTTGCTACTGAATCGATCGAGTCCGGGTTCTTAAACGATTTTTATGTACAAACGAAAGATGAAAATGCCTTTTCAAAAATATATGGTTTAAAGGAATGAATCTTTTGGTTTGGTGACCTGGTTCTTACCAGTTAATTAATCAATAAAAATTAAAATTTTTACGATTTATTCTGAAAATAAAGTACAGTCGATTCGGTAAAAAATATACTGAACGCTATGGTAAACTTTACTGATCTTTCAGTAAAATTTACATTCCAAATTAGTAAATTTTGACAGCTCACAAGCGAAGAAAATTTACAGAACAGATTGTAAATAAAAAATTACCGAATGGATTACCGAATGTTCAGCTGTTCCATATTCGGTAAAAAATTACAGTATACTGTAAAAAAAATCTTAGTGTGTATCGGTTGAAGTCCTTTCAGACAAACTCCAGACTTGTGGCCTTTCTCCATTAATTAATAACTTGTTGTACAATTTGCTGTCAGAGAAACGTATGAGCTTTTCTCATGGAATCTCTACAGCTTCACGATTTAGCTACATGGGTCTCCCCCAGGGCTCATGTTTAAGCCCCCTTCTGTATAATTTCTACGTCAGAGAAATTGATAATTGTCTTAGTGACAACTGCACGTTGAGACAACTTGCAGATGACGGTGTAGTGTCTGTCACAGGATCCAAAGAGGTCGACCTGCAAGGACCCTTACAGGATACCTTAGACGGGTTGTCTACTTGGGCTATTCAGCTAGGTATCGAATTCTCTGAGTCGTTTTTTCTAGGAAGCATAGCCCAGCACAACCGAAGCTTCAACTTTTGGGTAGGCCGATCACTCATTCTATGTCCTTCAAATATCTTGGGGTCTGGTTCGATTCAAAATGAACCTGGAGATTCCACAGTGAGTATCTGAAGCGGAAATGCCAACAAATGATCAATTTTCTCCGATCAATTACCGGAACGTGGTGGGGAGCCCATCCGCAAGATCTTCTAACGTTGTACCGGACAACGATTTTATCGGTTTTAGAGTACGGTAGTTTCTGCTTCCAGTCGGCGGCTAAAACGCACATCATCAAACTGGAACGGATCCAGTATCGCTGTCTTCGTATCGCGTTAGGATGCATGCACTCGACTCATACGATGAGTCTCGAAGTGTTAGCGGGCATGTTGCTACTATCGGATCGGTCTTCGGAATTTTCCCTCAGGCTCCTTTCCCGTTGTGAAATTATGAAGCCACTTGTGATTGCAAACTTTGAGGAGCTTCTTGAGCTAAACCCTCAAAATCGTTTTATCTTTCTTCTTCTTTCTTTTATTTAACATCGGTCTCTGTTCCGCAATCTAGTGCCAATCACCGACGGACATCGATTGCCATCCATTGACGGCAATCGAATGTGCAGGAAGACAGCTTCCACACCTGCGTAGGATATCGCACCCATTCAAACACACATGGGCCGGGACCAACGGCTTTACTTGACGTGACCAGAGATTTTTATGCCTCAGAAAAATCCCGCCGACCTCGACTGGGATTGAACCCAGACCCATTGGGGTGAGAAAGCAGTCACGTTTACCACTACACCACCGGCGCCGGCTAAAAAATCGTTTTATGTTATTGTACTACGTGTACATAACACAGGATGTCAGCCCTTCACAACATAATCCTCATCGTGTTTGCTTCTTCGACTTCGGCAATTCAGTTAATTTTGATTTATCTATGACGCAAGAGATTCGCGGAATCTCAGAGCATCATCGTTCCATGATTGCTCCGTCAATTTTTGCTGCAAATTTTGGCCAAGTTGATTCCGCAAGATCGTTCTTTACAGCTGGATCACTAATAGAGGCGTCCGGTGGTTTTGGTATTTATAACGAATTTCATAGTGCCTCTCGACTGCTTCAAGCTCCTTGTTCCGTATATGTTGCTGAACTGGCAGCAATACATTATACGCTAGAAACTATCGCCTCACTTTTATTTTTACGGATAGTCTCAGTTCTGTCAAGTCTATTCGCTCCATGAGGCCGGTAAAGCACTCCTCGTATTTTCTCATAAAAATACGAGAGCTTCTAAGTGCTTTATCTTTAAGATCTTTTGTCATCACCTTTGCATGGGTCCCATCTCATTGCTTGATACCGGGCAATGAGAAGGCGGACTCGCTTGCAAAAGTGGGCGCTATGGAAGGCGATATTGAACGTTAACGTCTGACAATCTCTGCCACAAATAGGTGTAACCGGTCAGCCATGCAGTCTTCCCGTTTTCAAGTAAAAGTGGCTTAAGCGCCACTCCCGAAGGAGACCACCTACCAGGGATAGGGTTGCCCGACCGTATGAGACCTTTCAGGGGAAGGCTCTGATTTTCCCAAATTTTGGGCGGGAGGAAAGTTGGCTGATCGAAATGGTTCGAGTGCAAAAACATGCAACGAATTCCAAAATGCAACTACTAGAAGCGTGTGATCAACTGTCGGCCGGCGACGAATCTGGCTAGCACGGTGGTTCTCATCACAGGTAAACCGTCTCGTTTCCTTCGGATCAATATGTATGCAATTAGGGAGTTGCTCGGTTGGATTCGGAGCCAACCTCCCCAGTAAATTAAATTAGCAAGTAAATATATGCTAACGAAAACCCAGCAACATGAATACCTATTCAGACAGTATCACTTCATCGGGATCTACTCTCAGCGATAACTATCTACTCTCATTCTACCTTTCCATAGATCCCTATTCCTATCGTGCGGGTGTGTGTGCTTGGCTTTGGGTGCTTATCAATGAATCCAATTCACTTGCATTTATTCGTTGCTTTGCACCGGAAAGAATTTGGCGCAAAATCGAATTAGAGCAAGTACGGTTTATGCTCGTACGCCTCGTAACCGTGCATAGGAATGGTTACATTTTAGAGTCACATGCGCATGGACACTCACAACATATAGTACATGTACTCACGACCTTTTCATGATGTTGGTGATGGACACCGCGCGTTCGACGAATGAACGAACGGGGTGGTGAACTCTGCTGGTGGTGAACTCTGCTACTTCTGCGTTGTTCGACAGCGGATGAACCGATGCGTCTTATTCATCGACTCGTGGTCTTGCACGACGCGGTACGAGCGTCGGTATCCCTTTGGTCGTCACCAACGGGAGGAAAAACCTGTTGCTAACTTACTGGGCTGTTGAATGGCCGATCGCCTTGCCTAGGGTGCGTCTTTGATATTCGCGTCCCTCTTCCGGCGTACTCCGGGAACTTTGAAGCTGACGGTGGGGTCCGAAATGGCCACGGATGGTTCGGTGTGGTGTGTTGGACGTATATCGGCACTGCCACGAATCTACATTCGAAAAATAACCATTGTACCACGCACGTGTCAGCACGGAATTACATCAAGCAAATTGCATGTTCACTTTTACCTGCTTATTCACCAAAGCACAACCCGATAACACACAACCTGAGAAAATAGCACACATTTCTCACTTCTACGCTACGAAAAACTAATGGAAAGGATGTTGGTTAAATAAAGCTACACTAATCTAAACAGGTATCATGTCACCTTTTGGACAACACCACGGCGTGAGAACTACTTTGGGCCACTCCTGCCTCTTCCACGGATCAGTTCAAAGTGAACGAGACTAAGTTTGAAGATCCTCAGATTAACCGCGATCAGTCTTGTAAGCGGTCACGGTAGTCGACACATTTTCTGTGATAATTGACTGCCTTTGCCTTCGACACTTGCAAAGCAAGCTATCATAGTACAGTACCAAACTAAAATGTCGTATGACAGGATCTGTCATACGACACTGTCGCCGAAGACCGTCACGAATGTATGCATTTTAGTTTTTCTCATAATAAGAGCTGCTGATGGTGTGCTTGTGTGAATTCTGAAAATAGCAAGCAATGATGTCCTAGTAATAATATTTCTGATCAGAAATGGTTTGATTTACACCAAATTGAGGAATTACAACGAAATCACACTTGTCATATGATAGCTATTTTGATAATTTTCTTTTAGCTCGAATGTTATTCTACCGCTCGTGTTGTGTGAGAGAGACGACGGTAGAGCATGATTGTTCGAATACAAACAGATTGTCACGCACGACAACGAAGCGAGTGTAGTAAAAAACGTCAACTGTTTCAACCCCTCGTGATATTCAAATCTTCGCTACCGGAAATCACGAAGTTAAAATTCGTGATACCGAAAATTGCTCTCACGCTCCCATTAGTTTCATTGCGCGCAATTTTTGCATCTCTTTCCAAAGAACGATTTCTATCCCCCAACCAACTTCGGCCCAAAACCAGGATGGGAGAGAAAATTAGGGAAAGGTCAACACATCGTGAAAGGATTTCCAACGGGTCGACGTTCGCGGTAGCTACGCGACGATCGAGCAACCCAGCGCCTGTAGGCTGATACGAGATGATCAAAGCGATCACAAATGTGTGGGGAACTCATTTAATTTTACTTTGCGCATCTGTGTAACTGGTGAACAAAATGAATATAAAGAACTCTAATCGGTGAATATTCATTAGGCAAGTTCATAAATGTATCTCTAGTGGTAATTAGTTATTTAAGTAGTTAACAAATATTATTGAATATTGATGGATTTTTACGACAAACAAAATAGATAACGACATATATGCTCGTTACATAGGGCCCTTGTCGTATCTCTTCGGCTTCACAAAGGATCCAGGTGAATTAACTGGCACCGACTTTCGTAGCTTGGAAAGCGATGAGGATCTCTCCAAGGAAATCGTCGAAGGGTATTAGGGGGCAGTATTCTAACACTGACCGGACGAGGTAGCAGTAAAGCGACTTCAAACAGTAGATATCCGTAACACTTTTAGCTATCCTGAAAATGAAGCCGAGTGTTTTGGATGCCTTGTCGTTCACGTACGAGATATGATGGCTGTATGTGAGTTGACAATCTAAGATGAATCCCAGATCCTTAATGTGATTCACACGATGTACATCAATGCCTTCTAGGATATAACTGAATGTAATTGGATGGATGTGATTACTGAACATTTTGTTGGATTTACAACCATGCTGTTCAGTTGACACCAATTAGCAAAAGCGTTGAGTTGGAGTTGGAGAAGGTGGCAGTCAGCGATGGCTCGGATTCGAAAGAGATCGGTAGTCGTTGATTGCAACTTCCAACTGACGATCAGATAGATGGGATGCGAACCATCGTAAGAGACTTCCGTTTATACCGAGCACTGGATTGGCGATCGCTATAGGATGGTTCAACTTGTCTGTTTGCATTTGGTCTGTCATACTCTCCGTAATGTACGAGGTGAGACACAGAAGGTTGGAAGTAGTCTACCGCCCTTTGGGAGACCTTCATGGATGGACCACTTTTACGGATTTGCCTGAGTCATCCCCATGGTCATTCGGGCCCATGCTTATTTTACGACCCCAAATTATTTCTTATAACACAGTTCCACGTGTTTTTGAACAAAAAAAAACGTTGAACTCTCGGATCAGTTTTATGGATTGACCATTTAACGGAAGTTTCAGATCTTCCAGACACCATCCAGGTCCTTGATTATGTCATGACTTCAAATTCTTTCTTGTATCACAGTTCCACATACTTTCGAAAAAACCGTGGGGCTCTAAGATCAGATTTGTGGATTGACCATTTTTAAGGATGTTCCAGATCTTCCGGAGGTCTGATGGCCTTCCAAGTATATGTTTGTGTTACAACCCCCTATTAATTTATATATGAAAGTGTCAAGTATTTTCGAAAAACCGCAGAACTCTAGGATCAGTTTCATAGATTGATTACTTTCACGGAAGTTCCGGATCTTCCACAGGTCGGTTCGATGGCCATTTGGGTCCATGCTTATGTAACGACCCCAAATTAATGTTAAAAAAAACCATGGAGCTCTAGGATCAGTTTAATAGATTGTCTACTTTTACGGATGTTCCGAATCTTCCGGAGAACGGTCCCATGGCCATCCTGGTCCATGTTTATGTCATGAATCAATTATTTTTTTATCTTACCACAGTTCCTAATGTTTTCAAAAAAAAAAAAAAACGCGGATTTCTAGGATCAGGTTTGTGGATTGACCACTTTTACGGATGTTCCGGTTCTTTCGAGGACCGTTCCGTTATCTCCTGGATCCATATGTAGAAACCATAACTGTATTCTGGCTAGTTATGAACATTTGTGTCCAAAAATCTAAATTATAGATCTTAAGCCACTTCCAAAACCATACACAGAACTTAAAAAAAAACGTGTTACGACTCTTTTCACTTGTAAAGAAAGTAGACAACCCTATTTTCAATATCTTAAAATCGAAAAAATCCACAGACCCTAGAAATTCTAGTGGTAATGCACTTTTTGAAATTCATTAATAAATGGCTTAATTATGCCATTGCAAACTTGCCGTTACACGCTTTTCGGAGGCTTCGTAGTCGGCGTATAGTTTTTTACCCACAGTATTCAGAGTGTTAAACACTTAAATAGTAAACAAATTGAGAGAGCCGTTCATCGAGAATCTTATCGCAATCTGTACATATAATGTAACTATATTTCATTCGAATAAAACCAACCAATTCCCTGAAAATGGCCATTTGCTGTTCATTGTTTTGCACTTTGCAGTACACTTTGCGCTCAATCCATAGAAATCGGATTCAACAATCCATGGTTTTCCACTCTCCCACCATCATCATATCGGGCTGATTGTGTGCGGCATTGGTAATTTGATCCCAATGTTTATTTTGCGATATGTTCCTCCAGTCCACACATATGCCAAGAGCGTCGTCATCATATGCGCTCTGTACCATTGTACCTTCCTCTTCGTCCCTGTGAAAATAGGACAAGGATCGATTCCGAAAGACGCTTCAACTGTGCACAATAGTGCAGCAGAAGAGGTTTGCTTCAGATCAGATTTTTGCCCGAGGGGGTTGAAAACTCCGGATCGTTTCGTTATCACAACATTATAATGAGAAAAAGCAAATAGGAACCGAGCATCATCACACGATATAGTTTACAATTGAAACGTGGTTCAATTTTTGCACTGTCGTTGGTCCTTCCGTGGATGTTACCTCAATACGATTCACTCGATTCTGGTTGGTTGGGCGGAGGGGTAGGTGAACGGGACATGTTTTACCATAATATTTTTTTCACTGCCGATGCCGCCAAGTGTAGCACTTCGCTGTTTGCTGCCATTCGAGATGAGATCGCGAAACTCCGGATTTGTTTGTACCGCGACGACACCCTTTTTACGGTACCACTTTCCGATGGGTTTGTGCCCCTCTGGCGTATCAGGACAATTGTCCTTGCACCATTTAGCCGTACGTACAGCATGTTGTGTGTGTGTGTATTCTCCAGTCAGTGCGCTTCATGCATATCCAATTACAAATAACATCACTCGGAACAATAAGTTTTAATTGAGAGACGTGTTCTTTTTGACGCCGCTTGTAGAAAAGGTCGGGATCAGGTCTATGGCGGACGGACAAGCGGGGCTCGTGTTTCACTGACAAATGCTGGCCTCGAAGTGACAGGTTATTTGGGGTGGTTTTCCGAAAGAGGATTGGATTTGAGGCATCTTTCAGCTTACATAGTTCATTAGGGAGAGCTTGCTGCGTTGGTTGAATCTCGCTTGTGATGATTTCAATGTTCTTTTAAAATTTTGCAAGACCTTTAATTTTAAGAAATGGCATCCGATATCGCCGAGAGATACTTTAAATGAAACCCTTTTGACGCCCAAAAGTTGGAAGCGTAAATGAAATTGGCTCGTTTTAGATCCTTGTCGCTTCATTTAAAACACTTCTCCCAACGGGTCCATTCATTCGCTTAATCAGTCGCGTTGAAGGTTACCAAATTTTAGAATCATTCCATTTGATATCATTTATGGCTGAACGAGATGGTCGCCTCACTGATATCAATTGACGATTAGAATGTATAATCATCTGGTAACTCTACCACTGTCGAACTTTGTCAATTTCGTGCTCCTGACTGGTCGAGGAAAAGGTCAACAGTCCTGTTTTGGCCGATTGCCTTCCCGGGAGCCCTCGACAAATGATTGCCACCCATACACCGCACAATAGGCTGGAAATCTAAAGGGTTAGAGCCGCAAAGGCAGAAGGCTTGGGGAAATCGAACAAATGTTACATAATTGTGTTCATTCAATCCCCGGTGTACAGCTCCAGGCACCGTCCAGAACCCACCGAGAAAAGGGGTGAAAATTACCGGTCAAAACATTTACTCACGCACTTAACCCATTCCTTGTCGCACCTTGCTTACAATCTAGAACGTGTTCGTTCAATACGGCTGGAAGTCGGACGCAGCCGATCGAAACGACAAAGTTCCTGGTCAGAACAGTGCCGGTCGTCGGGTACCACCCTTCCGTCCACTATTGCTGTTTTGTTCTCGGTTGCTGTTCTATTTACGACCGAGCCAGACACAACTCGACCCAGCAGCAGTCAGACGGTTGACCCCGGAAAAGACTGACAATGACGTCCCTGCTTCAGACGGCAAGACCAGGCTGGACATGGGGCAGGGTACGCGAGTTAGATGAAAGTACAGTGAATTTAAATGACAATATTGTTTCCTGTCCTATTTCACCAACCCCTTTTTGGTCCGATTGAGGGATCGCCCTTCCCCCTTTCGCTGTTAAGGTGTTGGTACGTGGTGGCTTTTCTGTGTCTGAATATCGATCGAATGTTTAGATAAATTTTCAATTTGAATAAAGGAAAATCATTGTTTTTAATATGCACCAGACACGCAGCTGGTGGTTCCAATGATTGAAAGTTTATTAATTTTCCTTCCCTTCTCGGGGAAAACCGGCTGGGATTGCAACAGCCAGCACCTCAATTGAGAAGCGTAGTCTTTTAGCATATTATTTGAGGGAACCATAGAAAACTCTCAGGAAGTGCTGTCGTGGTAACTTTAGAGCTGATTACTCCATGTTTTTTTTAGATGAGTGCGCTCCGCTCAATTCAAATCCATGTGCCTTTCGGGTTGGTCATTTTCTCAATTCTCTGGACTTAGAGTATCATTGTGCTTTCCACACAATACACAAATTCATGTATTCTGTGGCATAGAAAGTTCTCAAATAATAATTGTGGAAGCCGGCAAAACGCTAGCTACAGAAGCCTAAAAAGCTTTGAGGTAGAAGAATAAGAATAAAAACAAGAATAAGAAATGAAGAAGCAATGATAAGGAAACTCTTCGCATCATTACAGAGGACAAGGCAATATTCATCTTTATACAAGCGAGAATATTGATCTCTTCATGCGGATTCCATAGTCCATGATTTAGATACGTAGAATACTTTGAAATGTTACTTGGGTTGAAACGGGACTATTATTAGCTACAGTCAGATTTTAAAAGAAAGGCAAAGGCCATACTTCTTTTTCTTCTTATTTGCATTTCAAGCTTATTGCTTAGTGGATATTAGCTTATTGCGTGCTCTCAAATTAGTGTTCTAAATGCACTTCAACAGTTATTAATTGAGAGCTTTCGATGCCAATACCAATGAATGAATTTGTATCTTGTGTGGCGCTATTCCCAGGGAAGTCGAAAGAATTTCCAACCCGAAAGATTCCCTCGACCGGATTGGGAAACGAACCGGCCTCCTCCGGCTTGGTAATACCGTGCCTTTACTGACTAGGCTATGAGGTCAAACAGCTCCTGCAATGTTCCAGATGTTCATAGAACAGTCCTGAAGATCCCGGAATTTTCCTCAAGTTCTTGGTACTACTCTGAAATTCATGTAATTTCCTTAAAAAACTCTAAACCTTTGTGAATTTCTCTGGACTTCCTAGAGACTCTGAAGACTTCTCTGAAATTATCTTTTCAAAGATCTTTCATTTTCCCTGGACTTCATAGAACTGCCTTGCCATACTCAGGGAACTTTCCTTAAAATATATGTACATTCCTGAACATCTCTGAACTTCCCTTAAGTTACCTCAATTTTCCTAACGATCAGGGAGCTGATCAGAAGCCCCAGAATTTTAATAATTTCGCGAAACTTCCCCAGAAGTTCTCTAAACTTTTTTTTTAATTTGTTGTAATTTCGCTGAAGTCGGTAAAACTGATCTTCCCTTAAGCACTAGGAACCTCTCTTAAGTTCTTTCAATTCTTTCAAAGCCCTTGGTCCTAACCTGATTTTAATAAAACTACCCTAAGAATCCCTTGTCTTCCATGAAAAACCCTGAACTTCTGTGAGATTCTAAACATATTTCTGAACTTTTCTAAACATCTCTGAAGTTCACTAGATTTCTTGAAAATTTTAGAACATCTCAACAATTTTTGCAACTTTCCTGAAATTAATGGAACAGTAATGAGCGTCTCCCAAGTCAAGAAACTGCCCCGAAGCTTAGTGCACTTCATTTAAAATGGTCACACATTTTTCTACATGTTCGTGAAACTTTCCTGAAGTTCTTAGAGTTTTTCTGAAGTTCTGAACGATTTTTGAACATCTATGAAGTTCCCGGAGTTCCTTCATTGGGAAATAAAGCCATTGGTCTCCGGTTCATGAGTTGATGGGTTGATGGGTAGGATCCAGGTGTAGGAGCTGCCTCCCTGGCGCCGGTAGCATTGGTTCTTAGTGCGGAAAAAAAAAAATAGAAAGAAAACAAATCAAGGAAAAGAAAAAAAGTTTTTTTGAAGTTCACTAAATTTCTTTGAAGTTCTCGAAGTTTTTCTGAATTTTCTAAACTTTCCTGGAGTAATTTTGACTACTCCGAAATTTCCAGTACCTTCTGAAGGTTCACATTTTTTTCCTGAAATTAAAACGAAATAATGAATCAATTAAAGTAGTTAGTTAATTGTCAATGAAGTTCTCGAACTTCATTTTTTAAACTTCCTTAAAACTAAGTTTTCCTGAGGTCTAACGTGCTTTCCTGATGTTGTTAGAACTGCCCAAAAAAATCTCTGAGCTTCATAAAGTTTTCTACATTTTCCTGAATTTCACAGTGTTTTTAAAAATTTCCAATAGTTTGTTAACCTTCTTTGAAGCTCGTGGAACTCTCCCTAAAATATCGTATTTTACCTGAAATTTCTGAAAATCCCTTAAGTTTTTACTACACACATGCGCTGGGACCACTGGTTTTACTTCCCTTCCGAAGGAAGACTTTACCAGAGATTTTTATGTCTCAGAAAAATCCCATCGACCTCGGCTGGGATTGAACCCAGACCTATTGGGTGAGAAAGCAGTCACGCTTACCACACAACCAGCACTGGCCGGAAATTTCTATTGATATTCTTGAAACTTCTCCGAAGACCCTACAATGTTCGTTGATTTTTTGGATCATTCCTGAAATATCTCATATTTCCTCGAAACTTTATAAAATCCTGCAAGTTTTCTGAAGTTCATGGGACTGCTTTGAAGTTCTCTGTGCATCCTCTAGGTATTCGAAACTTACCTGACTATAATAAAACTACCTTCTAATCATTAATATTCTTCCAAGCTCTTTAAACTTTCTGGAAGTTTTGGGAACATCTTAAAATATTTCGCAAATCTTCGCTGAAGTTTCCGAAATTGTTTTAATTTTTCGAAACTGCCATGAAAATTGTGGAACGTCGTTTAGCATGTTCTCACAATATCCTGATATTCATATAACTGCTCAATCGCTTACGAAACTTTCATAAAGGCCTCGGAACTTTGCAAAAGTTTTTGAAAATTGAGGAACTCCTACAGAGTTCCAGCAATTTCCTTGAAATTAATTGAATTGCCCTTAGGTTCTCTGATCTTTTCTGATGTTCTCAGATATTCCGTGCTATTCTTCTTATGATCCTGAAATAAATAGAACTGTCCAGAAATCTTCTATACTTTCATTAAGTTCTCTGGGCTTTTGAGAAGTTTCCAAAATATTAATAATACTTTGACTATATGTTTTGAAGAGACCGAGAAGACCGCGAGTAATCGGTCAAATCATTTAATTTTATAATGAGAGAGAGAAGGATTAGTAATTTCCATTTAATTCCACTACCTTATTTGCTTATCCTTGACAGATACGCGTATTTCATCTACACTGAAGAAGTCTGCACATTGTAGACGAAATACGCGTATCTGTCAAGGATAAGCAAATAAGGTTGTGGATTTAAATGGAAATAACTAATCTTTTTCTATCTCATTATACAGGTATTCTGAGACGCCCACATTCATCAGGTTTCTTTAATTTTAGATTTAAGACATTTATAATGTATAAAGAAAATGCTTACTTGGCTCTGTAAAGTTTATTCGATTGAGCCTGTACAAATAAACTAATTAAAAAAAAAGATGCGGAGATGAAAGTATAGAGTTTATAGTTCCCCTCACCATCCCTCACCCACGTGGGAGTTTGGTAATGAGAGAAGATCAAACTGATTTGTACCTTCCTAAAGTTGTCCTTGCTCGCTTTCTACCTTCTATATACAATTTTCACACTGCCGTACTCTAACGGAACTATCAACTCTACAATTTCATCTTCTCATGTATTGTATAAAAATTACCACTTAAGTCTGTAATTTGAAATTAGCATCTTCAACTATATTAATGATGTATTTTTAAGATCTCTGGAGTTCTGTGAACATTCCTAAAGTTCCTGGAGCTTTTTCAGAGTTCTCAAAATATTCCAGAAATTATTGGATATTCATTCCTTTATTTAACGTTGGTCTCTGTTCCGCAATCTAGTGCCAATCACCAACTGACATAGATTGCCATCCATTGACGACAACCGAATGTGCAGGAAGGCAGCTTCCACACCTGCATAGGATATCGCACCCATTTAAACACACACATAGGCCGGGACCAACGGCTTTACTTCCCTTCCGAAGGAAGACGTGACCAGAGATTTGTATGCCTCAGAAAAATCTCACCGACCTCGGCTGGGATTGAACCCAGACCCATTGGGGTGTTAGAAAGCAGTCACACTTACCACTACATCACCGGCGCCGGCAAATTATTGGATATGTCATGAATGAATTAGAACTTACCCGTAAGGACCACCCACATTAGATCCGGATCTGGCGCGTTGCGGCAAAGTGGCAGCTAAATCTATTGTCTAACTGTCAACTTTACGGCAACGCAACGCAAACGAATCTAATATGGGTGGTCCTTTACTGCCATTATACGCATAAGTGTTCCACGGTGCATAAGAATTGCATAGAACATTGTACAGTTATGCGTATAATGGCAGTTTACTGATGTGAACTTTCATAAAGTCATCATATGTTCTCTGAACTACACTGAAATCTCCGTTTACAAAAACTGTTTTTACGCAGTATTCGGTTTACTTCCCTATTTTTACGAAGTAAATTCCAAATAACGTTTTTTTTTTTATTTTTGGAAACTGGGAAATACTGTCAAATACCCCACAAGTACGGTATTTTTGGAAGCAAGGTGACGTGAAGAGACCGGAAATCGATAACTGAAGTCATTTTTAAATCCACGATGGCGGCTTCTAGTAAGAGATAAAATTGGAAATACTGTCAAATACCCCGCAATATGGGTATTTTTGGAAGCCAAGTGACGTGTAGGGATCAGATATCCATGACTGACGCCATTTTGAAATCCAAGATGTCAGCTTCTGGTAAGAGAAAAATTTGGAAATACCGTCAAATAACCAACAATATGCGTATTTTTTTAATTGGAGTGATTTATAGGGACCAGAAATCCATTACTGATGCCATTTTTAAAGCCAAGATGTCAGCTTCCGCAGCACCAGGAATGAATTTCCGGTCCTAACACCTCACCCCCGTTTCCAAAAATACCCATTATGTTGCGTATTTGGGGCCTCCCTTAGCTCAGTCGGGAAAGGCGCAGCTACAAAGCAAGACCATGCTGGAGGTGGCTGGGTTCAATTCCCGGTCCGGTCTAGAAATTTTTTGGGTTGGAAAATTTCTCGACTTCCCTGGGCATAGAAGTATGATTGGACTTGCCACACAATTATACCAATGCAAAAATGGTACAGGCATCGAAAGCTCTCAATTAATAACTGACGGATTTCACGCCAACTCGTCTTCGGAGTTGGCAGCACCCTCTCAGAACCTTATGAAACTTTGTGGGTGTGGAGACTTAGCAATTTTAAGCAACTTTGAGTACTTATTTTTTTCAAAATTTATCTCGCCTAACATTTGATAAGGGTCAAAGTTTTTTGTCGATTTTTTTTTCAAATCGATATAGCTTAAAAATGACAAGCCCTACAAAATAGTGATGTATGGCGAACTTTTAGCAAATAATCTGAAATTTTATAAAAAAAAAATTAAATACATTAAAAAATTGGTTTCTACACTCTAAAAATATATATTTAAAAATTAAAAGTCATTTTCCCAAAAATGGTACCCCTCAGATTTGCTTGATATTTTTTCTCATGAAAGGCAATATAATCACCTAACTTTTCTTCATACATCGCAAAGTGGGCGCTTTTAAGGAAAAAAAGTTGTTCGAACAACAACTTTTTCATGTTATTTTTTTTTTAGCGTGTTTCACTCAAAGTCGAATAGTAATACGCGCACAACCTTATTAAAATCCGTTGAAACCTAATGAGCATAAAGATTTTGACCTTTTGATAATCTGGGCATGCTTAAAACAAAAATCTAGCCTAACATTTGAAAGGGCCTAATACAGAGGATTTTCCTGCATTTCGAATGGTGTTTTAATAAATGAAAACTCTAGTGTTTTTGTTTAGTGCATAATTTATTTTACTATAATTCTCCATACATAATTTGAGTTTTTCAGTGATTATTAGTCTATCGGAAACAGAGTGAAATTTTTCGGAGTTTCCTTTGAATGTGAAAATCGCTTAGTAGAAATTATGTTTTGAGAAATAGGTACAAAACAATGAAATTTTTGTGTACCAGGTATAGTTTTTACATGACTGAACAGCTCCTTGAGTTCATCGGACATCTTTGTGTATTGATCATTTGATATGAAGCAGAAGTTCAATTTTGTTATGCTTGTATCTGTTTGTTTAACTGCCCAGTAATACAGTTCTTGTGGAGTTGTGATTGTGTTTCCATAATCTCGAGCAAGACTTGCTCTCTTTGCCATTCGTTTGAGAGTTCCTCCAATTGCGTCACATGGGCCTTTCCCATGAGACGTTGCGAAGAATTGCCATTCTGCTTCCAATCCATACTTGGACTTGAAGTTGCACAAACTGGCAAAATTCTTTTTATTTTTGTAATGAGCCGCTGCTCCATCTGACATGAAAGTAATTTTTGTGAAACTAATAGATTGTTTAATGAAATCTAACAATTTTGATATAAATAATTGAACTGCTATTGTATCATGGGTCAATACTTCTGAAATAATAATAAAGCTTAAATTTTCCAACTTGTTTTCTTTTATGTAGTAAATTTCGAAAGGATGTATCGTAGCTTGATTATTGTTCCAATGATACCCCTGTGCTGAGTTTTGAATAATAAATGAATAATTTTCAGAAAAGTCGCAAATCACTAAAATTTCACCGTTTTGAAGAGAATTTTTTTATTACTTAGGTAAGATGATTGCTCTTTATGAATAAAATCATGGGTTATGAGCTTTTCAACTTTTTCCGTCAAATATTGAACAAACTCATCTGCAGGTTTAATAATAGTTTCCAAATTACAACGGTCGGTAGTCAACCACTGTTGAAATAAAACTTCTTCCATATCATCTGCTTCTAATACTGATGTAAGTTCCCTCACGATACTATCTGTGGAAATGCATTCTTCACATGTACGATAAAAACAATCTATGGTTCTAATAGGACTACTGCAAAGTATTTTGTCTGCAATTTCTTTATATGAATCAAATTTTACACTATTAATAATCAATTTAACATTTTCATGTATAGTACAGACACATACATTATGTGTACCTGTACTATCCAACAGTATGCAATGCTTTGGTCGGAGATGAGTGTCCTATTGTGCACTAAAATTCCACGACACGATTCACAAATACGCATTGTTACATCCAATTGATGATCAAAGCCCCATGAATGTATTTTCTCTATGAGACTTGATGATAAATTACGTAAATTATTGCGGCTGCAATTGGGATTGTTTATGTTGGCACTACATTGCACCCTTTTAATAATCAATTCAGCAGATTTTTCCATTGTTGTATATATAAACACTTTTTCGTTTCAACAACTATGCAGCACTACACTTTCAACAACTATGCACTACAGCAACTATGAGCATTGTTGTGATATCACCAAACTTAAATATTAGATTATGTCGGTAGAAACAGACTGCGGTGCTTTAAGTTTATACCTTATATCTCTCATGTGACTACCTGCGTTGTTATATAACTGCTATATAGCAGGTAACTTAACGATTATTTTAGGCATGCCTTAAATAATCGTTAAGTTACCTGCGCTATTATATGTATTCACTTGAGAGATGAGGTATAAACATATATATGCATATTGCTTACTAATGGACACACCTAATACATAAAAATAAATGAATGATTATTTTTCTAATTAAATTAATCACAAATACATGAATTGAAATCTTTTCATGAATAAAACGTACTAAGTGATTTTTACTTAGTTTACCTGTTGATTTGGAACAATTTGAGGGTGGTTTTATAGAAGTTGGATAGAGTGTATGCATATATTATAATACAATCCATCACAGGAAAGTGCAAACCATGCTGAGATGGCTGTTCCTCATTAGAACGTTTTGTTCTGAACTCTTATTGGACGATTTGCAGGTAACTTCTCTGTACCCTTTTCAAATGTTAGGCTAGATTTCGCCCAGATTATCGAAAAGTATACCCATAAAGTTTAATCGAATTTTAATAAGGTTGTGCGCGTATTACTATTCGACTTTGAGTGAAACACGCTAAAAAAAAATTAACATGAAAAAGTTCAGAGTTGGTTGGAAATGCTAACATGAAGCTTTAGTGTGATGATTTATTAGCTAGAGAATGATCTTTAGAAGAGTGTAGGTGGATAGTTGCGTTAGAGTACGGCAGTATGAAAATTGAATAGAAGTTGAAGATGAGCGAAGGGCCATTAAAGCGACAGTTTTCAAGATAGACGCACATTTTTGCCTAGCCCGTACGATGTACGCGGGGACTTGAAGTATGTCTCCAAGTCCACAGGCAAAAATATGCGTCCCTCTTGTTGCTCATAAACTGACTGCGGCTGTGGAATAGTTCTAGCGACGTTTTCATCACTACCTAAAGCCCCACGTCGCGAGAGCATTTCCAGTCGATGGTGTGTTATAATGCAGTTCTTCTTTACCCAACTATTGTGTTGCTCCTCTCGTCATGACCAACGTGATCATCTCAGAGAGAAAGCAGTAGGGTGGTTGTTGCGTGCTGTACCATCATCAGCATTGTTGACGGCTACTCCCGCCTTGAGTTGTTACATTCAAAGTGTTTTTTATGTTACTTCATACGCGAAGTTAACGATTTTCAGAGTTGGTTGGAAATGCTAACATGAAGCTTTAGTGTGATGATTTATTAGCTAGAGAATGATCTTTAGAAGAGTGTAGGTGGATAGTTCCGTTAGAGTACGGCAGTATGAAAATTGAATAGAAGTTGAAGATGAGCGAAGGGCCATTAAAGCGACAGTTTTCAAGATAGACGCACATTTTTGCCTAGCCCGTACGATGTACGCGGGGACTTGAAGTATGTCTCCAAGTCCACAGGCAAAAATGTGCGTCCCTCTTGTTGCTCATAAACTGACTGCGGCTGTGGAATAGTAATCACAATCAAAATAATGTCAAATACCCAACAACATGGGTATTTTTGGAATCGGAGTGACTTGCAGGACCCGGAAATCCATGCCTGATGGAATTTTGAAATCCAAGATGGCGGTATCCGGTTCATGAAAAACTGTAAAATACTGTCAGACACCCCACAATATTGGAATTTTTGGAATCAGAGTGATATGTAGGAACCGGAAATTCATGCCTGACGCCATTTTTAAATCCAATATCGTAAGAGACTGTAAAATTCTTTCAATACCCCACAATATTGGTATTTTTAGAATATTTGATTTCAAAATGGCATCAGACATAGATTTCCAGTTCTTTCACGTCACCCTGATTCCAAAAATATCCAAATTGTGGGCTATTTGACATTATTTTCCGGGTTTTCTGTAACCGGATACCGCTATCTTGGATTTCAAAATGACGTCAAACATAGATTTCCGGTTCCTACATGTCACTCTGTTTCCAAAGATACCCATATGTGGGGTAATTCACCGTTTTTCCCAGATTCCCAAAATCGCAAAAAAAAAACTCGTTATTTGGAATTTAATTCGTAAAAAAAAAACCTCGTTATATGAGATTTACTTCGTAAAAAGAGGGACGTAAATTGAATACTGCGTAAAAAAGACTTTGTAAACGGAGGTTTCAGTGTAACGTGCTTTTTATGAAGCAAACCCCAAATAATGAGCTTCTTTTACGCACTTATTCGATTTACGAACCCCCGGTTTAGTTCACAAATCGAGGTTAAGTGTACTTGGAACTTTTTTAAATATTCTGCAATTTCCTTCAAATTTTCTTGACTTCCCTTAAAATTCTTTGGATATCCCTCAAGTTCGTAAAACTTCTTTAAAGTTCCTACAGATTTCCTGAAGCTAATGGAACCGTCTTGAAGTTCCCAAAATGTTCCAAAAAATTTTGAAACTTTTCTAATGTTCCCGCAGTTTGTTTATGAAACTTACCTAAAATTCTTCGCATTTCCTTCTAGTCCTCAGAGCTTCTTTAAGGTTCATATAATTTTTATGAAGGTAATTGTATTACCTTAAGGTCTTCTCATCATTCCTGAAATTTATGAACGTTCCCTGAAGCACTCGCAATTCTCCTGATCATATTCCTGCAATTGCCCTGAAACTAAAGGAACTGGCCTAAAGATCACTGAATTTCCCTGAAGATCTGAGAACTTTCAAGAAATTCATGGATCTTCTTTGAAGTTTCCAATATTTTTCTTAAGATTACAAAACTTGCCTGAAGTCCTGTGAAATATCCTTATTTTTTGAAAGTAATAGAAGGTTTCCACCATTTTCCTGAAATTAATGAAATTAATACCTTCAGTTATCGGAACTTCCCTGAAGTTCCCACAATTTTTCCGTCATTCATGGAACTCCCTTGACGTTTTTAGAACTGCTCTTATGTTCACTGAAAAGTTTATGCAGTTTTTCTGAAGTTAATGGAACTGTTCCGAAGCTCGGTGGTCTTCACTGAAGTGAATTTTCCCGAAATCCTAGGGACTGTCCTGAAGAGAGATTCTGAAGTACAGTACTGTTCCGTTTTTCGCTACATGCTTCTCGTTTTCCGTTGTCAAAAATGGAATAATTTTTAATTCCAAACTATTTGTTGAAATTTACGGTAACTACTTATCAAACAAAAGCATGAAATAGTATAAAAAACTTAATCTCTTCAAGCTAGCAGTGTCATTTTAATATGCTAGAGACATTTAATTTTGATAAAAAGTCAACAATAAGAACCTCCAAAGCAAAAAATTAAAATATTTCTTTCAAAGGAGCAAAATATATCAATGATTTTAAGATTCAACTGAAGATCGACAAAAATGGGCACAAGTCAAGACCTCATGCTTAAGGAAGAAATTAATAATGACCAAATTAAAGACAATCAATATAAAAGGTGGCCACAGTTAAATTACATCACTTAGAAGTACTCGCCAAAAATAAGTCTCTCGAACGATTGTCATGAAATTTTCAGGGAATGTCATACTATTTATAAGCTTGGTTAACGTATCTTTATTTAACTCTAACTCTTCACCAAATCCAAATGCCCGAACTATCTTCTTAATTCCACCCTTAAGGTTGTGTACAACGGTTGAATCGACAATTTTTCTGTTTTCAACGATGATTTCAAAATTTCCTGCTCCGTAGTGACAACTTTAGGATGCTTAGGGCGTTCGTGCTTCATTATAGCCCAGTATCTTTTGATCGGCTGCAACTCTGGTGTGTTTGGAGGATTGATACCCTTTGGCACGAAATTGACACCATTCGTTTTAAAGAAGTGACAAGAGGCTAGATCTGGCCAAAAATTTGTAGTAACGTTGTGGAATTTGAGAAACGGAAGCAAATGTTTCTTCAAGCACTCATTCATGTGCATAGTTAGAAAAAAATCATGTAAAATTAGGTGCTCTGAGACTAACATATACGAGCGTCAATTTTGACGTAAAATTGAGTCATACAGACGTGAAGTTCAACTCAATCAAACGTACTTTTCGTCGAGTAACAAACTTTTCAGTCTTGGAGCAATTAATTTTACATATTTGTTTACGTCTCTTCCTTTATGTCAAAGATGGATTCCGTCACGTGTAAAATTAGGTATTTCTAAATGTGTATACTACTTTGAATATGGACCTAAAGAATTTTAGGGACAAGTCAAACGACATTGAGACAAGTGAATCAGGTTCAGTGAGCTTTGCGACTTTTCAAAATTTTCAAAAGCGAGTACATTGGAATACGATTGGAGTCCAGGAGGCTTCAAAGACAAGTGCAATGTATTTTGACTGAACATCTGAACAACCTGTAGCCATTATTATGTCCAAAGGAACATCAGGCTGAGTTGAAAGTGATACAGTGGTTTGTTAGAAGATTTTGTTGGTGCAGGCGGGGGGGGGGGGGGGTATTATGGGGTAGGGGGTGGGAGATTCTTGTTACATGGAACTTGCAGGTCATTTCGGAAGACTTCAAAGCACATTTAGTTGAAGTTCCAAGACTTGTTGTGGCTTTTAAGTGTCTATTATGACACAATTTTATGTCAAATTTAACGCTCGTATATGTCAGTCTCAGAGCACCTAAATTTACATGAATTTTTGCAATAAATGGAAGCGTTTGTTGCCAAAAACGGAATGTGTCAAAATCGGAATGTGAAAAAATCGAAACGTTCTAGAAACGGAACACTACTGTATTTCGCCAATGAACTTAAATTGAAATATCAGGTTTTGATGCGTTGATTTCGGGGGTTCAAGCTGCACACCCTTTGCGAACTGCGTCCCACTCCACGCCACTGGATATACTAGAACTACTTTCACCAAGCCAGGAATCCTACACATGAAGATCGTTTTGCTCAGAAAACGTAATTTGTTCCACTGGATGGATAAGGGCAGTCAAAACTTAAAATCATATTCCAATTTCACGCCTCATTCATCACTGTAACGTATCAAACAACCTGGACAAGGGACAACTTTCAATACCACAACCGCATTTAAAGTGTGAAACGTGCGATCCCTTCCATTCCATTGACACATGCACGCAACAGGATGCATTTCTCACCACGTAAATGTTCATTAAAATCCTACCAATAAGGGAAGATTTCGGTTCGATAATCAACTATTTCATCGGGAACCCAGAGAGAAAATAAAACACATCCTGAAGTGATCCATCTTTTTAATAGAATGCAACACATTACGTATGCACCACTACCACCACTGACAGGCAGCCAAGTTGAGCCGCGTGTTTTTGATTCTCATACGCAAACACAACACCCTTCGAATCGAAAATGCCACCGAGTGATCCATCAAAGTCACTTGACATCCAACAACCGTATCTTCTCGCCTTTTAACGCCCCGAAACGGGGAATCTCACGATGCATCCTGGCGGCATCCTGCAACGCAACCCATTCAACGTTAAAGAGAAACAAATATGCATTAAATAGGGACTTCGGTTCAGACCGGGAACCGTACTCGGCCTGAAATGACAAACACTTGGGCTGAGCAGAGTCACTGCTGCTGACTTTATTAATTCTTGATTGAACGTCATTATCGGATTTTTTGTTCGCTCCTATCCTTTTACAGAGAGCCTTCGGAAAAATTGATTACCCACCAAAGTGACAGGACATCATCCGCATCTCCGTGCTTGGATCTCCGACTGCCAGCCAGCAGTTGCGCACATTTTGTGTCGCTTATCGATGTGTGAGATGATGTGTTTAATTTTAACCCTAAAGCCATCCATCCATCCATCCAGCCGTCCCGAAAGCGAGATAAATCTGTCGAGACGGAAGACTATCAAAGGGATATGAGGCACAAAGCGGGCGCGGGTAGCCTTCCACGCCGGACGGGCATCCAACGGATTTGTTTGATTAATACACGTGATTTCGCGCGTACCGAGCAGTATGGGGCGAGGGGCATGCCTGCACATTTTTATCTGATTAAACGACAATAAAAACGAGTAAGAAAGGGATACTTTCCGCAGCAATAACAACAGTTACTGGCAGCAAGTGGTGCTGACACTGATTGATTTAATTAGAGATTGCGTCGAGTTTATCGGGGTTTCTTCTGCGAGGTGATTGAGAATGCGTCGTTACTTGCCGAGCTTTTTCGAATCATGAATCTGAAGCTTAACAATCCCAGCGGGTCGAAAACAGCTCATTAGACACCGCAGGACTTGCCTCTTTGTGGGACGGGAGTCGCTGTCCACGATTTGGTGTATGTCGTCCTTCATCTGTGCGCAGAAGCTCAGTGCGTCTTTATCTGTCAACTGTCAAAAACAAGGAACTTTGCCTGTCCCAAAAATTAAGGCTCTTTCATTATTGTCACCGATGTCAGCAATCAATAGACGGTCCCCATTATCATCCTTCTGGAATTCATCGGGTAGATTATGCCTAACGTCCATTATGCCTATCGTACATTATGCCTAACGTCCGTAAGCCTAACGTCCGTATGCCTAACGAACGTATGCCTAACGACCGTATGCCTAACGACCGTATGCCTGACGACCATATGCCTAGCGCCGTGTACCCATATCTAGAAACCCTCACCATCTACCATTTTATACAGTTTTGGTTAAACGTTACTTCAAGATTATGGTGGCCGTCTTACCTTGTCGTTCCCTATAGCTAGCCAATGTGAAAAAAAAACCGAAACAAAACATGCTTATTAGGGTGGTACAACACATCATCCCACTATTTCAATCTGTATTGAGGTCCCCAACAACCGTGCCAAATTTGAACGAATTTTGGTTGCGATCTACAATTTTGGAAGAACTTTAAAATTTGTATGGGAGAATGTATGAAAAACACTAAACAATTCATTCATTACGACAAATCCCAAGATGAGTTGCTGCCGCCTCGTCGCTCCGAAAAAGAATGCATCAAAATTAACGAATACATTTTCAACCCAATTCAATGATTCCACCGTTCCAGCCCGTGGTTGCATTCCATCGTAATAAACAGCACTTCCCGCGATTGATTGCCCATCAGCCCTTAAAAATTTCATTGCTCCTTCAAACTTCGATCAAAGTTCAGTTTTATTATAAACAAACGCTGCTTCCCTAAAGCTGGCAGGCTGTAATAAGTAATTAAAAACCCCATAAACTTCCGTACAGCCACTCACAAAACAATATTTACGGCAAGTGATAAAAATTTCCTCCTCAATAAAATTCGATTTCTACTTGGCTCTAGAGGGTACCGTTAGAAAAACGTTCCAACAAAACCAGCATGGAACCCTTTTGGCACTATTGGACACAACCATTGCTGGTACCACCGAGTGGAAAATTCGTTCCAGCACGCTTTTCAACTTCCTCCCGCCCCTCGACATAATGCCTAACCATGATGGTTGCCTATCGCAGGCACCAACAGCACTTCGTATAGCCGAAAGTGGGGCGCCCGAGGGCGTTCCGTTTTCGCTTTGTTTTAACCACTTTCAAATTTCGTAGCGGAACACACATTTTCCTTCCATTTCAAACGATGACGTCGACGACGACGACGACGACGACTGGAGGTCGTTTTTACAATCGCTATAATTAAATTGGTTCCCAAACAGAGTTGAGTCTAAAACGCTCCCGGAAGACTTGAACTTTTCCACCTTCTGTGTTGGCGCAGAACGGCGACGTATCCAGAATGCAGTCAGTAGATACCCGCAGGCGATCGGTTTGGAAAAAGCAATTGAAGATAGGAGCGGTTTTCCACAAGGGCGATTGGGGAAAACTCTTTTTTTTTTCATTTCCCCTTGTGATGGCTGGTCCCTTGAATTGTTTTTGATCTTGAATGATTTGCCAAGAGAGGAGAGGCCTTTCTAGGTCAGCACCTTTCACTGCTGCTGATGCTACCCCCAATGATACGGTTGACTCTAAAAGGGGAAAAGGGGTAACCAAGAGCAATAAAGAGCGTGAACCTTGCCAGTTTGGGGGGAGGGGACAGATAATGAAATGGAGTTGAAACGATGGAGCCGGGACGAGAAAAAAAAAATCGGAAATTTACCGCACCATTCGAGCATGAAATTAACTTTAAACTATGATGAACAATCAGTGAGCATTGATGTGGTTCACTGAGCGTGGGCTTATTGGTGACGCCAGTTTTACGGTTGCTATTTCGGATTCGGTGACAGCCCTTCCCAATTCGGTTCTCGCTTTAGTGGTGTGGCATTTTTGCAACCGACAGGTAATTAAAGTTTCGGACCGAGATTTCACCGAATTCGGCTTGCCGAGGTGCATTTGTTTCAGGTGAAACTTGTGATTAGAAAGGAAATTGCCACTTTCTCGGAATGATGTGGTTTTAAATTAAACTTTTTGTTTTCGATGGGAAAATTTAACATTGGCTGGTTCTGAAAACAAACTATGATTTATGACGTTTTCATCTAAATCCTTTAACTGTAGAACGAATATTCGTTTCTCAAATGCAAGTTTACAGAGTAGCAGGAATATTGATTTAAAAAAAAAACAGACACCATTTAATTATGAATAACATGGAACACCTTACGATAGTCTAATCTGATCTAATCTAATCTAACACCAACACAGCCAGTTCTTGAAAGCATCCTGGAAAATGACATATATATATACCTACATCATTTTTCTTGTATATTTGATATATGTTTCACATCAAAGAAGCGTCACACATATCAAAACGGCCAGACCTACTGTGCAGCATTTAAGGGGCAATATGATTCAGAAAACATCAGGCCTGTTTAAATCGAACATTTAAACACGATGCTTCAGAATCCAATAAATGGACACGTGGACATCTCGTACCGTACGTTCCGAATTTGGTAATTATATGATTGGTTGGTCGTTGGAAGCATCAAAGCTAGAAAGGTTAAGTGATGCTCCATTTTCTTCTGACGGTTGGGACATGAGCACTAACTCTTGTCCTAGCCTTTTATGACTTATGGCTATAGCGCCATTACTCGCTTTCTGAAAAGAGAAGAGGGAAAGGAAACGGAGGAGGGAAAAGCGAAAAGGATTATGTGAAATCTATGAGCATAAATAATATTTTTTATTTGAAATATACAACATAGACAAGCATAACGGCACGGTGGTCACCACCCGAGTCTTGTCACTATTATCAGGTCATAAAAAGTTACAAGTAAAATCCTGATTCCCTAGTTTGAAATTGTAACGACTAGGGTTCGGTGGTAGAACTTAACGCACCACAAAAAGGTGATCTCCCAACGTTACTGTTTTTTTTTGTTTATAATTTATTTGATAAGGCTCAAACGAATTAACTTTACAGAGCCGAGGATTCTTGGTAACTATACAATACATCTTAAAACTATAGTCAAAAGGTACAACACAATAAACAATTTATCTTCCGCTATTCGAAAAGCCTCCTCCATCAGAACTGGAGCCGCTTCCAGTAGTTTCATTGTATGGCGGTTACACCAACGAGGGTCAGAGTGCGTCCATTGCAGCAATGGACGCAAAACGTGGTCAGCACTCACACACTCATCACGAAACGGTTGCTTTCCAAAGTCGACGACGCATCGACCGAAAGAACTGCTGATGAAGAACAATGAGGAGGACCACACAATGGTTGCTGCCGAGAAAACAGACGATTGCGTGGCAAACATCGAGAGTGGCCTGCTTTTGTCACTGAACGTTACTGGTTTGAAAAGATAAAAATTTACAAAATGGAACGAACTCACCAAGTTTAGCCAATTGAACCTGAAGGCTGCCTGACATGTGTTGATGTAAAAGACCAAATTGTAGACGAAGCTTGACAAAGATCAACGTGAACTAGTCTAACACGGAACACCTTACGATAGTGTAATTTACTTGCAGTACTGACAGGAGCATTGCACAGCGGTTTCAGATTCCTATGTAAATTAATTAAAGCATCATTTAAAAGAGTATATTTCTTATTATTCTTCTTCTTCCTCGTATTTCAAGCTTATTGCTTACCACATATAAGCTTATTGCGTACTCTCAACTTAGTGTTCTAGATGCACTTTCACAGTTTCTAATTGAGCTTTCGATGCCTGTACCATTTTTGTATTAGTATAATTTTGTGGCAAGTACAAGGAAGAAATTTTCCAAGCCCCAGCTACGTCTAGCATGGTCTTGCTTTGTCGCTGCACCTTTACCAACTGATCCAAAGAAGGCCCCTTAGAGGATCTTTAGTTCCCTTAAATTTAATTATATGATGTAAAATTTTCGTTTGAGAACTAGTTTACAGTATTTCCTCTTTTTCATATGAAAAAAAAAATATATATATATAACCTACCTAACTACAAATTACTTTTCCTAATTGGTTAGATCTTTAAGGATCTATTTATCTGACCTCAGACAGGTGTCTTTTTTCCAGGATGAACGTCCGTTCCTCCAGTCTCGAAAGATCAGCCAGGTGGTAAGCTCCAGAATAACGAATCTGCATAGGATTTTGTTCTAGATCCTTTGCAGTTTAAGGTGCTGACGTAACTCTTCCAGATTTTAAGAGGGCAGATAACTACTTCGGCATAAGCGCTCATTCCCTTCATATTGAGCAGATAAATCAACTACATTTTACATATAATAAGATGCAGTTTTATGTCTCCTCAGCTCACAGCATCAGGTTTTATATAGCCAAATTCACATTTTTAGCTCGAATTATTCTTGATGGAGAGTAAAATAATGAAAAAAGTGTGATAGCATAACTAACAGGACTAACAATAAAATGGAAATCGAGTCTCATCTAAATGATGTTATGCATGACAAGAAATAACCTGTTAAATATATATTTTGCATATAATGTTATGTATTGTTGTTGCTTCCTCTGCTTCATAAGCTTCATTTTAATTTCGAAGAGTAATGCATTACAAAATAAATTTATAAATTTTCCAGTTAATATTGATTAAGTTGATCTGTAAAAGGTTTATTAAAATTTAAGGTTTAAAAGGTTTATTAAAATGTGTGTCTTTTATGACTACTCCACGAAGAGCTGAACTAAACAGATATAATTGATATCTATGAATCCAATGTTTCAGATATGTTAAGGTTATTTGAAGTACAACATTGGTTGGTCCATGAAGAAGTATGCTGTTGAAGTGAACTCCAGGTTTGAAATATAATAAAATAATTATGTAAATAAAAAAATTCAATATGTGCCTTCCTTAGATCAGCCGGTAAAGGCACAGCTATCTAGCAACAGCCAGTGGAATCAACACCTAGACGTTTTAGAAACATTACAGGTTTTAAAACAATATAACGAAGTAGGGGAAATGGCTCTAATGTTGGCCTATGGATCTCAGATTGGGCCCATCGCTAAAAATCTGCTATTTATCAATTATATCTAGATGAACGCGTCATTGGGACGGTACTAATGGATATTTTGGTCGCTATTGAAAATTTAGTCGATTGCTGAATTTATGTGTGGGCCCAAATTAAGGGCATTAAGGCCGACATTACATCCATTTCCCTTATGTAGTAAGAGTCACCCACATTTTGGGTAAGTCATGAACCTGTATTCTGCAATTCTATAATTCAATCGAATGAATCAACGGGATGAGATATGATATAGAAACAGTTGATAGGATTTAATACTAAATAGGGGAAATGGATGTAATGTCGGCCTAAATGGCCCTAATGTGGGCCCATACATAAATTCAGCAATTTACTGAATTTTCAATAGCAAACCAACCACCTCATATCATAATAAAATGTGTATGATTGTTCTGCTCAATGACGTGTTCAGGGCATCATCCAAACCTTCTGTGCGACTGTTCTACCATTTGGGCTATCGTTCAGGTATGGTACAAGTGTTCTTTCAACGACTTTAATTCAGTCTTAGTGTGAATGTTGTACATAGACCACTTTAACCTATGTTCAGCTTTTAAACATCTAAAAATGGTGATTTTAATCACCCCAAACCTTAACAGCAATGCAAATTATAATCTTTTCAAGGCATTAACCAACAGTCTTTTCCAACCCTTCTTCAGCCTTCTTGTTTTATTTAAAAAAAATAATGGAAGATCGCTCGCAATGCATATCATATACTTTTTATGAGACTGCTTTTGAATGTTGCTGATTAATTGGATCTACATATTTATATTGTTATTATGTGTCTAAACACTACCTTTACATTTCGGGATTCGAACCGGCAGTCGCTGATTCACAGGCGTAAACTATGCCCACTCGACCACATAAGCATATTTGTGGCAAAAGGTATGATTTCAAGTGCAGTAAACACAATTTGGGCACAGGTGCGCGATGTATTTCGATGCTATTTTAGTGCTATAATTGAATTATATTTTTGAAATTCGGTATGAAAATTAAGTGCAATATAAATAAAGTGGTGAACAGACAAAACACAGGAATACAAATGTTAATACTTCCGACGTCGTCCAAGTCCACCTCTAGGGGTAGCTATTCTTTAAAAGCTACTCTTCCTTGTCTGTACTGCTGGTTCTTCTTGGGATAAGAAAAGTAGGCTGTGAATTTATAATAACTAAATTGTCGAAAATGGAAAAAGTGACACTAACGACATTTAATAATATTGTGCAATAAATTCATATTATTCAATCAGGCTATCAAAATATTTGTAGCGCATTCCTGGTGGAGTAATATTAAGCTTAAATAACTCTTGTTCAGTCTTTAGATCAGCTAACTTGCTGAGGTTGAATTATTGGGATACAATTCGCTTGATGCACTACTAATCAACTATATATTCAACCTGGTGTTAATCAGCTTCGTACACCTTAAATCAACCAATAATCAACTTCTGTTCTCACAATTTAGCTTGAATTGTTACTTGGTATATCACTTCTATAGAGTACACCGTGGCAATCACATTTTAATCGGTCAAGAAAAAGAATAAAGCGCATTTCAGACTGCACCTGAAATATGGTGGCATCAGAAAGCCTGTGAAAACAGATGTCTCCCTCGTACCATCTCAACGGTGCAGAATGCAGTATGCATAATAGACTGATGCAAAACTTGAAATTTTCGCTCCATAGTGCTTAAACGGTTCCAAATTGGGTCCAGGTTAGCCTCCCAACATTTGAACTACTTTAGTTAGAAACTGCTTTGGCACAAACCATTTCAAGTTTAAATAGGAATTACTATGGGAAAACTTATGTGTTTGTTCATATCGATCTAACAATTCACCACATGCTTTTAAAAATTATAGCAGTGATTGTAGAAAATTTTCTCGGCTACAACTTTGTTGAAAAATACTTTTCAATCAAATGTAAGGAACAAAAGTTGTAAATGATTCAAGTCACTGATGTCTTATGATTATGCTCATTCAACTGTTCAGCAGGCAACATTGGTGTTTCTGATGCGAAGAATAGAGTACAAATATCATGGCTACTAAGTCACACTGCAGAATACAGTGTTGCCAACAGAACAGCTGCTTGATCATACCATAAGATTATCAATCTCTTAAACAATTAATAACAATTTAATTTGACATTTGGCTTAAAAACGACATTGCGCAAAGTTGTAGCTTAGAAAATTTCCCGTAAGAATAGTTATAGAACTTTTCGAAAGAGCAATATGGAAAATGAGTAGAAGACAATGAACAAAAAGTTGGGTTTTCCCATAGTAATTTTCATACAAACTTCGAATAGTTTGTGCCAAGTCAGTTTCTTACCAAATGAGTTTGAATTTTGGGAGGCTAATCAGGACCTGATTTGAAAGTGTTTGAGCACTTTGGAGCGAAAATTTAAAATTTTGCATCAGCCTATTGCAGAACCTTTAACGATTAAAAAAAGTGTTGCCAAAAATTATGGACAGGTCTCACCAAAATCCAGCTTGCATCATCGGCCTGTCCTGACCGTACATGTCATCTCGTCCATCACACGTTGATCATCAATGTTTACGCTACAACTTCCATTGATATTGCTCCAACACATCGTCTAAATCTTCTTCTTATTTCACTTGAGTGATTCATCGTTTCGAAGGCATTCTATTGGAATTAGTTCTCGAGCTAAATTACTTCGAACGCTTTTACTTTTCCACAACTACATTAAGGTATTTCGTCTACTATTTGCAGGCTTCATCAGTGCCAAGTACTCATCACCACTGAGTACTTGGCACTGATGAAGTCTGCAAGTTGTAGCCGAAATACGCGTATCTGCCAAAAGATAAGCAATTATAACGGAATTAAAAGGAAATAAACTAACACACTCAATGCTCTTCGTAAAGGGATTCCGTAAAGAGGTTCGACAAATTTAAAAGATTCACAAATGGCCGCCACGTAGGCTTTAAATGCACTTCCACGTCGAATTTTCAATTACACAAATCTCGGAAATTAGAGATCTATTTCACGAGAAATTGTTACTGCATGTATGCTGCAGAGCGTGCAGCAAGCGTGGAGTAACCGTCGTGGAATCTGATATTTGTGCACTTAAAGTTTCGAAGTGGTGCGAGAGTAAGGATCTCACAGCGAACCAACTTAATCACAAAGTAGCCGCACACTACCGTATTGCTGCACTACCAAACGGAAATAGAGCGTTTTCTGCTTTTTCGCTTCTAAAGCCACATACTTACACATTTTCACGCTAGCTCGCATACACACATACAGAGAACATATAACAGTGTTCTATATAGCAACTGAAGCCAATACACACCGCCAGAGACAGCAAACGCCACATTCTGCATGTCGCCATTTTCATATAAATCGACACGATCGGAATTTTTCGAAATTCCGGGGAAAGAAACACTGATGACATCCTAAAAGTATAAATAAGACTCCAGATTTCCTCTGT
The DNA here is from genome assembly GCF_037179485.1 of Ochlerotatus camptorhynchus. NCBI lineage: Eukaryota > Metazoa > Arthropoda > Insecta > Diptera > Culicidae > Ochlerotatus > Ochlerotatus camptorhynchus. The sequence continues at coordinate 181,022 of NW_027040840.1, forward strand.
ATCCATTTGTATTAACAGTGATGATAATATTCGCATCAAATTATTGCATTCACTGGAAACAAGACTGGGAGCTAAATCAGCGCACTTATATATACGACGGAATATTAAGGCCAACTGACTAAAGAACATTTACCTTTCGGTAGGGAAGTAAAACCGATGGTCCCGGCCCATGTTTGTTGAATGGGTGCGATATCCTACGCAGATGTGGAAGCTGCCTTCCTGCACATTCGATTGCAATCAATGGATGGCAATCGATGTCCGTCAGTTTTTTTTTTTCCTTTGGTTTGTTTTTTTCCGTCGATCTTGTTTTCCGTGCTGAGCACCAATGCTACCGACGTGCCAGGAAGGCAGCTCCCACACCTGGACCCTACCTTTCGACCCATCAACTCATGAACCGGGGACCAACGGCTTTACTTCCCATCCGAAGGAAGGCGTGATCAGAGATGTTATGCCTCAGAACATCCCGGCGGCGCCGACTGGAATTGAACCCAGGCTTGCTGGGGTGAGAGGTAATCACGCTTACTACTACACCACCGGTGTCGTTAATGTCCGTCAGTGATTGGCATTAGATTGCGGAACATAGACCGACGTTAAATAAAGGAAAGAAGAAGAAGAACATTTACCTTTAATTCCCGGAAAATTAATCCATAGAAAGTCGAAATGTAGGATGAAAAGGCATTAGATTGTTCCGTTTCACTGCAAAACTCTTATTCGGACGTTGACTGGGCGGTTGCCGTTTTAGGGTTGAAATTCTCCTACTTAGACTTCATCCGGCCAGTAAAAAGAGTCTGCCACAGTTCTGGCTAGTTTTTCTGATACTGTGAGCACTCTTTAAACGGTTAAATGTGACGCACGAATAGTGAAACTGGACCGCCTTCGTCAGACGCTCGACTGAGAAATGATGTTCTAACCTAGGGGCACGCAATACAAAGAACCGGTGCGTTGAAGTTAAAATGTAATCCAAAGTACCTAAAGTAATTAATGCGTTTTTAAGTAGTACGGATGGCAATTAAAATTAGCTATCCGTAATTAATGTAATTAAAAGTATTGAAAATGTAATTAATGTCATTTAATTACGAAATTTCAACAGTAATTAATGGAATTAAAAGGTAGTTAATGTTCTACATTTCGTAATTAATGTAATTAAAGCAGTAGTTAATGGAATTAATTTAATTACAGCCGTTGCCTGCGTTGGAGTTAAAGGTTATTGCGTGCCCCTATGTTCTAACTTTGTAACGAAATTTACTTAGTAAATATTGAAAAAATGTGAAATTTAATATAGGACTAATTTGATGACCACAAGGGTAGAAAATCGGAACGTGTACCCTATATATTTGAACATAATAATCAAGTAGATGAAGAGGCAGGATGTGCTGTCAACTCAGCCTACTGCTCATCCATCAATGATATGTAAATAGGTAAGGCCCAGTGAATTTGTCGTCTCTTTCGTTCTCCCGCTGTTTAAATGATTGAAGGATTGTAACGTCAAACTCCGCCATCCATTTAAATAGCCGGAGAACGAAAAAGATGACAAATTAACTGAAGCTCACCTGTTTACACTCATTGATTTGCTCTCCCCCTTGAACAAAAGGGGACAGACCCGGCATAGTGATTTGCATCATTTTCATCATTTGAATAAATGTTTTCAATTCGATGCCTAGACACATTAAACGTGCAACAACATTAGCAGAATTTAAGAGACATTGCATTTCACACGTTAAAACTGTCTTTTGAACGGTTATCCAGTGATTTTTATCTATGAATTGACAAATTATGTATCTTGACGAAGTTATTTTTAACGGATTATTTTGTATGGATAGCTGTTATAACGACTTTTTAATAATTATTGTAGCACTGCAAAAACTATTTTGTTCGCCACGATGGTGATGATAGATTTTTGATATTTGATTTAATAGTAGTAGTTAAAAAAATAGTAGTCTACAAAGGTTTGAGCCTCGCGCGCGTATTACGGACTGATATTAACATTTGATAAAAAAAAAATGCAATTTTGAAGCTTATTTGGAAGATACCTTGAGTTAGTAGTCAGTTTTCTGGCAAATGTTGGGGGTTCGTGAGCATTTCTGACATTGCTGAAAATTCGTATCGTATCCTCGGATAAGTTACGAATGACTCATGTTTTATAGTGACTATACAATAGCCTAGTCAGTAAAACCACGGTATTGCTTTACTGAAGGCAGTGGTTTAGATTCCCGGACTGGACTAGGAAATCTTTTGGGTTGGTATTTTTGACGTAGGACTATGTCTGTGATTTCTATATGGGGGTACACTTTGTGAAAACCAAAAATGGAACATGTAACAAAATTGTAAAAGATTTTGAACGTTAATAACTCAGCTGCCCCTCGTCCAATTTCAATAATTTTATCACGAATCGATCAGCAATATTTCTACGCATCGATAGCAGTACTTTCGACTCTCGATTTTTAGCAAGAAACTATTGAAAAAGTGGTAAATGTCCAGCATTGACCAAAAGCGTTGAATTAACTAAGAAATCCACCAATTACGTACCATATGCTGCTTCCCCAACACAGTCATCAGAGAATCATTCCTAGACGAAATATGTCAATGTAGCATTACGACGAGGCTCGGTAGCTCAGTGGTTACCGTTTCTGCTTACTGAGCAGAAGGTCGGGGTTCAATCCCTGACCCGTCCCCATCCTTGCAATTTTTCACTTTGCCGTATTCCACTTACCACATGAATCCTGATCCAAAAATAACCTACCTCACTAAAACAACTATCCTTCCCGATATGTTGAGGTATTCTCGGTCTCTAGTAACAACCGGACGTCGAACTAATCATCCTTCCCTCCCAAAAGACCATGAAGACGTGGCTGGCGCTGTGAATTGATCTATATATTGAATTAATGTACATTGAAGATGGAAAGCTAATCCTATGCACCATCTATGTAGTTCTCTTTTCAAGTGGATTAATTCTGATCATTCACGGAGGAGCAACTAAGAAGGTCGGATAACGTTAAATTGGCAAACATTCATTAATACCATTGTTGTTGTGGATAATATAAGAGAATAGCAGAAATAGTACGAAATAGTACGAAATAGGTTAGTGAAACCATGGTGATCACAAAAGAGGAAATCGATAAAGATAATCAGTTTTCACCCTTCTGCTTCCAAGCCCCTTGCAGTCGTCGTCACAGCAATGAAAACTAGCATCGCACCGCTTTTGGTTCTAGGGCACTTGCTGGTTGCAATTTGACGTAGGAATACGTCTGTGATTTCTATATGGGGGTTCACTTAGTAAAAAACTGAAAATAGAACATGTAACAAAATTATGAAAGATTTCAAACTTTAATAACTCAACTGCCTCTGGACCAATTTCAATAATTTTATCGCAACGAATGTGCAACTTTTGCTAAGATAATTAAAATTATCACCGATTGTCTGCATAAAACGATTTCAGATTTCAAAGTTGAATTCCATCCGGTCTCACCAAACGGTGTATATTCAATCACCCCGTGGTGAGTGATGGCGTTCTCCAGTGCACAACAAAAGGCTCCCCGCAAGCTGCTAGCTATCAAGGCTGGCCTCAACCGCTGATCGGATTCAGCTCCAATCACCGTATGTGGTGGTGTCCGGTCGTCAGCATCATCATTATTAGCAGCAGCAGTGCTTTCGACGTGTGGCGTTGAACATTGTTCTCCAGTACACCAAGAAAGGCTGATTGCAAGCAGTGAGCTGCAGCCCACATGGGCATACATAGAAGGAGGAAGAAGCCGCACCGCTATTGATCGGAATCAGTAGCTCTTCGTGAGTCGCTGTGGGCCATCTATGCCAAGCGCGTCATACTGAAGAGTATCAACAGAGAGAACCCCGCTCAAATTCCTATTCCTACATAAAACACAAGCTCCTGCTGCAGTTAACAAATAAGATTTATCATATAAGACCACGTAGTCCTACGTCACCATTGCGTACAACTCCTTAGGGCTGTCCCTTGTAGTTTTTTTTTCGATTTCCTTGGACATAGATCATCATTGTGCTTGCCACACAATGTACCAAATCATGTATTGGTTGGTACACGCAAACCAAAAATTTATTACAATGAATGTTAGTTCCATTTCCTATCATCCTCTGTTCATGAACATCGCAGCGAATGTTAGAAGCTGACCTTGCAGGCGATGTAATGGTTTTTTGCCATTTTTATTTCGTGTTCTGTCTGTGCTTTCATCTGCACAAGCAAGCATTTGCCTTGATTTTTATGTATAACATGGTAGAAAGACGCACACAGCTGCCTCGAATCTCTCCAGCAGAAAAATCATACGAAGTCGAGTGTGAGAGGAAATGAGCGCCTCTTGTTTGCTTTTAGGCTATCCTTATTCAGAAGCATGGAGAGAGCAGTGGAGAAAGCACAGGTCTGATAATCGCAACGTGTTCCTATTTTTTTTTCGACATAATTAATTTACCTCACTAATACACTCTACATTTTTCGGTCTCCAATTTTCTCGCATTGGACCGCAGCTAGGTATATCACATCCTCGGTTCATGCGGTCTCCACTTACAATCTCTGATGATGAATCCCATATAATTGTAAGCGAATCTTACATCCACCGGTTGGGTGTATAGAAGGCTCTCCATAAATAATTGTGGAAGTGCTTTAAGAACACCAAGATGAGACCAAGCGAGCTCGTGTAAGAGCTTCAACACCACGAAGAATAATATGAAGAAGGAGAGCAAAAACCATTCATGCAAAAATATTAATCGTAGTCCATGTATGTGTGAATTATTCCGGTAGACTATTTTGGATCATTTGTTATTTTATGGTTCTTAGAAGCCGTATGGTAAATTTGCAAATTTTCGACTAGTAACTAATGTTCGACCTTTTTACCATAATGTTCATAAATTTACCTTTTTCAAACTAAAACACTAAATTCACCATCTGACGATTAGACAACGGAAAACTCGCTTTATGTGTTAGACATAAAGTTTTATTTTTTTTTCAAATTGTATGCAAAAATTAGTACTAGTTCGAGAATTACTATCTTTACCTTATGCAGTTTTTCCTACCCAGAGCTTCTCAGAACTTCTCCAGATCTAAACAGTAATGACAGCAGCACAAATTACACAAACTCGCTGAGCAAATTTTGCCTTAAGGATTTGGTAGATCGTTAACTCAAGCACGAAAGTCTTCTGGCATTTTTTAAAAATCTTCTTTCGTTTAACTTTCCATTCTTCATTCTTAATTTCAATTCAAGCTCTGTTCTCCGAACGATTTGATTTATTTCTCCATAGCTCGTTTCTTCGGAGTAGAATGATACATATAAACGACATAAAACATCGGATCGAAATCTGTAGTGGGTTGATCCAGATCGCTGTCTGGTCGCTGTCAGTGGTTATTATTATCGATTTGCTTTGATGTTTTTTTTTTTTTGCTGTGTGTAAATCTTCACCGAAGCCAGATGGTAATGACATACATCGGTTTGTCAGTGAGCTTAGATGGGCTACAGCGTGTTGCAGGTTTGTAAAGGAACTATCCGATTAGAGTGTAGCAAAAACAAAACTGGATATGTTGAATCAAACGATTGAGTTGAAAATTCAGTCCCCAGTTTTCGAAAGCCTCACCATACAGAATAATCAGCAACATTCCGCCGGTAGCGATTTTGTCCTCTGAGTCTGTCGCATTTCTTGCAAACCCAAATTAAGTTATACCTTCGGGATGAGTGCAAAACAACTCTACGGTGGAATAATTTATTCCAACACGCACGCAACCGTGGCAGCAGCTCCCAGTTAAGCAATCACGGAAACGCGCGGTTGCTCGACGAGTAACGACGGTCATCACCATGCGAAACATGCCAGGCGGTAGCCATTTGGCGCTAACGAGTTGTTGATATCCTCGCTGTTTGCCAAGTCTCGGCCTACGATTTGCGTGCCTTGGAGAGCTTCTTCAAAACCATTCCGGCGTTGGCTCGTCGTTTGTGGACCAATCGAACGAATTCCCAGCTGTCAAAACTAATTTTCTCTGATGATGATTTTGCAATGTCTCGAACGCGATGCTAAGAGAAAATGTCTGTTGAAAAGTTCAGCACGTTCAATTTGTGCAATGATTCCGACCGCTGGCGGCTGTTCGTTCCGTTCAATTGCGGAGAGGAAATGCTAAATTATCGAGTTTGCGAGTCGTGATACTTGGGATGATGCCTGACAAAGACACGTTTTTTTTTTTAGGAATTGAGGTTAAAACTTAAACAATTGCAAATTCCTACAAGACTTGAGAATTTTTAACTTGTTCAATTGAACTTCCAAATAGGCTAAAAACAAACATCTGCATAAATAAAGTGAAACATGTCGCTGGATGAGCCGAACCTCGTTAATCATATTTTACTCTCCCATAATAAATTCATAAGCACTGACAATTTCATTAAACTGCTCCATAAAGTAAAATAAACACCATGCGTGCAGCTCTTCTTTACATGGTATGTGCACTTGCTATGCACAACGGTTAGTCGGTTAGTCACTTCTTGATTTCTGTCCAGGGACCTGCTCGGTACCGTACCGTAGCCGTTCGTTCGCCATATCCCTTGGTGATGCTTGACTTCTAATGTGCTTCGGCAACTGCTGCGAAAGACGGTCACTGGCCACTACCGACCACAGCAAGGAAAATTTAATTCGTGGCCAGACTCCATACTCCATCACTTGGTTGGTCATCTCGTAAGAAGGCTGCTGCAGTCCAAGGATTGCCCGCCAAAGCCGCGAACTAACGAAGTCAAAGCCGTGGCCGTAATTCCCTGGGTGGAGCTCACTTCCAGGGTCTGATGAGGACGACGATGACGACGACGGCGACGACCGTCTGTCTGTGGGACAGGCGGTACCTAAGCCGAGACCGGGAAGACTCTTGCTGCAGCGAACTGTATTTTATTTCATTTTTTACTGTTTTGCGGTTACTGTGGTTATGGGTAATTAAATTTTACGCTGCACTCATTTGCTCATTCTCGGACGTTCACTCGACTCTTGGCTGCCATTATAGCAAGCGTCTACCGGATGACCGGGAGAAGCATATTGCACTGACTGGATTTTTTCTCCTCATTGAAACCGATTTGTTATTTGGCGCACGGAGCAAATCATTTCAATCTCATGCTACAGTATGGTTAGACGGCATAACATTTTTGTTGGCTCTTTATTTGTTCCAAATTAAAATTAAATCATATTTTATTTTAAACTTGGTGTTCCTGATACTACAGTAACCTAACCTACTAACCTACATAGGTATTAGAATCGGATTTTACACGTCTTACCGTCTGTGATCGATAGCAGTTTGATTACGACATCTTAGAATCAAATTGAATATGAAAAATCGACCCGACAAGATGAAATTAGCTAATGTTTGTATGTGCGTCTGTGGACGCGTTTCATCTAGGCTAGCTTTTTTCAATATGGTTGATACGTGAGTGTCGTATAAATCCGTTTTTTTTAAGTCAGGGGAAGGCTTAATGTTTTGTTTGTACGTTATTTTGTCCCTTGAAATATGATTATAACTGACAAGATAACAAATAAACAATCGGATTCAGGTCGATGGTGTTCATTCCTCATCTTGTAAGTCCCAACTTTGTTTACTCAGTTTTGGTGGATATGAGTAAATCCTAGTCAAATTTGGGTTGTTAAGAAATAACTTGCACCCGTGCATAAACTGAGCAATTCGCATAACCTTGGGCTAAGCGAAGTGGGGCGACACATCTAAAATTACAGACAGATGACAAACAAGATGAGTCTGCTTTTTTGGATCAGTGTACTTTTATCGCTTTTGTCCGCTTTTGTCGGATTTCACTCCCTGCACCGTTCGCTGCATATACTCTTTCGATGCTACAAAATACGCAAGAAGATGGAAGTAGATGTCAATACAATTAGGGTAGAGAACTACTTCGGCCTAATCACCCATGTTGGGCCTATCGAGCAGAAAACTTCAAATAAATCCATGATTACAGAGTTAACATGTCAATTATGCGTTTGGTACGATACTTTAGTTAATAAGCTACCAAACGAAGTCAATGAGAACGCCTGGTATGAAGGTTTGCACCCATTATTCCCAAAAACAAAAAAAGCGCTCCGACCGAATCTATTTTTATCTTGAAGTGAATTGAATTCATTGGCGTTTCAATGGCGTTTCAATGCGTTAGGCCGAGTTTGGCGTCAAGTAGCAGTGTTAGACTTTTGACAATATCTCAACGATTGGTTTCTCTTTATCAAATCTTACGGTACTTACGGAAAGGTAAATAAATTTGGATGCCATCAATAATAATAACATTCCGTTTGGTGCTAAACTGCGCCTGTTTAAGAAAGACTTAGTGCGGGTTGTGCTTAGTAGGCCGGAAATGGGGTAGTTAACCCTATTATTCAGATTTTGTTGACAGAAAAAAATTGAGCGCAGAAGATTTGAAGAAAATGGTCATGTTTGCTTTTAAAATCGTGTTGGACGGCCATGTTGTGATATTTTATTACATTAATTATTGTGAACGAGGTATTTGTGATTGCTAGTAGTGATATTTTAGTGTTTTTAAATAAAATAAACGAAATATTTTATCGTTTCTATCGGTTCGAGTGGAAATCAACCTGTTATACTGCCGTTCTACGCATATCTGTCCTATGTTCTAAAAGTAACATCTGAGAAAATTGCGAATAATGTTTCGAATCATTTCTGCTTATTGGAAGAAATATAAGTTAAAATAAGTTTGTGCTTTGTTCATATTTCATCAGAATCAATTTGTTGTAGAGAAAACTACAGAAATTACACTCAATGAAATTAGTTAAACCTATTTTTATACGAAAACAATTCAGTGGGACTGTTATGCCGAGAAATTGACTTTGAAGTAGAAAATTTTACGCATATCAGTCCCACTAAGAACTATTACTTTCCGTGTTGCTCTGATGGCCACGTTGTGTTTGACGTCTTTACTCTTGTGGTTGTGGTCGTGTTTACATGAGCGTGCTTGAGTTCTCCGCGAGCGAGCTTGAGTTTTGGATGTGGATAGTTTACATAGGTTTGCATCATTAACATTAACATTGCTGCAATCGTCGTTTGCTGCATCTATAAAGCCTATAAGCATAGAGGTAACTTTAATACCAGAAGGTCCCGAAGAAACGAGCTTAACTTTTTGGCCCAGCTCTGGTACTATATTCGATCACAAGCTAATCGATTCACCCCTCGAAAGATAGGAAAATCCACTAACCCCTCATTTTATCTGTCAAACTTTCATAGCGAATCAAAACAAACATAGTGTAGTACTGGAATTTATACTAGAATGGGGTACGTTAGTCGATTTGCTTGGGACCAATAGGCTAGTCAAGTAGTGAGCCAATTTTAAATCGTTAGTTTCGTATTGATTGTTGCTATAAGTATGGGCATATTGAGAAACAAGTGATGAATGCTCTGTATAGAACACAATAAGATTGTCAATCGTGGACTTCGATGATTTCAAGAAAGTTTTTGGAAATGTTAGCAAACAAAGTAAGGATTCCATTCTTAATGATCTAGAAATGGTAATCAATCCAGATAAATGTGCCACAGTAATCTTTACTCATAAATTTCATCCTTCCACAAATATTTCAATTAATAATCATCCTTTAGAAATAAAACCATTTCATAAATTTTTAGGAATTTACATAGACCATAAACTAAACTATAATAAACACATTGAATTAACTGCATCAAAAACAAAACGAAAACTTAATATTCTAAAAATGATAGCAAAAAGACAAAATGGAGCACACCCAGAAACAGCTCTCAGAATAGCCAAGGCTATAGTACAACCACATCTAGATTACGGACTAACCATTTCAGCAGGAACTTCAAAAACGACATTCGCCAAACTAGAAACAGTGCATCATCTATATATTAAAACAGCTATGAGATATTTAAAATCCACCCCAAATCAAGTAATCCTTGCAGAAACAGGCGAACTACCACTTAAATCAAGAGCAGAATATTTAGCTTTTAAGGAAATTACTAAAAACATTTACTACGAAAATAGCCCAATAGTACCTTTTCTTTATAAATTCAAACTTTCTGATTATATACCTAAACACAGCTCTTTCTTAGAAAGAACGGCAAGCATAAATAATTTTCATTTATTACAATTAGCGAAACCTACTTCTTTTGAATCAACTTTTCATTTAACAATTAGGTCAGAGATTAAAAATCTTAAGAAAAAAAAAATCTCTCTACCAGCACTCAGAAACAAATAGTTCTTGATTTGATTAGATAACAATATTCACAATACTATCATATATACACAGATGGCTCTAAGTTGAAGGAAAGAACGGGATATGGATTTTATGATAGTCAAGAAAAAACCTCATATAATGGAAGATTAAAATGTCAATTTTCAATCATGAATGCAGAACTAACAGCAATACTCAAAGCTATAGATTATAGTATTGAAAAGAATATTAAAAAGGTAGTTGTATTTACAGATTCAAAAAGTGCTACAGAGTTACTAAAAAATATATCTTTAAAAGAAAACTACCTGGTATTTGAAATATTTAATAAAATTTACTCGCTACAGGAAAAAATTACAATTCAGTGGATTCCGGGGCATATTGGACTTTTAGGGAACGATAGGGCTGACTTAGCAGCAAAATTAGGTGCAAATAGATCCAAAATAGAAGATCTAAACTTAACGAAAGGAGACTTACAATTAAGCTTAAAAAATGAAACATACTGTTTATGGAATCACGATTAAAAAAACATATCAAAAGATAAACCTACCACACGTCTTACACCATTGCACCAAATTTCAAGCAATAAGACAAAAATATCCAATCTTGATTCAATTTACTGATATTGTGTTTAGTTTGTGTTTTGTACGTCTGGGGGTTTTTTTTTTCAATGTTTGTTTTCAAGATGAATAGAAATAATTTCATGCTTTAGGATTAATTAAATAGTTGTATCGTAAACCACATTTAAAACCCCCTTCTTCCCTTTTCCCATCAAAAAAATTGTAAATCTCCACTAACCTCGAAACGACCGCGAGTACCCGGTCCAGTTCCTTTAACTTTAAATATAAGACATTATTAATGTATAACGCAAAGGATAACTCGGCTCTGTAAAGTTTATTCAATTGAGCCTGTACAAATAAAGTAATTACAAAAAAAAAATTACTGATATTACTCCTATCCTGGCTGATAATAATATTGATCAAATTAAACAGATAGCTGAATTTATAAGGGAGATAAAGGTCAATGTTTGAAATAAAACCGCGCGATAAACAAGAACAACAAATGATATTTACAAACTTAACTTTGCTGAGCAACATACTATTCCCGCTACTGAAATAAGAGGACAACTAAAGCTGTCAGAATGCAAAAACAAGACTTGGCTGAAATGGACCGAAAGGTCTGCACCAAAGAGAGGAAAAAAAAGGATTCCATAATTTTCAATTAAATGCATCCATGGCAGTATATTGAGAATATTCTAACGATTAAATTTACGAAAGGACGATTGGACAACGGATATTCTGAATCAGTAAACAGGAACATTGTTTTAACTACAAAATATGGTAGTAGCTATCAACTTGAAGAATGAACACATCAAGTGACAGAAAGTGCCATCATTGTTAGCTGCGTTTCGAGTTGATTTTAGACAATAATACGTACTTTTTTTAATCATGCCAGTATTGGAAGATGTTTATACACAGTTGCTACATAAAATTGCATTTTAAATCATGTTATTTTGTCTTCGCTTTATTTCAAGATCATTACACTGCTTCTTATCAATTAAATATTATTACTCTAATAATGCACAGTTTGAAATCTAAATTGCAATCTGGTTTTTTAATATGAATTCCTGTTTTTAAATATTTTTCATCATAAAATAAAGCTTCTATGACTCATTGAATTTCGTTTGATCATATAAATCCTGTCTCGATCATTCGTGTACTCAAATCGATTAGTTAATAAAAGATTCAGTAAAAAATCCTTTGTGGGACAGTTATGCGTAGAATTTCAACATGGGACAGTAAGACTTGATGTTGTTTTTAAATAAGCCCATAACAAATAACATGTTTTTCTATTTTCATTCGATAGTTTACCTAAAAAGTACTGTTTTATGAACAAAAGTGAAAAACGTCCAAAAGTAACATGGGACAGATATGCGTAGAACGGCAGTTTAATGGAATACAAATAATGTTTTCTGGATGGTACGATACGATTGTTCTCTATGGACACTTGATCCGACGGCAAAAGAAAGGTAAGTTATTGCTGCTAGATTAAAGTGTGTTCAGCTCTGAGAAATCTGTGTTTATTTTATTTAGTATCGCATGAGCATCGCTGAATAGGAAATGAACCCCAGAGAAGAGCAACAAAATCGTCGTCATACTTGGTGCACCAGAAAATAAAACAAAAAAGCATCTGGACCAATCCCGATGATTATCCCAAGAGTTCTGATCGAGCATCATCCCTAGTGTCCGTCACTGCCGAATACTAATAAAAAAATGTTGTCAACAATCATCCAGTTGCCTTTTCATGTTTGACCTAGGATGCGAATATTGGGAATATGATGTCAGTAACGTTGCCCAACAAACAATTTTAGCTGCAGCTTAGCTTATACAGACAATAATTAGCTGCATAAGGCAAATTTTGACTGTATAAGCTAATCTGCAGCTAAAATTGTTTGTTGGGTGGTGACCATTGGTCAATTGAAAATAACCTGAAGTAATCGAATCTGGTAATTTGATCAAGTGATTTTGGTAGAAAGCCCCTTTCTAACAACCCCTAATGAATACGTTAGTTAGGAACTTTCCACAAAATTCCTAGATTATTTCTTAAATAGATTCAAAAAGTTGGATTCATTTCAGAGTACAACGATCATATACAAACTGTACTGAAAGATCTCGTAACAGGATCATCCCTCCTTAATAGTGAATGGAACTTCTAGTTCCAGCCTTTCAATAATGCTTATTCCTCTGCAGATAATTATCGAAGGCAATCAACTTTTTCAGATTCTTCAGATTCAGATACTGCCGTCCGATACAAAACGATCCGGTCACGCAAATAATGAAGAAAATTATGAACTTTCTTAAGGGGGTATTCCCGATCTTTTTTTTCAAAAAATCAAATTTTTTTTTTCACGTTTTTTTGTACTTTAGACTATATACTTTCATCCCCCCAAGCCGTTTTCCGATCAGCGAATTCGGTGTCCAGGCATAGCTGACTAATGGTAAGAACCCCCAAATGGTTTTAACTAAAGTCAAAACTTTAAACGCGTTTTTCTCGAAACCACATTTTTTTTATCGGGCGAAGATTTTTCTCAGAAACTATAAGAGATATTGACTTGAATCTTTGCGCATTTTGTTCCTTATTAAATTCTTTGGAGCTTCTCCCACTTTCAGCCAAAAATATTAACATTTAACAATGTTTGAAGCACCTTAAAGTTGCAAAAAAGCGGGCTAAAAATCGCCTGTTTTTTCATATGGCCGCCATTTTGTTAATTTGCAAGATTTTTTGCTGCCAACGGGAGAAGCTCCAGAGAATCTTATGCAGATTATTATTTCATCACGAAATCTGTTTCAGATGAAGCCGTTCCAGAGAAAAGTCTTCGCCCGTCCAGGCGTTTGCGGCGAACAGGGGTCTGTTTGTCGCCATTTTGTGACGTCAATAATGTCTTTTTTTATGTCGAAAAAAAATTATTTGTAAACTTTGATGTTCAATAAACAAAAATCCCAAAGAGTTAGGCGCATTACTATTCATTTTCCTTGAAAAAAAATTAATTGAAAAACAGGCCGAAAAAAGGCAAAAGATTAGGAATACCCCCTTAAACGCATTCATAAGGAAGACTTAGCGTCCAGGTTTGTTGAGGAACACTTTGATTGTGAATTGTTTGACAGCTTGTTTTCCTTTTCGGTTTTTACACGAACGATACCTGGAAGATTTGCAACGCTGGCTGTTCTGCTGCCTGGAAACCGTTCCACAGTTTGAAGACTCAAGAATTGCTTCAGTGGGTCAACATCTCGAAACTAAACAAGACGCCAAGTTACAATCAATTTTCGAACCTGATGACGAAAATGTTCTGATATCCAACGACCTCCAGCTCGAGTTTGATTTCTTCGATATTGAAAAGCGATTTTGGTTCGTGGTTCTCCGTAGGAGCAAATAATTCACGGCTGCGAACTGTTTTATGAACACTTACAGTATGCAAACGGTCCTTATAGATCTATATTCGATCGGATTTTAAGTGTGACTATGGTAGTAAGTGAAAGCATGTAGCATTGAGCATTGAGTATCTATATATAAAGTAGCCAATGTAGCCACTGGGCACGATAATTGTGAGCACTATACAACAACTATACACAAACTGTACAAGTGTAACCATGGATGTGCCATCATATTGCCTCAAACTGCTTCTCCCTTCCAGCAGTTTTTTGGGTCTTCTTCAGGTTCCGCTTGACGATGGCCCAATATTTTTCGATTGGGTGGAACTCTGGCGTGTTGTGAGAGCTCTTATCCTTGGGTGCGTTGATGGCGGCATACCATTCAAAGGCTTTTTTTTCGTAATGGCGTTCACTTAAATTATCAGGTTGACGGTCGCGGTTGTAATGAAAATGTCATATTGTCATGTCATGTTTCATGTGCTTGCCATCTTTCCCTTTCCAGTTGCCGTACAAAACTCCTGCCCAGGAAGCTGTTTGAAGTCTGCCTTGACGTAGGTTTCGTTGTCCATTACCATATAATCGAACTTCGTCAGCATCGTCGTGAACAGCTTCCGAGATCGTGTTTTGGCCGTCTTGTTTTATTTATCATCGTGATTTGGAACCACTACCTTCTTAAGGGCTGAACACAATGACAACGGCATAGCTGCATAGCGGAACAACGGAACAGCGGCGAACGGGCAATGGACTTAAATCGCGCTAAACACTGTACCACTACCGCTTTACCACTTTCTTACCCACAATGCATGCACGAAAAATCTATTTATTTTTCCACTTCCAGCCCAAAGTTCAAACAGTTTAGCTACGGTGCGCAACACGGACAATTTAATGTTTAAATAATTGTAATGTTAATGTTGTTAATTCAATTATATGAAATGCAAATACCTATCTGAAGAACGTCATTTGATTTTTTTGATTTTGGTTGGAATTATTCCTGATCTACCAGAAGAATAAAAAAAAACAAAATACTATAGAAATTTCGATTATCTGAAGATCTTTTGAATAATCCCTGATCTAGCTTGCATCTTAAAAGGATGCTTACGAGACATCATTGATTTTATTTTATCAGTCCAAGATCTTAATAATAATACTTGATCTTCTTGAAGGCATCATATTTATTTGAGAGTCGTCTCGTGCACTTTCAATAAGTTGGAGATCTTTAAACTAGCTAATCGTCATGAAGTCATACGGTTGTTTGAATATTCTCTGATTCAGCTGACATAGTGAAGAAATATGTGAGGGATTATATGATTTAATATTTTATCAGTAGAAGGTCTTCTGAATAATTGATCAATCCTTGTAAAAATAGCCAAGGGGCTTTGAAATTCTCTGACGTTCAGTGATTGTCTCTGAATATGCATTAATTTCTAAAGATTTGTGAGAACTTTGAAGAAGTACCATAGCCATGAGAAAATATTGAGAGCTTCGGAGAAGATTTATGAATATCAAGAAAACTGCGGGAGCTTAAGAAAAGTTCCGTGAATTTTAATGAAGATCAGAGAACTCTAATTTATTGAGAAGCTCAAAGAACTTCTGGGGAGTAATCGGGAAATTTGAAAGATTTTCAAGAAAATATTCAGACAGCTTCGTACATTTCTGGAAAGTGTGGAAAAATTCATCGAGGATCTAGAGTAGTTTTTAGCAGAACTTCAGTGTAGCTCTGACGAGAACTTAGTTTTGAGGAGATCATAGTTCTGAGGAGAACTTCAAAGAAATTCTGAGGAGAACTTTAGAGTAGCTCTGAGAACTCCAGAGAAGTTCAATTGGCATCAGGAAAATGTATTTACCTCTCCGGGTGCACCAGAAACATGTCTGGCCAGCGAGCGTGCTCCTGAGTACTTAATAATATGACCACCAATGTTTTTATTTTTAATTCTGATGTAGTTTGTATCACATGAGGATGTAGGTTAAAGTTTCACTTCTCGGGGGATATTCGGAACATGTCCGGATTTGACCACCGTGGTACTGAGGTATATGTCAATGATCTTATTTATGTATCGTATGAAGGTGTAGGGGGTACCCAGAACATGGCCGAATATGGGTAACGTGGTCTTCAGTACTTAATATGGCCACCAATGATCAAATTTTTGAATTCCATTGCTATTTGATGTGTTGCATGTAGGTGTTGGTTCAAGGAGAATCTAACCACATCCCCGTGGGTACCTGGAACATGTCCGGATGCGTCCAACATGGTTCTGACTACTAAATAAAACATTCACGTCATTTGATCTGATGTTCAGGGCGAATTAGAGGGCCTATAACATTTTATATGCATGGAAAAGGATCTGTAAATCATTTCATGTGAACTCCAGGACAATTTGGAGAACCTAGAACATCTGATACACATAGAAAGAGATCATAAATGTTGGCGTATTGACTCAATCAATCTACTTGGACATGTTGCGGTGTTAGCGACATTGTTCCATTCTCGGTTGATCTAATAGATCGGATTATCTAAACTACACGACTATTAAAGAAGGGTAGCGGCCCAGGTGGTGTAGTGGTAAGCGTGATTACCTCTCACCCCAGCAGGCCTGGGTTCAATCCCAGTCAGCGCTGTCGGGATGTTCTGAGGCATAACATCTCTGATCACGCCTTTCTACGGAAGGGAATTGAAGCCGTTGGTCCCCGGTTCATGAGTTGATGGGTCGATAGGTAGGGTCCAGGTGTGGGAGCTGCTTTCCTGGCGTCGGTAGCATTGGTGCGTAGCACGGAAAACAAGATCGACGGAAAACACATCAAGGAAAAATAAAAAAAAGACTATTTAAAGAACTTAGATCATGTTATAAACAAAGGAAAATGAGCGTTATTGATGCGCAGAGGCTTCATGTTTGGATGCTTGGATATGTTCTGTTGCTAAGAATATTGTGCAAGCCAATTAGATCATATGATCTGAACTCTTGAATGATTTAGAATACTTAGAATGTATTACGGCCATGAGAATAAGTCTAGAATGATAAATATTGATTATGTATGAGCATGACTAAGTAAGAAAGCCGGCGCCGGTGGTGTAGTGGTAAACGTGACTGCTTTCTCACCCCAATTGGTCTGGGTTCAATCCTGAGGCATAAAAATCTCTGGTCACGTCTTTCTTCGGAAGGGTAGTAAAGCCGTTGGTCCCGGCCCAGAAGAAGAACGAAATGATATTCCTGTACATCTGCAGGAGACAACACTGCAGATGTATGGTGTTCAGTGTCAGTACCACGGAACCCTGTTCATGATCTAGACAACCTGCGATTTAATGAAGGAGTACTTCACCAAACGAAAAGTTCTGTTCCCAATTGTCAAAATTTTTGGCTTGATTGAGCACTACTGTAGCCAAGATGCTGATGCAAAAACTTTTAAAAAATGCAGGTCAAGCCACTCCCGTTCCCCTCCTACCGTTGCGTTGGCCATACATCTAAAAGACATCTGAATGATCAAGGTTCCACGTCAGTGCATCGGTATTTGAAACTCTGTGTGATACTACATGATTATGGACGTGGGTGTGGCTTCTCTACTCTAAGTCGCGTGTGGCTTTTATCAACGTTTCTACCTTAATTGGAACTCTGTACAGTTGCACTGACTGTTGTAGAACTAATCTTGAACAATAAGACCACTCTTCGTGAACCAACTTTCCAAACTCTGGGACACAATGATTGTTTGGATCACATGATAATCAAAATCACAGGAGTTCAGTGTGATCTAAAGCTCCTCCCATGCTTTCATTTTAATAGCAATAATGTTTCCAATTTCAATTAAAGGGTGATACGGTCAAAATTTGGTCAAGGGAAAACGCGTGTAAATCGGTGAAAACGTTTATTTAAAAAATCAAATTAAATTTCTTTTTCAAGTTCAATTAGTATAAAATTCAGGAAAAATATTCAGTTAGGCTTCCGCTTTTCCAAATCCGAATTGCCGGGCCTTACGCTTGACCCCTGCCATCAGATTTTGTACAGCCACCTTGTCCACCTTCTTCGCCGCAGAAAGCCAGTTTGCCTTGAACTGCTGCTCGCCCTTAGCAGTTTTTTTTTGGTCTTCTTTAGGTTCCGCTTGACAATAGCCCAGTATTTCTCAATTGGGCGGAGCTCTGGCGTGTTGGGAGGGTTCTTGTCCTTGGGAACCACCTGCACGTTGTTGGCGGCGTACCACTCCATGGCCTTTTTACCGTAATGGCTAGATGCCAAATCCGGCCAAAACAGTACGGAACAACCGTGTTTCTTCAGGAAAGGCAGCAGACGTTTATTCAAACACTCTTTCACGTAAATTTCTTGGTTGACAGTCCCGGAAGCTATGAAAATGCTGCTTTTCAAGCCACAGGTACAGATGGCTTGCCAAACCAGATATTTCTTTGCGAACTTTGACAGTTTCATGTGCTTGAAAACATCTGCTACCTTTCCCCTTCCTTTTGCCGTATAAAACTCCTGTCCCGGAAGCTGCTTGTAGTCGGCTTTGACGTAGGTTTCGTCGTCCATTACCACGCAGTCAAACTTCGTCAGCATCGTCGTGTACAGCCTCCGGGATCGCGCTTTGGCCGTCGTATTTTGTTTATCATCGCGATTTGGAGTCACTACCTTCTTGTAAGTCGATAGTCCGGCTCGTTTTTTGGCTCGATGCACGGTTGTAGACGATACACCCAGCTTATTTGCGGCATCTCGGAGAGAGAGGTTAGGGTTTCGCTTGAAACTACCGGCAACTCTCTTTGTCGTCTCAGCGGCTTCCGGTTTTCAATTTCCCCCCGATCCAGGCTTCCTGGCTGTCGACAAACGTTCCCCAAACACTTTAATTACATTTGTAACGGTTGATTTGGCAACTTTTAGCGATTTTGCCAACTTTGCGTGCGAGTAGCTCGGATTTTCGCGATGCGCGAGCAAAATTTTGATACGCTGCTCTTCTTGCTTGGACGGAATTTTGACAACTGAAGAGTGAATTCCAAAATCAAAATAGGAGCAACATTCTACACACACACACCTTCAAAATGAGGGGTGTTCAGGTTTTTTAAATGCAAAATTGAAAGAAATACGTCAAGTTGATATTGACCAAATGTTGACCGTATCACCCTTTAAAGAATCCAGGAATCCATTTCCGACGTTTTTTTTTCTTTTTCAAACCGTAATAATTGGCTGACTTTTCTGTTGATATTATACCTTTGCATGGTCTTCCAGCCGCGAAATCTTCTCGTTTTCCGATTCATACCTCACTTAATGAATTCTTAAATCTGCTCCGGCCAAATTGCTACCCCGAGGGCGCAGTAGAATGAAAAAGCTACCCCACAAAAGAAATGAAAATGAATCCCCACTGAACCTATGTGCAAATGAAGTATCTGGTAACTTTTTAATTGAAATTTAATTGCAAACTGACCGTTCTGACTAAGCAACTTCTCATTTTATTCCTTTCGCCCCACTTTGAAAAGAATTCATAGAAGGTGAGAATTATTAGCAAACCCCGTTCCGGTTGGTCGTCGGGGCAGAGAGGCAAAAAAAAATACAGAACTGAGTGAAAGCTGCTGTTGAAAATTAATTTATTTCAACTTCCATTCGGGAAAAGCATTGGCGAGTGCAGCGTTGAAGCAGTTGATCACAGTGTCCACTTTTTTGTAGATGTCACTCATTTTTGTTGCGTAAAAAAAAGTAGCACAGAAATATTAATGATTACACAGCTTTTCAATTTTGATGAATGGAGCGATGGGTCACGTTTTTCGGGTGAATGGACGCGTGTCCCTCTCGAGCAATCTTTTTGATACCTACTTACTTCAAGGGCAACCATTCCTAGCGGCGATACAGCACCATAAAAAGCGCGAGTCGGCTATTGGTCATTCAGCGATGACAGGAGCAATGGGAAAAAAAGGACATGGTTTTAATTTTAATGAATTTTTTATTTAGACAAACCTCATTAGAATTTTTATGGGCGCCAATCTGTTTGCCTTTAATTACCCATTCCAGGAGGCCAATTGGGCTTGAAGCAGAAGTCATCCAGTGGTTATGTTTACCGCAGCAGAAGGACTTTTATTTTATTTATTTTTTTTTGGTAAATGTCCTCGAGATAGATGTTTTGGTCTTTGAGAAAACGTGTTCTTTTCAACTCCTAATTCATACATTCCAAAATCTCTATGTTTGGTTTTTGGAATTTTTTTTTTCATTACAGCCTATATCACGTAATAAAGGCTGTCTTGCAATGGAACGGGGTATATTAATATTAATCATCAAAAGACTGCAAAATCTCTCGAAAAGCAAATATGAATTTGAAGTCCTTAAGGATCAAGGATCACTGCTTAAAATAGGATATAAATCAAAATCTTTTAAATGAAAACCACCATAAAACTTAAACTCTCGGGCAACTCATTTGTAAAAATGTGTTATTTGCAGGTAAAATGCGATGTCATGTTTTGCCATTGCACACAGTGGTCCAGAATGCAGATTTAGGTGGAATGATATGTTTTGAGCCTGAAATTGAAACTTTAGACTAAAAGTTTCTTCTACAAAGTTGTTCCTTATAGTTAGGCCCTCATTTTTATGACAATGAATTCTAGGGTGGTTCTTATTATCATTAAAATCAAAAATCTAACTTTTTTGTTTGAATAAACTAAGGTATACATTCTTCGGCAAAGTTATAGCTGAGCTTTTTTAAGCAACTTTGTTGAAAACAACTTTTTTGTATCTCTCAAATTGGCCGATTTAGAGCTATTTTCTTGAATTAAGTTAGGGTGGCGCTAAAAAAAAACAGTTATTTTGCTCTAGTTTTCTTATTTCAAATTTCTCAGCAAAGATGTCTTGAAATGACTTTTAGATCTTTAGAAGGCGCAATTGTTCCAGAAAACTTGTCAATACCTTTCGCCGATCAAGAGTTATTGACGTTTTTGTACTAAAAATATGCATTTTTCAAATGGTAATATCTCTGGTTGGGGCAAACAAAAAAAAAGTTTTTATACGGCATTTGAAAGGACATATGTTATTCTGAATAATATGAAAAAAATAGGAGACATGTCATTTTTTAAACTCGTATAAAATCAATTTGAAATTATTCATATTTTTTACTAAATTTGGGTATATCTTTTTTTATTTAAAGAGATACAGACAACATATTTCGCTATAAAAAATTCGCCTTCAAGAGTTGCTTGAAATTAGCTCAGCTATAACTTTGCCGAAGAATATATACCCTAATTTATTCAAACAAATAAGTTAGATTTTTTATTTTAATGATAATAAGAACCACCCTAGAATTCACTGTCATAAAAATGAGGGTCTTACTATAAGGAACAACTTTGTAGAAAAAACTTTTAGTCTAAAGTTTCAATTTCAGGCTCAAAACATATCATTCCACCTAAATCTGCATTCTGGACCACTGTGCATTGCTTCCAGATCTATATTATACTATAATTGAATATATTATACAATATACAGAGTAAGCACACTACCAAAAAGTCATGTAAATTTCGGTGCCTTGAGACCGACACATGCAAGCGGCCCAAATGACACAAGAATCAGGTGAAAGAAACGAGAAAATTAATTCAATCAATCGTACTTTTCGTCGAATTGCGTATGTTTCGGTTTGGGAACACTTAATTTTACATGACATGTTTGTTTACGTTCTATAATTTACGTCAAAGAAAGATTACGTCTCGTGTAAAAATAGTTATTTTTAAGTGTGAGGCTTAGATCTAATGTTCAGCTTACTATGCACTAGCGTACTTTATCTCTCTTTTTCAAACAGGTTTGAACATAAAAGTGGAATATTCCTCTTGAAGATAACTTCACATTTTTATACTTTCCGTATGTACCATTAGATTTGGTAAAGGGACACAAGTCGTTTAGATTTAGTTAAAAGATCAACACTATTTCTAGATTCGAAATTTGCTGTACGAGTTTGAATTTCATACATTGAAACGTCATTGGATTTACTTCGTCGTACCAACCGGTGGAAACTAACGATTTTAAATTGGCTCACTACTTGACTTGCCTATTGATCCCAAGCAAATCTATTAACGTACCCCATTCCAGTCAAAATTCTAGTACTACACTATGTTTGTTTTGATTCGCTATGAAAGTTTGACAGATAAAATGAGGGGCTCGTGGATTTTCCTATGTTTCGAGGGGTGCATCGATTAGCTTGGGACCGAAGAGAGTACCAGAGCTGAGCCAAAAAGTTGAGCACATTTCTTCGGGACCTTCCGGTTTAAGAGTTACCTCTATGGTCGTACAGTTAAAAGCAAAAATAGATTCGCTTGTATCGCCTGTACACCGTATGAAAAATGAATGTTAATTTCTGCGATATAGCGCACACGTTATTAACGCTAGATTTGGCGTAAATTTTCACGATATTTTATGTAAATTTTGGCACAATATCGCATAAATCAACAATTTCGTATGCAAACTTGTATACAATTTCGCTTTTTATGCCAACTATAGCTCAAAATAAAACGAAAGTAGGTTTTGCGCGACAAGTAAAATACAGATTTTTTTTCTGTGCATTGTTTTTTGAGAAAAATTTGTGATCAGTAAGTGCCTGCTGATGATAATGAAAACTTAAATTTGCAAAAAATTTAATAAACCTAATCATAATTTTAAGTCTAATACTAAAGCTAAATCCTAATACTAGAGAACTTGAACCTGAAGTGACCTAAACTAAAAACAGTATGAACTAACACTGAATCTGTTGAACCAGTCTAATGAAGATCACCAACTCTCACGAGAGAGAATGATGTTACTGCCCAAGTAACCATTTTAGTTTTATGAGGGTTCTGAAGACTATGATTTAGACTTGTAGAATGCTATAAAATCGCGATAAAACCTGCAATGTTGCTTGGGTACAATGGTCAATCAATCGATCTTCACACGGCAACTCGCATTAACTCAAAATTGAGTCGAACATGCTCATTTCAGCGGTGGTGCTCAAAAGTGAGTAGGCACAATTTTACTCACTTTTGAGTTTACAAATTTATTTCCATTTCGTCAAGCCAGTGTAGACTACATACAATGATAATTACAATGTTTACTTACATACTATGCATTAATTCTATTCTGTTTTAGCTTAGTTTTTATTTGCTGCTTGGACATAGTGATGTCAATAGTTCCGCAATGCAAATTATATAGGCGCATCATTCGATTGATGGTAATGGAAATGCAGTCCAATTCAATTTACGTAAAGCATATAAAAGGAATTGTTTTTGGACAGATTCTATGCGTTCTTCGTGTATGGAAATGTATGGATTCCATACTAGGTGGCAGTATTCCAGAATTGGCCTTATATATGTGGTATATAAAAGCTTAATAGTGTATGGGTCTTCGAAATTATGACTGAACCTTTTGATGAAGCCTAGCATTCTGTTTGCTTTACTAATGATAGTATTATAATGTTCTATAAAAGTTAGTTTGGAGTCTAGGATTACACCTAGATCTCTTACAATTTTGCTTTTTTCTACTATTTGGTTGCCTATGGATGCGGTGTTTCAATTTTTCTGCTAAATGCTATTGCAGTACATTTTTTTACGTTCAGTTGAAGTAGACTTTTACTACACCAGGTGTGGAATATATTGATTTCATTCTGGAATTCTTCTGCATCGCTAGAATTACTTATTTCCATAAAGAGCTTCATGTCGTCTGCATATACAAGCAATTTTATTTTTTTAAGTATGTAGGAAATGTCGTTTATGTACAAAATAAAAAGAAGTGGGCCTAAATGAGAACCCTGGGGTACCCCAGAGGTGACTGAAATTGGCTCTGAAAGTTTATTTTGAAAGCGAACTATTTGTTTACGATGTGTTAGGTATGATTGAAGCCAATTCAAAAGTCCAGGCTCCATTCCTATTTTCTGCAATTTGAGGATTAATAATGGTATGTCGATGCGGTCAAATGCTTTACTGAAGTCGGTGTATAGCGCTTCAACGTGCTTGCCACTGTCCAACGCTTTAATAATGAAAGATACATATTCTAGAAGATTAGAGGTAGTTGAGCGACCTTTAAAAAAGCCGTGCTGTTTACTTGTAATTAGATTTTTCACCTGCTGAAAAATATTGCCGTTTACGATTGATTCAAAAAGTTTTGGAATGCAAGAAATAATAGCAATTCCACGATAATTTCGAATGTCTGATTTTGCACCTGATTTGAAAATAGGTACCAAATAAGATGATTTCCAAATTTCAGGGAATTTTCCATTTTTCAGAGACATGTTGAAAAGACGCTCTAGAGGAAATGCGAGTTCTTCAGAAAGGTTTTTCAAAAATATGGGTGCGATGCCGTCAGGTCCAGACCCTTTCGACGCGTTTAAGTTTTTTAGTGCATTGAGGACTTCATGTTGAGAAAGTTGGTTGACAGAGATGTTTTTAGAAATTTCAGGAATGAATGCAAAGAAATCGCGGTCACGATCTTCTTCGGAAAATGTGGTGTATACTTCTTGGAAGAAATTTGCAAAGAGATTGCAAATTTCAGAAGAATTCTCACCTACATTTGCATCCAAATTCATTCGCGAAGGAAAATTGCTGCTTTTTAATTTCGTGTTTACATAATTAAAAAAGTTCTTAGGACATGATTTGACTTCATTTTCGACTTTGCGGTTATAGTCCTCATATGCAGAGTTGGTGGCTGTATTTAATTGGTTGCATAAGTTGTGATAGTTTCGCAAATTGGTTTCAGTTTTTTCTTTTTTGTATAGTTTATGAGCTTTCTGTTTTTTATTCTTCAAATTTTTCAGTTGTGGATTGAACCATGCGGGTAGTTTATTGTTTTGTGTTCGTCTTCTTTTTTTTGATGGTACAGTTTCTAAGATTAGGTTTTTTAGAATTAAGTGAAATTTTTCTACTTCAGTATCGACATTTCCTTCAATACTTATTAAATTTTGCCAATTTATTGTACATAGTCTACGTTTGGCTTCTTCGTAATTTGCTTTATGGTATTCCGGCACTTCCTCGTATTCCCAGTCGCTGGAGGAGGAAGAATTTTGTACGAAGATTGAGTATTCAATTGCTGTGTGAAACACTTCATTTTTCCATAAAGGTGCTAATGATGTATCCACACAGAAGTCTTCAGTACAATTTGTAAATAAAAGGTCTAAATATGAGTTTTGTTGATTTTTTACATGGTTTATTTGATTAAGACCAAAATAAGATATTTTGTCGAATAATAATTGTAATGCTTCGTCTTCACCTACGACCGGGAGTAAAAATGATTCATTTTCAATGTCTGTAATAAAGTCTGCGTTTCGTTGATTGAAGTCGCCATAAATATGCAGTTTTACTTCTGGTTCCATATTTGACATTATAGTTTCAACAATTTGAAAAAATAGTTCAAAAGACTGCTTGTGGGCATGTTTAGGTGGAAAATACACAGAAGAAAAAATGTGTATTTCACCGGCAATAAGTGCTTTGACCCAGACATTTTCGAATTCCTTGTGCTTATTTGTTATGATTTCTTCAGAAGTAAAGTCAGCATTGATGGCAATGAGCACTCCACCACCAGACTTTTTATTACAGAGTTGAAAATTCCTGTCGTGCCGGAATACATTAAAATTGTTTCCAAAAATTTCTTCGCTTCTGACGCTTTCGTCCCAGCTTGTTTCAGTTCCAAGAATTATTTGAAAAGAAGAAGATAGAATGTTCTGGTGGATTTCTTTCATTTTGGCTGGGCTTTTCATGCGATTGAAATTTTGGCAATACACCAAAATTTCAGTCGCATTCTGTTGAGGAAGTGAAGAGATTTTTGGAGGGTCAGTATTACTTACATTAGTAGGGTCTACCTCATGTAGAGTGTCGTCATTCGATAATAATAATTCCCTTGCATGGGAATAGTCGTCGTTACTTCCTTTAGTAGAGTGCGTCAGTGCCGTTGAAAATTTGGAGGACTGTAAAATTTGCGAGCGGCCTCCCTAGTTTGCTGCAGTCGTTGTGTGCGTTCACTAAGTAGGAACGCGCGGTGTGAATTCAGGTCTGCCAAAGCGTCGGTGCGTGGAATTCCGAGTTCTTCGTGAACGTCCAGGAAAATTTCGCGTAAAAGGGCTGTTTCCGTTGGTAGTCCTTCTGCTGCCAGCATTAAAGTTGCACTAGTTTTAGTGATTCCGCGAATACATACTGAAGGTGGCTGGTCGTGCAAGTATGAAAGATAAGTCCGCACAATGTCCATAATTTTGGGGTCCCGCAGCCGTGCCTTCAAAAAGCGTCGGTCGCCAATTGCAGACTGTTCCGTGAGTCTGACTATAGGCGGACGCATTGGGTCCAGGATTGGAGGGTGTTCATGTCCGGTTGGCCTTTCGGCGCGATAAGGGTGAATAGTTTCCCCTTTTTCGAAGTTAATGAATTTTAGTCCATTGTCTGTGCTTGGTGGACGAGAAAATTGTATACGTGCAGCAGCCAAAAGCTCTTTGTCCAGAGGTAATGCCGTATGTGCATGTGTGGAGTTAATAAGTGTCGACGTTCTTATTCCATTGCTATGATTGTTGGTATTGCTGTTGTTGTTGTTGTTGTTGTTGTTGTTGTTGTTGTTGTTGTTGTTGTTGTTGTTGTTGTTGTTTTTGTTGTTGTTGTTGTTGTTGTTGTTGTTGTTGTTGGTGGTGCTATTATTGCTGTTGTTGTTATTGTTGTAGTTGTCTGTTTTGTTCTTGTTGTTGTACTGATATGAATTTTCCTGGTGATGTTCCTTTCGTTGCTTTCGCCTACGTCTGGCTTTTTCCTTTTCTTTTTCCTGAAGGCGACGGGAGCGCTGTTTGGTGTCAAATGCAGTCCAGTCGCGTTTCCATATTTTTTTATTTCCTAGCATTCGCCAGCTGGGGGCTGGTTCGTCACCGACGTTCTGCAGTTCAATTTCTATGTTGTTACATGCAATTGGATTGCAAGTATGTGCTGCTTCAGAAAAGGTTTTTGCCATTTCTTCCATATGTGCTTTTACATCGGAAGCAAGAATAGCATTTGAGTCCGCTAAGTCGTTCTTAATTTCCATAATTAATTGTGGAATTAGGTCAATTGAGTGCACTGTTGCTGTTGTTGTTGATGTGATGGCTTCTACTGCTGCTGTTGCTGCCGAGTTGACCGCCTTTTCTACAGCGATACAGGCGTCTGCTGGAGGTGTGTCCAAAAGTGCTGACAGTTTACTTTTTATTTCAGTGGAACTAGTCTTGCTGCTGCTGGCGAGGTTGGAAATGGCTTGTTTTACGTCGACAAGCATTTTCTCAATGTGGTCGAGCGTTTCGTCATGAGTCGCGCTTAGGCTTTTGATATTTATGAGGAGTTTGTGGTTTGCTGCCAATGTATGTCCGATGTTTTCCGTGATATTTTGGAAAGACTTGGACAGTTCCTTCATGTTAAGTTCAGCGGTGAACTTTTCCTGACAGTCTTGGCAAAGAGGCAGCATGAAGGTCCGCAAAATTTCTTCATGATTCCGCTGTGCGCCTACGCAAGCTGCGTGGAAAGTCCGATTGCAGGCACCATGGCAGCGCCATAGGAAACGATTGTCATTTTGCACGCAATTCACGATACCGCACTTCATTGCACTCGCGTCGGGTGATAAAAAAAAAAAGTAAAAATTTGCTACTTGAAAATGCTAACGCGGGGCTCGCGCACGGGTCAGTTATTAAAAGGTATGAAAAATAAAATAAAGTTTGAATGGTAAAATATATACAAGAACGCTGTGAACGCGCGTCCGAACTCAAAGGTGGTTCGTAGTGAAGTGTAAACGACGTTCTAGCGCACAGTGAGTCAAAACCAGTCTATGATAGTTTCAGCCGGGAAGTTTGGTTTTTATTTGTTTTGATTTAAAATCTTAATTACCTGATTCATTTAACTGGAGCTGAAGACGACTAAAAACCGTGTCAGCATACAATTCCTACTTTCCTTAATACATGTCGGCAGGTGTTAGACAATAATTTCGCAATTTTTAGAGCGTTTGCCGTGCCTGGCATTTTTTCGAAGTTCTGGATTTGCCTGACTGAGTGGCTTTTACTCAGTTTGACATTTCAGATTTCAGAACCTAACGCATCAAACGAAATTAATCATTTGTCAAGCTTCTGCATTCATTTTCCATCAGATGTCACTGTTGTTGTTTGCGGTGACATCAATCGGAAACTACACACAATTTGTTTTCCATTTATTGTTCACAGAGGACAGTGCAGTGCAAAAAATGTCTGGTACCTCTATATATGTATTTAGATTAACATCCGAAGTCCCTCCCTTTTTACACATTCTGCACACAAAATAGTTCACCCCTCACATAATTTTCCGCCGATTTTTATGTACGGGGCGGGGCAGAAAGTATCTTTTGTGCAGAATATGAAAAATAAGAAGGACTTCAAATGTTAAACTAAATGCATATATAGAGGTACCAGACATTATTTGTAGTGACAGGTACTCTATTTTGTAATCTGTGAAAGGGGAATCACAATTCGAGTGTCATCAAAATACATGGCATGTTGAGAGATTAAACTCGTGAGAGAGAATTTTCTCTCTCAAATTTGAATTTCTTGGCTCTCTGGGGACTGGTAGTAAAGCAGGTAAAATTGTTTGGGGAAAAATCGTTTTTATTTAATTGTAGCTTGTTTAACATTAATTTCCGGGAAAAAAATCAACGACAAAGTCCCTGACTAATTTCTTCAGGTTGACGTTCATTTTTTTTTTTTTGACCTGAATATGCACTGAAAGCAAATTATTCCCACTTCTCTCAAATTCTATATGGGGATTTTCATCACTTCCTACCAGCGGAAAAGCCCCATCTCTGTGGAAAATGGCCGGACGATATGATTAATTGAGAACGATTGACTCACCCGATGAGTAAGCTGAAG
Organism: Ochlerotatus camptorhynchus; assembly: GCF_037179485.1. Lineage (NCBI taxonomy): Eukaryota > Metazoa > Arthropoda > Insecta > Diptera > Culicidae > Ochlerotatus > Ochlerotatus camptorhynchus. The sequence continues at coordinate 209,920 of NW_027040840.1, forward strand.
TAAGCGAGTAGCAAACAAAAAGAGGCCACATAGTGCTCTTTTGACGGACGGATCTATTTGCTTTTTGCTGAAGGAAGTGTTACTGCTACCTAAAGCTACAACAAATTCAAACAGGACTTTTCAGTGCTCAACATATCATTGACTCTTATTCGTCTTCGATCCTTGTTTGGACCCTACCCGAGGTAATCGTTCTTGGATATCGATTTGGAAAATTCCTCTTCGATCCTTCAGATTCTTATAGTAATCTGCTTGGAAGTCGATTTGGATAAAAATTTAGTGCCGCATTTAGTGCGCCTAAGTGCAAAAGAAAAGGACAAACTCTTGATCCCCCTTCTGGTGAAATTAATTTGAGCAACCTATTTGATTTGCTCACGGATGATGAGAATGGTCCATCAAGTCAAGAAGGAAAAGATTACCCCTATTGTGATAACCACTTCCGATTGCCATGCTCTTCGCACGGAACTTTTGAACATCGTGAAATTCAAGAATACTGAGAAGCAGCACAAATGTTTACCTTACGACACGAAAACTGAACGTGTGTTCAAGATTGTCATGAGAGGACTGCCTAGTGGTGAATCCCTGGATCAGATCAAAGATGAACTGGCAAAGTTACTTGGAATTGTGCCACTCCAAGTAATCAAAATGAAAATGAAATCCCGTCCCGACGGGATTTCTAATGGTTTTTTTTTATTTCGTTCACTTCAAGTCTAGTGAACTAAACAACCTTAAGGCCTTAGAAAAAGCTAGCCTTATGATCCATGATCAAGTGAAGTGGGAACACTTCAGGAAGACTGGAGGAAATTTCCAAAACCTCTCCCAGTGCCGTAAGTACCAGGGATGGGGTCAGGGAACTAAAAATTGCTACATGCCAGCTAAATGCATGAATTGTGGTGATTCCTCTCACGCAAAGTACAACTGTGCTGTGAAGGAAGATCCTAAGAAATTTAAATGTTCAAATTGTGGCGAAAACCACAAATTCAATTTTTGGGAATGTAAGACTCGCGATCCTTCAATCTCGTTCTAAGCGACAAGCAGGAAACGCTCCACGTTTCCGACCATGTACGAATTACTCTGCAGTTAACAACGGTCAGCGAGGAACAAATTCTACATTCAAACTAACGATTTTAAATTGACTCACTACTTGACTAGTCTATTGGTCCCAAGCAAATCGATTAACGTACCCCATTCTTGTCGAAATTCGATGCTTGTTTTGATTCGCTATGAAAGTTTGACAGATAAAGTGAGGGGTTAGTGGATTTTCCTATGTTTCGAGGGGTTCATCGATTAGCTTGGGATCGAAGATAATACCAGAGCTAAGCCAAAAAGTTGAGCACTTTTTTTTGGGACCTAATAGCCTTAGGGTTACCTCTATGGCATTACTGCTCCTTAAATGGAATTTTTACAGAAATCATTAATTGACATGATTACTGATATGGTTAAATCTAACTCCATGTTTGATGCTATTCAAACTGGAGTTAAATTTGCAAACATTATTGACATGACTTTGAAATTCAGTAATGGATTTTAAATCATTAAATATTTTTAATTGGAATGCTCGATCTCTTAAAGATAATGAAGACGAGCTATTTAATTTTTTTAGAGTTCATTACGTGCATATTTCCGTTATAACTGAAACGTTCCTTAAAGGTTAAAGGTTAAAAGGGACACACATTAATTTATTTATGTTCATGATCGTCTTGATGGGCCATATGGTGGCGTTGCCATCATTGTTCATAGACGAATCAAACATCATATTCTTTCTTCATTTGAAACCAACGTTTGTGAAAGTTTGGAAGTTTCTGTCGGAACAAAATTTAGGCAACTTACGTTTATAGCCTCCCTTAGCTCAGTCGGTAAAGGCGCAGATACAAAGCAAGACCATGCTGGAGGTGGCTGGGTTCGATTCCCGGTCCGGTCTAGGAATTTTTCGGGTTGGAAAATTTTTCGACTTCCCTAGGCATAGAAGTATGATTGGACTTGCCACACAATTATACCAATGCAAAAATGGTACAGGCAGTGAAAGCTGTCAATTATTAACTGTGGAAGTGCATCTAGAACACTAAGTTGAGAACACGCAATAAGCTTGAAATGCGAAGAAGAAGAAGAACGTTTATAGCTGCCTTTTTGCTATTCCAATTCGTAGGCCAGCAAAAGAATTTTCTCGAACGTGACCTTCAGAAATTTACCCGTCATATGTCTAAGTACTTCGTTGTTGATTTTAATGTAAAACACCGCTCATGGAATAATGCTCAAAGCAATTCCAATGGTAATATTCTGTTTGATGATTATTCTGCAGGTTATTACACTATTCAATATCCAAACAGCCCAACATGCTTTTCTTCTGCAAAAAATCCCTCAACTATTGATTTGGTCTTAACTGATTCATGTCAACTTTGTAGCCAATTGGTTACCCATGCTGACTTCGGTTCTGATCACCTTCCAGTAACTTTTGAAATATCCCAAGAAATAATTTCTAATCCCAACAGCTCTACTTTCAATTACCATAGAGCTGATTGGGAGCAATATCGAACATTTATGGAACATAACTTCCATCCAAACATTCCTTTGCAAATCAAAGATGATGCTGTTGCTCTTGAATCTCTGACTACTTCTTTAGTTTAAGCAAGAGCTGCCTCAGTACCAAAATGCGAAGTTAAATTCGATTCAATTATAATGGACGACGATCTTCAGCTCTTGATCCGTCTGAAAAATGTCCGTAGGAGACAATATCAAAGCACACGCGATCCTGCCATGAAAGTTATCTGGCGGGATTTTCAAAATCAAATTAAAATGCGATTCTCTGCTCTGAGGAACAAAACTTTTGAAAATAATGTTTCGGGATTAGACCCGAGTTCCAAACGCTTTTGGAAGCTTAAATATATATATACCCTCAAAAGCTATTCTAGGGCTTAAAGAAGGTGGTAAACTTTACATCCCAAATTCGGAAAAAGCTCAGAAACCTGCTTAGCAATTCAACAGTTCCCATAATTTCAGTTTGGGTCTCACTAGTCCTTGTTAGAATCAGGTTGCTCGGGATTATCTGAATATTTTCTCTCGGGAAAATATTTTTGATGATTCCTGGGGGACTTATTTGGACGAAGTAAGGTCTATAACTAAAAAGTTTCAAAATATGAAAGCTCCAGGTGATGATGGAATTTTCTATATCCTCATCAAAAAACTCTTAGAGAGTACCTTGTCTTTCTTGGTAAAATTATTTAACAGATGTTTCCATTTGGCATACTTTCCTGATAAATGGAAAAATGCAAAAGTTGTTCTAATTTTGAAGCCGGATAAAAATCCAGCTGAAGCTTCTAGCTACCGTCCAATCAGTTTGCTTTCTTCAATAAGTAAATTTTTTGAAAAGATAATTTTGGATGGAATGATGCTTTACATTAATACGAATTCAATTTTTGCAGATGAGAAGTTTGGATTTCGCCATGGGCATTCAACAGCTCATCAACTCTTAAGAGTTACCAATTTAATTCGTTCAAACAAATCTGAAGGCCACTCAACACTAAACATAGAAAAAGCATTCGACAGTGTTTGGCATGAAGGTTTGATTGCTAAAATGAAAAAGTTTAATTTTCCACTTTATATTATGAAATTAGTTCAAAATTATTTAACTGGCAGAACTCTGCAGGTAAATCATCAAAATTCCAAATCTTATCGACTACCTGTTCGAGCAGAAGTTCCTCAGGGTAGCATTCTTGGGCCTAAAGTGAATAACATTTTCACTTCGGACCTCCCTGATTTGCCTCAGAGTTGCCACAAATCTTTGTTCGCTGATGACACAGGCATTTCCGCTAAAGGAAGAAGTCTTCGTGTTATTTGCAGCAGACTGTAGAAAAGTTTGGATAATTTCTCTTCTTATTTACAAAATTGGAAGATTTCTCCCAACGCTTCCAAAACTCAACTTATAATATTTCCACATTAGCCTAGAGCTTCATTTTTGAAACCTAGTAGTAGTCACATAGTCACTATGAACGGAGCTCCAATTTTCTGGTCAAACCAAGTGAAATATCTTGGATTAGTATTTGACCAAAAATTAACTTTTAAAGATCACATTCAAGCCTAATGTAACCAATATATAAAATGTTTGTATTCTCTTATAAACAGGAAATCCAAACTTTTCCTGACGAATAAACTTCTAATATTTAAACAGGTTTTTAGACCGGCCATGCTTTACGCTGTGCCAATATGGTCTAGTTGTTGCACGAATAGGAAAAAAATCACTTCAAACGATTCAGAAAAAAGTTCTGATAATGATTTTTAAGATGCTTTCCTTGAACAGTACTACCGAAGTAAATTGAATTTCGAATATTCAGACTTTATAACAAATGTTCATCAAAATAATTAATAATTTCAGGCGAAATTCGTTGCAATCCTCAATTGCAACGATTAATTCCCTCTATGCTTCGATAAAATGTAGTTTTAGTTTTTAGTTTTAAGATGTCAATTTTTATACTAACATGAAGGTTCGAAACTTTTAATATTGATAATTCGAATGTTTGAAACTTTTGATATTTATGCATAATTTGCGTCAGAGTCATATTTTGCAAATTATTTTTACTATGGAATCTTCATTTATGTCTTCTTCAAGAGGTCTACAAAATGTCTTTTAATTCCCAGGCCTTGGAAATTATTCCAAGTATCAATACTCAAGTCGTTCACAGAACGTACCCTGTATAATTAGAAAGGTAGTTCAAGCTAGCATTGCAAATCTTCAAACTTTTCCAGGCATCCTATAAGAGTATCAGGTTTACCAGGATATGATTCTGAAATATCTGCAAAAACATTTCAAACAGAGAGCCTTTGCTATTTCTAGCTGTTCCATGAAATCCTTACATCTCCGTCTTTGAAGCATGCAACTGCAAAACAACGCTGGCCTCCTGACCGTTTGCCCATTCCAACCCCTTTAATTAAGCAAAAAGAAAAGCAGACACCAAAGCCATCACCAGCAGACATGTGGCTTCGCTACTGGTCTGTTCCAGGATCCTCCCGGTTGGCCCTTCTGTTCGCCACTGCTGGCTGTCTGCGGTGGATCCCGTACACATTTAGCATTCCCTCCCTCGTAACCCGCGGGCAGGTCAAGGGATCGGGTGTTTCCATGACACCACCGACTGTCAAGGCTGCTCTCCGGCTGAGTGTGGTTCGCTTTCACTTTTCATTTCCTACTCAATGAGATCTCACACCTCCTCTCACGGAAAAACGGATGCCCTATGCTTGAGCCCCCATGTGTCTACTTTTTTGTCCCCTGCGTGTATCCAAAGATAAACGAGCTCTTTCTACTGAAGCACAGATGCCGGGTGCGGGAGTTTGCCTAGAACCGGATGATGACGATAGGCAAAAGCAAAAATAAAAAAAAGAAATGTACAGCTCAGTGACAGTTGATAAGAAATTACTATTTCGGATTCAGCTCGGGGGAAGCTTCTGAGTGTAAAAAAAGAAGTCACAGATCTCGGAGAGCCCTGATAATTAATGTAATTTTATTTCACTGTTTTTTTTTTCGTCGTTACAGTCGGACTCTGGTTGCCATTATTTTTGTGCCTGGCGCGTGAGTTTTGTTTATTTCATTCCCGCAACAGCCCAGCCGGGGAAAATAACCATCTGAGGAATCTTTGCACGTCCCAAGATGGAAAAACGTGATCTGGTGGTTGATTCTGGGTGCGATAATAAAAATATCTTACCGTTAATGAATGGACTAGATGCGGGGAAGCACAAAGTGGACTTCCTGGGAGGGTTTGTTGTTTGTTGGCATTTTGCGCGGAATCTGTGGGCATCCAGTTTGATTCTGTTGGATGTAACAAAGCAACTTGTGCCGAAAACATGAACAAAAACAATCAAGCTGCGGTACCAATAGACCTAGGTGATTTCACTTTATCGAATTATTTGTTAATGCATAAAATTTAGTTAAGAATACCATAAATCTATGACCAAAAGAAGAAAAAAGACTTAACGAAACGAAAAGAACATCTACATTTTATATGAACACAGTAAACGAACGATGCTAAGATCTTATCATTTCCGAGATACCAACACATACTGTCTTTCACAACTGATTTAATTAGGATTTGGCATCATGTAGCTTAGATCCACCGACAGTTCGTTCAATTAACTTCGAAAACATTCTTCATGGTTGCAAGTAGGACACTTTTGGTTGAAGGTTCAGCACTCTCCAAGGACCTACCCATGTATCGTTAACAAGTTTTCTTTGGAAAATAACACAACTACTACAAACCATACAGAACGGGTATTTACTCCAGGCGGATCGCAAACATACAATATACGGAAGCAGTCAGAATAGCAAGCTGAAACTTTTGACTTTTTACCCATTTCACCACAGAGTACGATTCTGTTCCGGCACGCAATCCGGAAGCAACTTGTACTTGGTTGTCTTTTCCTTTGGCAAGACATAGTCTCAATATTCATTGCTTTTCCTTGTGGAGCATTCCTCCCATTGCATTGGCTACATGCGGGGTTGGTATTGTTGATTTTCTTTCATTCCGCTCTAAGCAAACTATATTCTTAATTAAATTTATTTCTGTAAATAAAACATTCACCATGCCTACAGCTTGAGCCAACTACTCCGGAACTAAGTTTCAACTTTCTATCCATTCTGATAAGTTCCAAGAAGATCACCTTGTAGATGGGATTGTTTTGCGAGACCGAATTTTGATAACCGTACGTTACTCACAGTTCCCCAATGTTTTCATCAATCACATTAGTGAGTGATTACTACTTTTACTTAATTCTTAGAAAGAAAATAATATTTCGATTAGGAATTATTTTCGACCATAACAGCGGGTTCCCTTAGAAAATAAGTACAGACTATCAACAATGTCAAGCTGCAGAGTGAAAGCCGAGAGTTCTTTCCAAACCAAGCGGAAACCGGAAAGTTGAACCATGTTGGAAATAACAGTGGAAAATAAAACCAACATGAACAAACATAAGGAGAGAGGATAAAGAAAACCCATATCTCGGTTGGAAATTAAAAATTTAAAGCGGGAATTGCAGCATAATAAAAATAATAAAATGAAATCTTGGCTGCCGGGCGTTGCCAACAGCAGTGGTTATAGTGTGCCATACGGGACATAGACTCGAACAACACTAGCGTACGAACGAACGGAAGAAATTAAAGCAAAGCAATAAAGAAAATTTAATTGAATTTCGCAAAAAAAAAAATTCCTTCTTGCTAGTGCACATTGGAATACATTTTCAGAAAAACATATTGGGTGATTATTTTGGACATAGATACGATGTCTTTTATACTTGACAGCATCTGATGATAACGCCACACGGCACATGGATTTACTTTGACCAGAAGAGAACCAAAACTCTGACAAACAGTTTTAAGATTTAAGTTTTTTATCCTTTTGTATAAATTATGCAATAATTGTTTCTACAGGGTGAGCCAGAGTAACTGTCAGAGACTTTACAATGGGAATAATTCATGCATGTTTAATTTTTTAAAGCATACATCGGCTTTTGACTGTTATGTAGATGCCTCGATAATCGGCTTATATTTCTTGTAATTAATTTGAACAAACGTGTAAAATTCGCCAACGTTTCGATGCTTGTTAGCATCCTTTACATTCCTTACTAAATTGTGTACGGGAAAAAAAAATCATCATTGATGTAAAGTTGATCATTACACTGTTCAATTTTCTTTTCTAAACAATCATATTGGAATAAGATCATTTGTGTAGTATTTCATTAAGAAGTATAAAATAGTACTTTTGAAACGTATCCCTTGACAGCCATTCTAAATGTACAAATTTGTGGAAGTTATAAAATATGCTGCAATTTACTGTTCCTCAACATCCTATCAGAATCAGCATGTATTCTTGCGCTGTGCTCGGTGGAAATACTTAATTTATTTAATTTTGGATCGTTTAATCTGAATCTGCCAACAGATTTTGTTAAAATGAACTATTGTGTATCATACAAATGATTTTATGTGAATAACTGATGTTAATTGCCTACTACAGTGGATCACTTTTAAATGGAATAACACAAACGTTACCTGACCAAGCGAAAACAACCCTTTTTGGTTCCATTTGGAGTCCCAAAAAATGCGCAAAATTCGGAGACGATTGGTTGTAGCCCGGTTTTTCGCATTGCGTTTGAAAGTTGTATGGAGATTAGTATGGGAAAACCAACCTTTTTGCATTTTTATCCCTAGAGACCACAATTTCAAACCATGCAACTAAGGCATGCAGAAATATAATCCAGGAAGTGCCTAACAATTTTGCCACAGGAAGTACGGTGCTAGAATGCCTCTTAAAAAAATAACTGTTGAAATATGTATGGTTTGAATTATGTATATACAGGCCGGACTCGATTATCCGGAGGCTCGAATAACCGGAGGCTCGATTATCCGGGGCTCGATTATCCGGAGAAAATGGCTCGATTATCCGGAGTGATATTTTTTTTTTACCTATCTTGCAAATTATTTTTTATAAACCGCTTGGAAAACCGACTTTCGATCCGAGGACGAGTTACATACATCGTTCGACTCAGTCTGACAAGATCGGGAAATGACTATATGTGTTTGTGTGCCTGTTACAAAATCCGACGTTAAGGGGTTTTGGATTAACTTTGACCTGAAAGGAATCAAACATATCATGTGCCACAACAACATACAAAAACTAAATCGCATGATGGCCCGTTCACTAATTACGTCACATTTCAGGGGGGCGGGGAATGGCAACCGAACAAAATTTTTGAAGATCCGTAAAAAAAATGTACCAAAGGGCCTTTTCAGGGGGGTTTCGTGAGAATTGGTCTTTTGGTGGCTTCATACCTGAAAATTTATATCAATTTTCTTATTTTTCTTCAATTCATTTATTCACCACTTCAGTAAAAACAGTAGTTCATCACATTGAGTAAAAACATAGAGAATTGCTAATTTAATCATAAATCAATCCTTATTGACTATTTTATCAAGTATATTTCCCCTGATTTCACGAAGTAAAAACTGCCGTTCCAACGGCAATTGGTTTTCCTCAGCCCATGTGATGAGAGTGTCAATACTGTTCAGCGCTGATTGATCTGGAACTGGTTCGTACTCCTCATCTCGGTTGTCATATGCTGTAGACATGTTTGCAGTTTCATCCAGAGTGGTGTTCGTCACGCTTTCTCCTTCATAAAAATGTGAATCATGGTTAAGAACAAAATTGACTATGTCAGCATCAGACATGACATCGAATTCCGCATTCTCGGCTTCATTTTCGCCAGCAGCCGCTTTATCAGCAACCATCAGTTGAATTGTAGTCAAACGTTCCTTTATGACCGACAACGGTACATCATCTTCTTCGTCAAATTTTGGTTCGGTGTATAGCAACTTCCAGGACTTGGAAATCGATTCGGCCGAAACTTCTTCCCATGCTTCAGCAACCCAGAATATGGCGTCCTTGATGTTGATTCGCTTTATGTTTTCAATAAATTCTCCAGGTCGTCCGAGTATCTCCCTCATCAACTTTTGGCGGTAATTGCCCTTCACCATTTGAATAATATTCTGATCCATTGGTTGCAGTATAGCGGTTGTGTTTGAGGGTAGAAAAACAGTTGTAAAAGCTCCATCTGGAGTTATAAGTTCATCGCTGCTGCAATGTGCGGAACAGTTATCCAATACCAATACAGCGCGGAGCGGTAGATTCGCAGATTTCAAATAGGCAGTCACTTTAGGGACGAACTCTTGGAAAAACCAATCCCAAAACAGTCCACGTGTCATCCAAGCATTTTTCGAAAACGTATAATGCACTGGCAGCACACGTATGTTCTTAAGAGCCCTTGGCCGCCTCGATTTTCCTATCATCATAAGTGGTAGCTTGAATGATCCGTCTGCTTTACAACATGGCATGAAAGTTATTCGCTCTTTGTTGCCTTTTCGTCCCGGGGCCGAAGATTCATCGTGGGCTACAAATGTAGATGAAGGTGTGCATTTATAGTACAAACCACTCTCATCAGCGTTGAAAATTTGTGCAGCAGATAATTCATTGTGTCGAACTATGCTGGCAAATTGACTGACATATGCATCAATACAAGCGACATCATTCGATAGCTTTTCACCGGTAATTTTGAGAAAACGAATGTTATGTCGTTGGATGAACTTTCGTGTGTATCCTCGACTTCCCCGAAACTGTCCTTCGCCATGAATTTAATTAAATAATTTTTTGGCTTGGACAGCCAACATGTCTTGACTGACAGGAATGTGTTGCTCCCGTTTCTGCAAGAACCAAATGTGCAAAGCATTGTCCAGTAGAGGGTAGTTTGCTTTCTTCAGAGTCTTGCGTTTATCTATACAAAAAAAAACAAATTTCATTGCCAGGCACATATGTATAAAATTTCGGGATTTGGCTATGCAGTCTAGAGAGTTCAAACCGTACTGCGGTTTGAACTCGCTAGACTGCTTAGCCAAATATCGAAATCAAGCAATCTCAACAACAAAATCAACACATATGTATAAAATACATCTTTTTCAAAAAAAAAAAAATCTTCAAAAGCCGTGACTTACCTTATGGTATTAGTTGGTGTGCAATTTCGTCTTTCAATTGGTTTTTCTTCTTCTTCAAATCATGTGCAGTCGATTCCGGAATTTTATATTTGCGCATTATATCACTGACAGATAACCCTTTCTCAAAATCTTCAAAAAATTTAACCTTTTCTTTCATCGACAAAACTACTCGGCGTCTCTTGACTCGAAACATTCCACTAATCGTCTGTACTTCCGCCATTTTGTTCACTTTGAATCTCTGGATATGCGAAAACGTGTCACGAAACCCACAAAGTTCTCTTATAGCGAATTCGTTTATTATTCAGCTCCAACCTGGATCGGGTATCAAGATTGGGTCTGCTTGTTTTCTAGCAAACGTCAGTTTGATCGTTTGTTTTTAAAACCTGGCACGGGTCGAGGTTCGCACTGACAAAAAGTTCGGGTTCGCACGGGTTGGAACTGGTTCCAACCCCGATAATAAACGAATTCGCTATTAGTCTTCAGGCCGGCGACCAACCCCGGCTACACATTCGGTTCCGACAAGAAACCGATTTCGTTCGTTCTTCTTCTTCGTTTGAATATATCTGGCTACACACACTCGCGAATCGATGTCTTTACACAGCGAGTTCCACAACTTCGGTTCGAAACCGATGAAGCGGGCAGTAAAAAATTAATAGCCCGCCTCTAACTGTCATGATTACCTGTACGCTATTTCAAAACTACCCAATTTTGGGTAGAATCCACCCAGATCTGTCAAAACTGAACCTACCCAAAAATGGGTAAACTATGTTGAGAATGACAAGTTGACAAATTAACAACGTCGATCGGATTCATGTCGATGTTGTTCATTTGTCAACTTGTCACTCCCAACACAGTTTACCCATTTTTGGGTAGGTTCAGCATTGAATGATCTGGGTGGATTCTACCCAAATTTGGGTAGTTTTGAAATAGCGTGTGACGCGGTTCCTAATGGTGACGCACTTTTCTATTTCTAATTACAATTCGATTTTGGTGAGATACTTTCAAAAAAAATGTTACGCTATCATCCCTAGAGCACCGGAACTAATATTTGCAATGTTAACATTTCAAAAATATCAATGGAAAATGGTCGAAATTGATCGTTTGCGTCAAGTTAGGAACCGCGTCTAATATGGTGCCTTCACGGTAGCCGTGATTTTTAGCCAAGGTCAACTTTGTCTCTACACACTCGTGAGAGTCGCGAGACTACGATTTTTCTCAGATTGAGGGGTCCCACGGCGTGGTTGGCTACACGTTCGCTTCTCAAGCGGATGGTCCATGGGTTCAATTCCATTGATCTTCCTATCGAACTTTGATGTATTTTAATGTGCCTCATGATAGGTTAATATCCAAGTCCGATTCTGGTCACTTTCTCGGTGCACCTGGAACTTGTCCGGAAGTGGCCAATATGGTCCAAGGTACTTAATTGTTTCCACCATTGATCTGGTTATCGGATTTTGAGATAATCTGATGTGTCGCATGATAGGTTATTATTCAAGTCTGGTTCTGGCCACTTTTCCGGAGGCACCCGGAACTAGCCCGGAAGTGGCCAAAATGGTCCAAAGTACTTAATTTTTGCCACCATTGATCTTGATACCAAATTTTGATTTAATTTGATATGTCGCTTAATGGGTTTTGTTCCTTTCAAGTCAAATTAGCCTCATGGCCCATAAACGCCGGAACTTGTTCTGGCCATATCTACAAAACCAGTGGTCTGATTCCATAATCCTTCAATAGCGTTCAATGGGACCACTAAAAACATTAAATGAGACCACATAAGACCAAAAAAAAAATTTTTATTTTGATGGCTCGATTATCCGGAGGGCTCGATTATCCGGAGTGATTTTTTTTTCAAGACTCCGGATAATCGAGTCCGCCCTGTATGTATACATGTATGTATGTACAACCCACCCCCACTGTCTGGCAGTGTTTTTATGGAAGAAAAATGTCTGCAATATAATAGATTCCTATCTTTTACTGATCTCATCGCAAACCCTTATAGCTCGGAAGTTTTCTTTTTTTCTCCTTTAATTTGTTTTCTGTCCATCTTGTTTTCCGTGCTGAGCACCAATGCTACCGACGTTAAAGAGCTTCCACACCTGGACCCCACCTATCGACCCATCAACTCATGAAGCGGGGATCAACGGTTTAACTTCCTTTCCGAAGGAAGGCGTGATCAGAGATGATATGCCTCAGAACATCCCGGTAGCGCCGAATGGGATTGAAACTAGGCCTGCTAGGGTGAGTGGTAATCACGCTCACCACTATACCACCGGCGCCACTGCACAGTGGTTCCCCTTAGAACAAAAGTTGGCCAAAACCTCAAAATTGTTGCAAATAAGCAAAAAAAAAACAGTTGAAATAGATGTTTTTTAGCTGTACAAAGAAAACTTGACAATCAGACGTCACAAAAAGGATTATAGTAGAACCAAAACCAATGCACAAAGGTCCCAAAGACGTATTTAGGAAGGAAAACAACTCGCGGCTATCTCGAGGTTAGGAGTAACAAATTGTAACAAATAAATAACAGGGTAGGGATTGAGAACACAAGGTTTGTAGTAGTTCTTAAAGTGTCTAGTATAAAAATTTCACGAGAAATGAACTTATAAAAAGATATTTAAGGAATGCCGATTGTCTAGGGGCCACTCTAACCTTCTTGTTTAAAAAAAAAATCATAACTCATGCACGATAAGAGATATATATATGGTGCGTGTGTGTATGTGTGTGCTTTGAAAAAAGGCATTGTGAAGCTTGCTACAGTATACCGAAGATTATAAAGCTAAGAAACGGATATTTTCCAAAGAACACTTTACTTGTTATTCCTAATTACAACATCTTTCGCAAAAAATCGCAAAACACATTAAAGCCTATCTGAAAGCTAACTTTTCTAGCTATATTTTGGTTACTAAAGAATAGTGGGCGGATGTGTCCGTCATATGTTTTACTTAGTCTAAATGTGAAAAAAGTATATTTTTGCTAATATTTTAATAGAAACTGTCACTTAAAATAATGCAGACACAGATAGAGCTCACCGCTGATGTTTTATGTATCCTTGCTGCTAAATATTCGTCTTCCTTCTTGTTGAATCCTGTTTAATATTTAACGTCTCTAGTGGTAGCCTCTTATTTCTTTTTCTCAACTCCACGAGAGAGAACTTCTCATCATTGGCCAGTCCCGTCACCTGCCGCTAGACGTCTCCCTAATCTGGCAGTGGGATGTACTTCCCAACATTCAAACTCAACAAGAAGACGGGCAACGAAATACATTCAAATAATTAAATCTAGGGAGATTTGGTACTGGAAAACAACATTTATTTATAACATGAACGACGATATATTGAGTGACTCTTACTGTTTATTTAAATTTGTACATAATTCGTTTTATTCCTGTTTCTGAGTGTTCGTTCCTATTCTCTCTCCTCCTGTGTGCGGTTTTCTCCCTCCCTATCATACTCTCATTCTCGATTTTGCTTCTCATGTGCTCATATGCTCGGTGTTATGTGTTTTTGGGTGTCGTCACAAATCAGTAGCTCAGCTCTACAAAGGAATGTGCTCCTGGCGCGTCGAATTACGCGCGCATGATTTTGGCGAAATCTACGAGTCACGAGTTTCGGCAAGTCGTTACGGAACTTGACTCAAATTACATCAGCCTTAGGACTGGAAAATAACTACTCCGTGGCGCCCTCACCGGACGCTACACTTCACAAAGAAATAAAAGATTGGTTGACTCATCAGATGATGGCTTGTTGTAGCTTACGTGGGTTTCTGCCAACGGTCACAGTCGATGACCGGTCGGCGGGTTCGACGCACTCGGGGTCGCGTTCGATAACCGCGTAGAAAGCGTCACCCCTTTGATGACGGTGGCAAATGGCGGTTCGCAGCAGGCGTGTGGATCCTGTCCACGTGGAGGTCCCTCGAGCCTTCTCGGACCGATGTGATTACGGATCTGTCCACTTCCGGCCGGTTGGGAATTGCCGGGAAATTCCGTCCGACGGGGAGAAGTATCGCACTTGGGTGTGCAATTGGTTGCTGCGGAATGAAGGTACAACACTACAACAGAAAGTTGAACACTAGCACGAGCGCGGACAAAAACAGCTCATTTCCAGCCCATTTAATTAAATTAAATATTCGACATCACTTTAAAATAACATACTTTTCGCTATATTAACGTACACGAACGAACGTGCACACTTCTGGATTGCTGGAAAGTCACGGACGAAATGATCAAGGCTGTGAATGCTAAGATTAAGAAAATGTAAGACTCGGACGGACCGGAAGTCCATCTTTTCCCGAAACCCAGCGTGTACTTTCGTGAGTCTAAAGACACGAAAGATAACTTGACCGATAGAAGTGCCGTTGTCCCTTTCCTACCTTATCTATAAAATTGAGTGAACTCGTCTTAGGAAATATTCTACAAAATGCTGAAGTTTTTTCTGTTGCCTAACCAAAGAAAATTTAATTCAAAACAGTTTAAACCTATTAAATCATATACAAATTTATACCAAATTTCTGATCGTTACATAATGGGTAGGAATGTGTTGACTTGATACTCACTTTGTTGGAAACCTCTGCACTTCCACGAGAAATAACTGAAAAGATAAAAGGGTTGGGTATACAGCATGGTTCATTTTGACAGACGTTACGCTTAATTAAAGTAATGTGTTCGAGTTGAGTAAGAAAACAGCGGCTAACGAATCTTCCATTTGAAGGGGCATGCGATTAAACCCATGGTTCTCTGCTCAGTAAGCAAAAACGGTAGCTCTAAGGCCACTGAACCCCTCATATCGCATAACACCACTTATGATCGAGTTGTCGAGCATTTTCACAAAACACACGATGCGCAAGCAATGTTACTTTAAAACTTTTTAATATGATGGGGCCTGGGTTTGATCCCATTACCTTCGACTCAGTAAACAAAAACGGCTGTCGAACGCAGCTTAGCCATATTCTATACAGACACACATATTATTTAGAAACTAACTTACTTCTCTTCCCTGTAATAACTTATTACCATATCAAAAACTTTAAAAGGAGGACATTTCATTTGAGGTTTGGAGATTAAGGAGGAATATGATTCCTTTTCTTAACATTAAAGTAGGACAATGAGTTTTTATCAAACGTTTAATAATATTTGCGCTATCACAAAATTTATGATTTGCAAAGGTTCAATTGAGATTGTTCATAACTTGTAGTCGTTACCAATTCAATTCACCTTCTCGGACGATCAATAACAGAGAGATTTTTGAACATTATAATTTATTTTAAAATGACAAATTTAATTAAAAATTCAGAAAAATTGATGACACTTCGAAAATAAATAATGATGTTGGAAAATCCCTCTGTTGTTGATCGTCCGATTTCAGAGAAATTTGCCCAAATTGATTCCTAGTTTGTCTGAAATAAGTCTGGTAAAATAGCAGGTTTATTTGAAAATTTTCCATCTGTCAAATATTAGTTAAAATTCACCAAATGGACCGCAGGCTAAATGTAGGGGGTTGACAGCTGTATAATACTCCTAGTCCCACCATCGAATGGAATTTGCTAGATAAGATGATAAGATAAGATGTGCACTAGACTGATGCAAAATTTGAAATTTTCACTCCACAGTGCTCAAACGGTTCCAAATTGGGCCCTGATTAGCCTCCCAAAATTTGAACTCATGTAGTGAGAAACTGACTTGGCACAAACCATTTGAAGTCTATATGGGAATTACTATGAAGTAACCATAATTTCGGTTCATATCTATCTCAAAATTCACCATGTCACTTTACTTTAAAAAATGATAACTAAGCTTGTTGAAATTTTTTTCAGCTACAACTTTGTTGAAGACCACTTTTCGATCAAATTTTAGAACAAAAATTATTAATGATTAAAATCACTGATGTCTTATGATTATGCTCAATCAACTGTTCAGCAGGCAACATTGGTGTTTATGACGCGTAGAATAGAGGACAAAAATCATGGCTACTATGTCGCACTGCAGAATACAGTGTTGCCCACAATTCAGTTGCTTAATCTTGCCATAAGATTATCAATCTCTTAAACAATTTATAACTATTTAATTTGACGTTTGGCTGAAAAACGATTTTCGTAGCTGATAAAAATTCCCATAAGAATAACAATAGAATTTGTGAACAGTACAATATGTAAGAAGGCTAGAAGACAATGAACAAAAAGTTTTGTTTCCCCATAGTTATTTCCATATAAACTTCAAATGGTTTGTGCCAAGGCAGTTTCTTATCAAATTAGTTCAAACTTTTGAAGGCTAATCAGGACTCGATTTGAAACCGTTTGAACACTGTGGAGCGAAAATTTCAAATTTTGCATCAGTCTCATGTGCACTCTTCTCAGTACATTTCTTTTTCACAGTTTGCATCTCCCCATCTCGGGTACATAATTAAACAAATAAGCTCTGCAGACAACTCTCTTTAAGAACAATTTTATGAATATGTTATGTTCACGCCCAAACGCGAACGACAGTCAGTGACCGTCGTAAGCCCCACCCATTTGTTAAATTTCTCTCAACCAACGATCGAGCAAGGCGAAAACCAGAAGATGAAGAAGAAGCAGCACGATAGTGTAAAAGCAGCGAAGCTAGTGGCATTAGGATTAGTATGGTTTTAATTGTCAAACTGTATACAACAAGAGAAAAATAAATAAGTGAAGCTATCCTAGTTTTTTTTACAACATCCTCTGATCCGGCATTGTGTTCAACTGAGGAGGAGCAGTACAGCGTTTTTAAATACAGTACACCGCTGGTTGAGTGCTTGCTGTCGACGGGCTTGCGGAATCCCAACCGTCCTTATCAGGACAAAAAGAGTTTTTCGTTATCCCAAGCGCCTGAGCAGAACACTCATTTTACGAAGACTTCCTATTTGAGCGGCACCCTTTCCCTTTCCTGTCTTGTCAGGACACGATTAGTCTTGCCGCAAGAGAGCTAGGAAGTCCCACCATTCCCTTCATTGGAGTCTGGTACGGCTCCGACATTGGTCCTTCGAGCCGGATCAGAGCAACGTTGTGTGGAGAAATCTACGAGAAGCAGAGTTTCTGGAGGATGTTGGAAGAAAGCTAGTAGTGAGTAGTGAGATCTGGACAAGTAAAGTGGACAATAAATAAAAAAAGATACATTGAAGTGAAAAAGGGAAAGAAAGTGTGTTGTGAAAAGTGAAACGCCATAATGCCTATCGACCACACGCCTGAGAAGCCCACTGCGGACGCCGAGAAGTTGCAGATGTTTATCCACCAACGTGGTCAAATTAAAGGCAAAGTGATTAAAATAACCAACAACCTTGAAAAGGCTGAAGATGACCCATCGCAAATCAGTGCATCGTTACTCAAAGTGTATGGCAAAAAGTTAGAAATGCATTACACCGAGTAAACTGAAGCCCACCGTGAAGTGATTGCCATAACTCCACCGGCAAAAATTGAAGAGCAAGACGACAAGCTAGACGAATTCGACGTTCTACACACGGAAGCGCTCGATCGCCTAGAGCGTCTGATGGAGTATTTTGCCAAGCCTGCTCCTGTGGTTGCTATTCCTAGTGGAGCAGCCCAAGTAGTCGTGCAGCATCATCCCCTCAAAGCACCGGTACCTTCTTTCAATGGTCGTGTGGAGAATTGGCCCAAATTCAAAGCCATGTTTGAGGATTTGGTCGTGAAAAGTGGTGATTCCGATGCCGTCAAGCTGCGTTACCTTGACAAATCATTGGTGGGTGACGCAGCTGGTCTCATCAATGCCAAGATGATTCAAAACAACAATTTCCATCAAGTATGGAGACAGTTGAGAGAACAGTTCGAAAACAAGCGTGTCATAGTGGACACCCACGTCGATGGATTGATCCAGTTGAAACCGATGATGAAGAGCAACTTCAAGGATCTGTTGGAGTTAACGAAATCATGTGAGCGTCACGTCGCAGGACTGGAGTACCAGGGTCTGGCAGTGGACGAACTATCCGGGGTAATCATTACAAAGCTATTAACCTCCCGTTTGGACGATCACACCCTACAGCTGTGGGAACGTAAGCAAAAACATGGCGAGTTACCCAAGTACGATGATACGTTGGTGTTCTTAAAAGGTGAGTGCCAAATTCTTGAGCGTTTCCAACATTCTCGTCATCCTGTTATGGCGAAAGAGCCTCAGTCCAAACATTCCAATGCAAAACCTGTGTATCAGAAGGCACACACTGTCACGTCCTCTAATTCTTCGAGTCAATGTAAATTTTGTGGGGAAAACCACCGCCATTTTGAGTGTCCCATTTTTACCAAATTGCCTATCGCAGAGTGCATAAACAAGGTGAAGCAATTGAGAATTTGTTTCAACTGCCTCGGACTTGGCCACTGTGCCAAGGATTGTTCTACCAAGCGTAATTGTTCGAAATGTCACAAGCGACATCACACCCTCCTGCACGAAGAATCCTTCACGAAAACCCTTGAGACCGAAACCCTCCCTAAGAAGGACTCTTCCAAGGACGCTGCTGAAGTCAACACAGTTCCCAAAATCGTTCCGTCAACAAGTGCCAACACATCCTGTTCCTGCAACCATTCTCAAACCGCGAAGACCGTGATGCTGCTAACTGCTATCGTGAATCTTGAGAGTGCTGATGGTCAGTTAGTTCCTTGCCGGGCAATGATGGATAGTGGCTCCCAAGTATGTTTTTTGTCCGAGACGATCGCCAACCGTTTGAAGATTTCCTTTGAGCCAGTGAACGTGCCAGTTACCGGAATAGGCGGAGCAAAGATCTACGCAAGAGAGAAACTGACAGTGACGATCCAGTCCAGGTGTTCCAATTTCTCCACTGATATGGAATGCCTTGTTGTACCAAGGGTAACCGGTACCATCCCTTCCGTTAAAATAGATGTTTCATCGTGGCCAATTCCTACCGGAGTTCAATTAATCATTTTGTTCGACCATTTTCCACAGAGATGGCGCTGTTCCGCTGGTAGGAAGTGATAAAATCCCCATATAAAAATTGAGAGAAGTGGGAATAATTCGCTTTCGGTGCATATTCAGGTCAAAAAAAGTGAACGACAACTTAAAGAAATTAGTCAGGGGCTTTGTCGTTCAGTTTTTTCCCGGGAATTAATGCTAAACAAGCTACAATTAATTAAAAATGATTTTTCCCCATACAATTTTACCTGCTTTACTACCAGTCCCCAGAGAGCCAAAAACATCAAATTTTAGAGAGAAATTCTCTCTCACGAGCTCAATCTCTCAACATGCCATGTATTTTGTTGACACTCGATTTGTGATTTCCCTTTCACAGATTACAAAATAGAGTACCTGACACTACAAAACATGTCTGGTACCTCTATATATGCATTTGCTTTAACATTTGAAGTCCCTCCTTTTTTACATATTCTGCGCAAAAGATACTTTATGCCCCGCCCCAAACATAAAATTCGGCGGGAAATTCTGTGAGGGGTGAGCTATTTTGTGTGCAGAATGTGTAAAAAAGGAGGGACTTCGAATAATAATCTAAATGCATATATAGAGGTACCAGACATGTTTTGCACTGCAGTGTCCTCTGTGAACAATTATAGGAAAACATATTGTGTCTAGTTTCCGATAGATGTCACCGCAAACAACAGCAGTGACATCTGATGGAACATGAATGCAGAAGCTTGACAAAATGATTAATTGGCAGATCCTACATTCCACGTGCCTGATAAAATCGACATGCTAATCTGCGCTTCAAAGTTTTTCACGTTGCTGAAGTCTGGTCAGATTCACCTAGCCGATGGTCTTCCTGAGCTCCATGAAACCCATCTCGGTTGGGTCTTCGCTGGAGAAATCAACAACGATGCTGCTGATAGCGTAGTGGCCCACCCTGTTTCGCTTTGTTCCCTAAGTGAG
This sequence comes from Ochlerotatus camptorhynchus, assembly GCF_037179485.1. Taxonomy (NCBI): domain Eukaryota; kingdom Metazoa; phylum Arthropoda; class Insecta; order Diptera; family Culicidae; genus Ochlerotatus; species Ochlerotatus camptorhynchus. The sequence goes on from NW_027040840.1 coordinate 230,285, forward strand.
ACGATAAGTCGATTCTGGGAAGTTGAGGATATTTCACATTCAGTGAAGGAGGAAACAGAGTTAAATATGTGCGAGGAGATTTTCCGTTCAACACATCGTCGGACGTCAACTGGAAGTATACCCGTTCCTTTAAGCTCCTTAAATTAACATCCTGATTACTCTCAATCCTAAACGTCTTTCACACCTACAGTAAACGAAACGTTCGGTTCAAGACCTCTGACGTAGATATAATTTTGATATGTTTGGCTCAGTTGTAGGCAATCATCATCAATATTCAAGATGTGCCATACCTGGTGCAAAATATTAATTTGTTTACATTGCAAAACACATCCAGTTAAAACATTACCGCAAGTGATTCGTGGACAAATCACTTGCAGCATCGTTTGTAGAGTATTATACGAAACCATTTAAAACCTTTCAGAACCAACCGGGAAAAGCGGCTCCACAGTTCCAGCAAAACACGCCACCGAAAACGATGGTCCTACCTAAACGACCGCCATCAGCACCATTAGGACGGTCAGGAGAAACAGGCAGCCAAGCGGCCCTCATCAGACGGCTAACGATAAGCGCACACAGGGAATGATAAATAAGATGAGACCTGCAATTATATGCCTGTCTGGGCTGCTACCTTAGCCGTCTTAAACTTAGCAGCAGCAGCATCAACAACAGCAGTCACCACCGTCGTCGCCGCAAGGTCCTCATCATCTGCGTTTTTTTTTCGGGTGAACCCTCCTCCTTACCTTGAGTTTTGTGTTTATGTTTTCTCGTTTTTAGTTTTGCGTCTGACAGTCGTGATTAACGAAGGACCAACGATCGGGCCCACTTGCCATCGGCGGCCCTCTTGTCTTGGGGAAGTTGGCTCATATGGAGTGAACTCACCGTAGAAAAATTAACGCAAAGCTTGGCTACATAGTCACATTCTTCATTTGGGCTGTTACTCCTAAACTGGATCGTTACGACTGTCAAACTGAAAATTCCCAAACCGAAAGATCCTCGACCATCTCCACCATGGTAGCCTTCCTCTTGATAGTTAGGGGCCTAAAGAATTTTATATTCGTAATTTTTTAGGAACAAATGCAAAATTATATGTGCCATTTATGATTCCATTCGCAAACAATTTACCATTTTACTCATTCAATTAATTCCATCCTGCAGCAGAATCACGAATTATTAAAGCAAACAGCTCAATTTATTGCTCGATGTGCACTCTCCTCAGTACATTTCTTTTTCACAGTTTGCATCTCCCCATCGCGGGTACGTTTATGACTTGCCCAATTACTTCCCAGCCGACCAGGAGGTACCGCCATCGAGCCACCACCGTGGCCTAGCGTGTGGTGGTGCTGGATTTTCAGTGGCAGCCAAGGATGTCGGTAATTATTATGACTCGAAAATAAGGCTCCCGCTGATAAGCGGCCACCCGAAGGGAATCGATATGCGTGCCGTCGACTTTTGGTCTTCCCAAGAATGCGAGATGATAAATGGAGACGCGTCTGGAGGACTTCCCTTGTTGGTCTACTCTGCAAAGGGCGGGAACCTTTTTGAGAGGTAGCAATTTTAGGTAATTTGGATGGCTCTTTTCGGCAGGATGTCATCCTTGTTTTCAAAGATGAAATTTCAATTTCGATTTTGGTTGTTTTCAAAATTTATAGATACTGGAGAAGGACGGTAGGAACATATAAATAATGAATGTTGGGTCGTTTCCGTAATAACTATGATCCTTTGCACATGTTTTATAACCTCACATGAAGTGGAAAACTAACAATAAAATTATTTATTACTTAGTGGTGATAAATTACGTAAAAATTGTAATCAGAGCTAATGGTTTGTTATTATGTGCGTAAACCAATATAATACAGGTAGAAATGTTAGCTATAGAAATGCATTGTCAAACCCGATTATATCTAGTATTTCGTTTGAAGCGTAAAAATTATGAATTTCCCAACCCAGAAGTCATTATTTTCCTAATTTTATGATAGGCGTGATGGTGCGAATAGCTAAACTTGTTAGGCACCCAAGAAGATGAAAAAAAAACCTCACTTCTTGCCATCCCGGATGTCCATAAGGGAAATGAGATTCGAGTGAACTGCCCTTCCCGAAATGGACTTCCACTTCCTTGAGGAGCCATACAAAGTTGGTTTTAATAAAATGGGAGAAAACGATGTCGTAAAATTTATCAAAAATATATATCATTATGCTACCCCAAGTTCCCATTCCCAGCAGTTCCCCCAGCCCCTAACCAAATCATCGCCCTCGTAGACTCCCCAGAGGAAAAACAGAACAGCAGTGTGGCTCTAGATTGCGTCTGGCTGCGCCCGGCAGGAGAAGGTATCACAACTTGACACGTGAACAGAACAAGCTTCTCGTTCTTAGGAACTTTCCACAAAATAGATTTTCTCCTTATTACGGTTTGCGATTCCGAAGAATGGAAAATGAAAACGAGACGAGGCTCGTGAAAATTCCCTCCCTCCTTCTTTATTCGCCACAATAATTGGAAGGCTGAGATGCAACGACGACGACGGCAGCACCAGCAAGCAGCACGTTCTTCTCAGCTTAATCCAGGCAGGGAATTTTCCTCTCGAGAAGACTTTTCGCCCAACAGTGATCTCCGTAGCGGGGAAGGTTTAGGGCTGGGATAAAGTAATTTTCTATTCTTTTATACTTCGTTTGCCCGTTTTAACGCTCTTTTCGGCAGGAGGGGTTCCGTTTTTATGTTTCGTGTTGCTGGGGAGCATACGCAGCCACCCCTCTAATTTGTGAACTGGTTGTTTGGGTGCTTATTGAATTATTTTAAATTTCCCGGCTGAAATTTGATTTGGCTGGTGAAAATCCACATAATATGGCTGGAATTTGACTGCTTCCCGATGGTTTTCTACAGATACCATAATAGATATGCTCGTTATTATTTTGTTTCGACTGATTATTGAATTAACACGTTAAGAAATTAAGCAAAACAAAACATGTTAAATGGAGAGCAGAAGATACATTTCAAATTAATAAAGCATTCATGTGTCAAAAACCTAATTTTATCCACTTGGTGAGATCTGACTCTTCTTACTTATTTAAAATCTAGAGTAGTTGAAGCAGCAAAGGTAGGCTTAGTTGCCGATTGCTCTCAACATGAAAACGAAAGTATTGACTGTTTGCGCCAATTGATGTTGGTTCGTCGGTGTCATTCATGTTAATGTTGAAAAGTGTTTGAGTTTAAGTTTAATGAACTTTGGCACCAACTTGTAGAGAATCCCTTGATATAAAATTTGGTCGTTGGTGCCAACTCGAATTAATTTGAATTATTGATCTGGATGACTATTAGCTTCAATTTATTAAAATCGGTCATATGAACTTATTGTTGATCTTGGATTGTTGGCGCCACCTCAAATTATTTAGGATCATCGGTCTGGGCGTCAATTTTTGAAAATCATTCATATTGACTTTCATCACCAAGTGATTTTTTTTTCTTCAGATCACCGGAGTTTCGGTATTATTAACAATTCGTACAAACCTTTGCGAAATAGTCTTGATGAGTGTTGGGGTCAACCACAAAGCATTTAGATCCCTAGTTTTCAAATTTGTATGTCTAAGCTGTTGGTGCCAACTCGAGTTCCGTCATGTACACACCAACGTTAATTATTAAAGATTGTCGGTCTTGATCCCTTTACGAGTAATATTTTGAAAATCGATCGGCTGACGCCAGCTCAATTGATTTTGGAGCTTCAGGGTCGTTAACATGTTTTGTTTATTTTTAGAAAGGAGTTCTAAGAAGTTTAAGGACCAATTGGTGTTGGCGATTTTTAAAGATGATTTTAGATTGGCGATTTTTTAAAGCTTATTACCAAGCTAAAAAATGCTTGCTCCAGCTAAAGTATTATTTTTCGGAATTATGAAACGATGACATTCTAAACAAGCTGCAATACATCTTTGTATCCTTTGCTTCAAAACATTTATGTGGTATTACGATGTATCAAACTGTCCTCTTACTATATTTTTTGACGTAGGACTACGTCTGTGATTTCTATGTGGGGGTACACTTTGTGAAAACCAAAAATGGAACATGTAACGAAATTATGAAAGATTTTGAACGTTAATAACTCAGCTGACCCTGAACCGATTTCAATTATTTTATAACCAATCGATCAGAAATATTTCTACGCATCTGTTTAAATTAAGACTTTATAATTTTTCAAAATGTCGCTTTTAAAAATTGCACGAATGTGCAACTCTTGCTATAATAATTAAAATGATCACCGATTGCCTGCGAAAAACATGCATTGACACTATTTTCTAGGGATGCCTAATAGTTCAATTATTCGATTAACGATTAATCGTAAAGGTTTTTCCAGCTATTCGATTAAATATGTATAGACTTCCCATTTATTCGAGCGCGTAACCGACATGTCTTCTTATTTCTTCTAGTTTGGATTTCCTGCAATTTCGGTGGGACACCTTTCAGCAAGGTATGTTCAATTTGCAGCATCCCCGCCTCAGTGAAACACGGCTATGTGTCTGCGCGGGGTTCCAGAAGTTTCGCGAACAACATGGACTCCCGGAGAACGTCAGTGTTGGTTACGACCCCTAGACGTTGGCTGCGCTCATCGCCTTTCTGAAGGAAGCCCACTTGTATGCTCAAATCTAGCCCCCGTCGGTGGCTGCACTGATCGTGTGTTCCTCACGTTTCTATTGTTTCTGCCATCGGGGTTTCTCTATCGGACCGGGCACTATCTCCTACGGTGGAGCACTACCTTGTTCGTGCACCCAGCCCTCATCACAGCCCCGATCTAATCCTGACTTTACATTAAGTTTTTAAAATGTTTTCTGTCTCATTCGTTGGGTAATCATAGCCAGTTATACGTCACGTTATTGTCAAATTGAAACCAATTTTTTTAGGCAGAATCTAGCCTGACCATCTGCTGTATAACGTGATGAACTAACCTACGGCTAAAAATTACGTTAATAAAGAAAAAAAAAATCTTTAGACGAATATTCAACTACAGACGGTTTCACTGCATTTTCCATCATTCCATTGTCAGAGATTTCGAACTCATACATCCATTTAACGGCACTTTCCAAGCTATGCTGCCTGCTTTTTTTTTTTTTTTTTTACCTTTTTATTTGTTTCAAATTCAAAGTAAATTACACTTCATTTTAACCAAGGTGCTCCAGTTACTACAGTAACTTACCAGCCTTAATTGTTATGATATATATCTAAGTATTTTTACATTGCTCCTTTCTTGGCAATTCAGTATTTTAAACAGGTTTTTTAAACCTGCATGTCAGTATAACAATTTATATCTTAAAACTAAAAACTAAAAGTAGAAGGGTCTGTGTCTAGGGGCACGAACGGAAGCTTGACGTAGGACCACTAGTGGACGGAATAAATGTGAAGAGCATTTAGTTCTTTTAATTGATCAATCATCTATTATCTCAACTCTTTCCGTTTTTGAATTGTAGGCGTACCAAATTTGAAGTAATTTTTTTCAAAGATAAAGTTGATTAAGAGAATCAATCAAAATCACTTGCACCCCTGCTTGCAAGTTTGGTTACAAGATTACAACTCTGGAGAGCATTTTGTGTGGTCGTTGGGGGATTGTAGTTCTGAATATGGACAACCAAGCACAGATAAATTCTATTCCTACTCTTTACTGATGTAAGCTTGAAGGCCCCGAAAAGGGCCGTTTTATTGAGGAGGACATCCATGGTCACTTACGCTTGGCGTGTTTAGTGTAGGTGACAGCATCACGGGCCTCATTTTCCAGGAATACCTTCAGCACACTTCGTAGATCAGACCGGAGATACTTTTGACACCACCACGGCGAGCCAGACGACCGATGGCGGTTATCTCGAAGAACTTTGCGAAGACGCTTGGCGCCTCCTTTACCACAACAATTGTTGCTTGTTAGGTGTGAAGGAGTGGACTAGCCACCACCTTCCTACTGCTGCTATTGCTGTTCACCACGCCGTCCGAAGCGAAAATGAGCTAATGCCATACAGCAGCGCTCTTTTATATCTTTTCAGGTTAAAGCAGAATGATGCGCAACCAAGTGGTATAAAAGCTACAAAGACTCCTCCCATTATGAGTAGTTTGCTATCAAGTAGCGACACTAGCTCTTTTCCTTTTGCGTACACGGCGAATGAGAACGACCCAAATTTGAGTTTAGTTCACTCATAATCTCCAAAAGTGAAGGAACTCAGCGATGAGTAAATTTGGTCTCCTGTGGAAAACCTAAAAAATCTGCCAGAAAATGAGGAAATTGACGAAAATTTTATTCAGTCTCGGAGTAGTACCAATAGACTGAGTAAATCCAATCTTTACTTTTGTCAAATTCGGGAATTTTTTCCTGGAAAATCCTGGAAAAAATCAGGGAAAACATGAGGCAAATATACTCATCGCTGAGTTCCTGCACTATACTTCTTATTTCTGAGATAACTAAACTCAAATTTGGGTCGATCTCATTCGCCGTGACATCACCTTGAAAGATATCGGCGCCGGTGTTTAGCGTGATTACCTCTCACCCCAGCAGGCCTGGGTCCAATCTCAGTCGGCGCCACCGGCATGTTCTAAGGCATAACATCTCTGATCACGCCTTCCTTCGGGAAGTAAAGCCGTTGGTCCCCGGTCGATTGGTAGGGTCCAGGTGTGGGAGCTGCCTCCCTGGCGTCGGTAGAATTGGAGCTCAGTACGGAAAACAAATCTCGCGTCACTTTTCAATAGGTCCTATCTACATTGACCGATTCTCTTCATCGACAGTCTCTTTCGTAAATAACTCGGCTACACAAATGTTTCCTGCCGTCTTCGTCGAATTAGATGCTAGATTGTTGCTTCTTCCATCGAACATATCGGGCCGTGGCGATTTAAAGTTGATCCAGGTTGATCAAAATAATTTGTACCCTTGCTTCCAGTTTGATTACATGAGCATTTTGTGTGGTCGTTGGTTCTGAATATGGACAAACAGGCAGATTAATTCTATTCCTACTCTTTACTGTAATAATCTTGGTGGCCCTGAAAAGAGCCGTTTTGTTGCCAAAGTTGGTGATGATTTAACCGCCGAAACCAAACAGAGTGCGTTTCTGTCACTTCAAAACGTAGATGACATCCATGGCCGCTTACGCTTGGCGTGTTTAGTGTAGGTCACAGCATCACGGATCTCATTTTTCAGGAACACCTTCAACACACCTTGTAAATCAGACCGGAGATACGAAAGACACCGCCACGGCGAGCCAGACGACGGATGGTGGTTATCTTGAAGAATTTGCGATTGGTTCTGAATATGGCGATGAGTGTGCAAAATATTACGCAATTCCATCCTCCCTATTCGCACGCACCCGAGGATCGGAGGCGAATGCCACTTCGACTTGTTTCGTCAACTTACTACTCTCTGACGACTGTGCTGGGGAAGCAGTATATGCATATAGGTAATTGGTGCATTTGTTAGTTAATTCGACGCTTTTGGACAATGGTGGACATTTGCCAGTTTTTCAATAGTTTCTTGTTAAAAATCAACATTCGAAAGCATTGTTATCGATGCGTAGCCATATTTCTGATCGATTGGTGATAAAATTATTGAAATTGGACCAGGGGCAACTGAATTATTAACGTTCAAAATCTTTCTTAATTTGTTACATGTTCCATTTTCGGTTTTCACAAAGTGTACCCCCATATAGGAATCAAAGACGTAGTCCTACGTCAAAATTGGCATGGATCATAAGATTTGTTATCAAGATGTTTTGAATGATAACGAAATCAGTTATTTTTGTGATATCTTAGCAGTACTCTTTTGTTATAATTTTTGTTACGTTGGCTGTTTATTCAACCACAAAGATAACATGTTTAGTTATCAAATCTTGATAACCGGGTATCAGAACTTGTTATCAATTTGGTATTATCCTTTGCTTGGGTATTGGTCAAAGTCTAACTATTTCCATTTCATTCCGTTTCCCATACATTTTCCCATACAACATTTTAAAAACAACGGCACTGGTGGTGTAGTGGTAAGCGTGATTTCCTTTCACTCCAAAGGGCCTGAGTTCAATCCCTTCGAAAGGAAAGTTAAACCGTTTGTCCCAGTTCATGAGTTAATGAATGGGTGTATAGGTAGGATCCAGGTGTGGGAGCTGTCTTTCTGGCGTCGGTGGTATTACTACTCAGTACGGAAAACAAGATCGACAAAAAAAATCAAGGAGTAAAAACATTCATTACGCGACAATGAGACCTAGAACACAATTTTTGCTACTTAAACTTTGTTTTCATAGAAATCATCCGCTGAATATAAATGTGTTGTAAATTTTCAGATAATCTTAAACATCTTTAGCATGCAAACTTTGTACAAAGTAAACCTCAATTTTAATTAATAACAACACAGACAAGAAAACAAGAAATTTAGTCGAAAAGTAGACGGAATGGGTAATTAGAGAGTTGAAAAAAAATGTCATAAATGCTTTGCGATAAAATAAATGAAATTGTTTCCAGGATCTGATACTAGCAGCAATTCTGTTCCTTCTCCTATTCCACAGAATGACCAAACCGGAAGTTCGCTACAGATTTAAGCAAAAGGCGAAGAACGAGGAAAAAAACGATACAAAATCACACCGGAAGCAACCGATTTTCCCTGCCATATTGTTATCTGCTTCGATTATCTCTTCATTATCGACACACCACACTGTGCCGGGTGACCGAGGAAGTCCATCTCGGGACTACGAGCGAGGACAAGCAGGCAAGTGAGAAAAATTGAATCAGCAAACGGAAATGGTAGCAGGAAAGAAAATCGGCGCTCTCACTTGTGTGAAATCGTTTCCATTTTTTTTTTGTTCAGCAAATGTATGTCTATACTCAATTGAATAGATTCGTACAGATGTTAGAAAACGCCCGAGGTGACTAAGTGGCAAAATGTGCACATCGTCAGCTTGGAAAGATTGGTTGCTCGTTTTGTAGAGCTGATTTTTTTTTTGCCGAGAACCTATTGCAACACTTGAGCTCTCAATTTCCATTTTCTATTGAGTGTCTTCTTGAGATAGATCCATTAAACAATTTTTTGCGAGTATATCGCCTCCAAAGAGTTGCATAGCAGAATGGTGATTAAAGTTCAGTACCTTTTGGTACTTTTTTTGCGTTCAACTAACAGGACAATTTGACTGTGGTACTGCTCCGTTAAATTGCAATGGCTATTTTTAATTTAATTTTGCTCCTTTGGTGGCCTGCATAACCGGTTTTCTCTGTAAACCCACATGTAGTTGAAATTGTTGTACCATAATGCTAATTTCTACATAAAACTGAATTGACATACTTGCGGAATTACAATCAGTAGCTATGTGTTATATATTTTTCTGCATGATTAGGGTGTATTTGTTAATTTTTAGGGCATTTTTGAATTTAAAAAAAAATATTAAACAATAGTGGAAATTAATATAACTACGCTTTAAAAACCATGGCTCCTCCCAAATCAAAGAATCAGATGTATTCAATATCACGTGTGTTCGGAAGCCACATTGTCATGCTACAATATGAGCCTAAGAAAGAACCAATCGCACCATGTACGTAGGAGAAATAAATGGAAATGTGATTTTCTCCTTCGAACGCCATACAAAAATGTATGAGAAATTGGTCGTTTCGAAATATTATTTAGCATTTCAACAATTATTGTGGCACCAAAATAATCAAAGAGTTAGTTCAGTATTTTTTTATATTGCAGATGCATTGACACTTAGTTTTAAATTAAGGTCGTTGCACCCGTTTGTTTAAATGCTGATATTGAATGCAACTGAAAGTCAGGTTAATAAAATTGAAATTTATGCAGTAACATCTACAATTTCGTTATGAGAAACTCGTTACAGCAATCATAGGAGTCTCAGGATGAAATGCTGTCAAGATTTCTCTTGATACCTATCTCCGAAAATTTTCTACGTGACAACTAAACACGCAAACCCATAATGATCAATTTCATCCCGGTGATCAATTTGCCCCCGGATTACGGGACTGACTTTTCCAACGAAATTCACTGTATGCGACTATGCGTAACACATGCTGTTGAAAGCGTCTTTCATCGATTTGAGCCATTTCGGATAATCCAGGTCTCAGCGCGGACCATGTTTCTGTCACGGCTCAAACCCGTCGAAATGAACTCATCATGCGTTGAACTGATTTGACTCTAATCATCTTACCCTGCAACCCGTCGCCATCGTCGACATCGATACCTTACCCAACTGGGATGCTATAACAATCACACTCCGGGCAACTTGATATGTTAATTTGAATGACGACTCTTATTAAAATCCCCATCATCATCTCGTCACGTCCATAAAATCTCCGCTCTGCTCGGCTGAGCTTTCGATGTATGTGGGATGCGTGTGTTGCTACATACGTATCGAGAGCAAGCATATCGATTGACACTCGATTATCGAAACAATTCCAACCTACGCAAGCTGATCGTGACAAATTCCGGCGGTTGTTTTTTTTATTTCGGACTGAGTTTCGAGCCGACCATTTCTAGTCGGTTTTTTTCTACATACATAAAAGCAAATATGATTACGGCTCTCTGCTTCTCGCACTTGCCTGTAGACTGAAATCAATCTTCTTCCAAGTCCAACTACAACGACCCAGCGAGAATGGTTCTTTCTTAGCGAGAACCGCCAATAAATCAATCATGGACCGAGACCCCCACCCGACAGACACTTCACTGTATCTTCATCTGTTTTCTCTATTCCTGCGATACTGGAAGATTAGACGTTGCTGCAGTGGAGCTTGTGTGTTTTTAGAGAAATTGGACCCGACCGATCGAATGGATACACACCTACTTTGCTCTTGTCCCCGCTCCACCAAGTTCCATCTCTCTACACGTCATCCAGTCGGATTGTCAAGCGCCCACACGGGGCCTATCGGTTGACGCTAATGTTTCCTAATTAATCGTATTTGTTATGAAATTCCATTTCATCCATTCACACTCGACTCCAAAATAGAATCATTAGCTAACGATGGCGTCGGATAATGCTATTTCATGGAAATAATTAGGGGGATACCGGGTCTGTTTCGTTTTGGAATACGAAATCCAAACATAGTAATAACTATCAACTTGGTTTATAAGTGATGCTAGAGTTGATCAAATAATAAGGAAAATGGGTACCCATTAAAGGGAACAATGAACGATAGACTAAAAAAAAGCTTGGAGGTACACAAACTAAGTTGAGAATGTATACATCTCGAGATTCTAGAATTTTCAAAACTTTTTTATGTCCAAGATCTTGTTGGTCTTTCTAAGCCCCAAAATCATGGAAATGCAAGTGTAGGGTTTTTGATCTAATTTCCGTCCTACTAAGGACATCCCGCACTTTACCACGCTTTTTGGAAAGCGTTTGAACAAAACATGGAATGTTTTGATCAAAGATAACTTCTAAATTTATCCACCTTTCCATACGTACCGTTGGATTTGATAAAGAGTCAAACAATTTTGAGATATTATTAAAAATCTAACACTGCTTCTTGCTTCTAAATTCGTCCTGCGCGTTTCAATTCCGTCCAAACGCATTGAAACGCCATTAGATTTTCTTCGTCCTACGGATAAACGGAGAAAAAGGGGATGCGCTAGGAGCGTTTCTTTTGTTTTGAGAACAATGAGCGTAAATATGCATACAATGCGCTCTAATAGGGTTTATGTCGTAGCTAATGAACTAACGCATCGGAACAAACGTATTATTGTTTTGTGCATGGTGAAATCATTGATATTATTGATGATTTCTGCTCGATAGAACGGAAATGGGCGATTACGACGAAGTAGCGCTCTTCCCTATTTATGTTCTAGATCTTGAAAATTTTTCATAGCCGTAGATTTTTTTTACTCTGCCAAAGATGTCGTCAATGTTTTAAGATCCATAATCTTGGAAATATGTTATTTCAAGATCGTATTTTTGAAGCCTCAAATCTTGAAAATACTGTAGATTTTTCATTCCAAGGTTGGAATTTTAAAATCCCTGAATTTAGTTTTTGATACATTCAACACAATAGTTGGGTAAAGAAGAATTGCATTATAACACACTGGAAATGCTCTCGCAACGTGGGGCTTTAGGTTGCGATGAAACGTCGCTAGAACTATTCCACAGCCGCAGTCAGTTATGAGCAAAAGGAGGACGCACATCTTTTGCCTGTAGACTTAAAGACATACTTCAAGTCTCCGCGTACATCGTACGGGTTAGGCAATATGCGTCTGACTTTAAAAACTGTCGCATTAATGGCCCTTCGCTCATTTTCAAACAGCTATTCAATTTTCATACTGCCGTACTCTAACGGAACTATCCACCTACCCTCTTCTAAAGATCATTGTCTAGCTAATAAATTATCACACTAAAGCTTCATGTTAGCATTTCCAACCAACTCTAAGTTTTTGTTATTTTAGGATTATGGCTCAGAAGTCTTGAATTTCAATTCTATCGTTTGAACCTTTCGATCCTAGAGTGAGAGCGTTGAAGCGACTAAATCTATGTACGTAAGACTGTTGACCTGTAAGGGGCTGTTCATTAACTACGTAGACAGTTTTTTAGGATGCATGACCCTCCTCATGCGTCGATAATGTCCGTACACAATTTTTAAAATTTGTATGGACCGTGGATAATTGCCAACACCTCCCCCCCCCTAAACTGTCTACAGCCCCTGATATGAAAATCATAAAACTTACCAATTCAGTCGATTAGTATTACAATAGACATGTTTCTATGACTGAGATGTTACAGAACTTTGCATGTAAGAGAATTATGAAAACTTGTAATCCGGGAGCAAATTGATCATCTGGGTGAAATTGAAAAAAAATGTCTTGAATTTTCAGATGTTCCGTCTAAAGCTTTCGGTTAAAGGTACTAAGAGAAATTATTGCTAAAGTTTTTCATATAGGGACTTTTGGCTATTGAAATTCTTTTGATTACTTTTTTTTTAAGTTTGTGAAAAAAAAAATTCCTGCCCTTTGGTTAAGTGAAGGTTAGGGTGTGTTCGAGCGAGACAAGTAGAGAAATATCGATGCATGTGCATCCCTAGTAACGGAACATTTTCTCTCTACTTCTCTCACCGAGCCGAAGTGGCAGTATACTCACACTACCAGTGTCTGATCTCCCTCGATCACCGGTCAGCTGTGTAGTACATAGAGCAGTAGATTTTTAGAATAAAATAAACCGTCGCGCTTTACACATCGTCGGAGCGTGTTTGATTATCCGCAATAAGGTTTTGTTGTAGTGTTCGCGTTAGAAATAAAATGTTTTAGTTCTCGTTATGTTGTAACCGTGAATATTCTTTGTTGTGTCCGAAAAGTCGGTTTTACGCGCGAACAGGGTGCGTTCTGCCATGTTGGTCGAGGCAGATTTCATGTGTGAGTAAGCGATGAACATTGTTATGTGCAATTCACTTTAAAATGTGCGTTTCATATTTCATCACATGTAGGTCCAAAGAACCTGAACGAAATGAGGCGCTTGCGAAGATCACTTAAATATATGATATAACGGAACATTGATACTAATTGTATAAAATCCACATTGAAAACCCACATGGCAGGTGAATAGAACCTTTGTTACCCAGTATAATCTCGTTTTTGATATTATCCATAGATATACGAGGCCTTAGAGGATATTTTTATTTTTACTGGTCTCAGTTTCTGCACTGCTCAATTGAACAGCAATTATTGTTCAATAATCAATTGATTAATGTCCTCACGTAAATTTTCTAACATGACAATAATTTTAAGATATAATTGTGGCTTATCTATGAGGAGCTGATATGAGTTTTACGTAGTGCTAAGTATATATAAATAACTTTCTTCTTCTTGGCTTACAACTGGAGCTTTATTACTTTATACTTAATCTGCTTTATTGTGCTCTACATATATTAAGCACAATCTTATTATATACAATATATTCCAATAAAGTTAAATAATCAATCAGCCTGATTCTCTTTATCGATATTCTCTTTCGCGAATTACCCAAGTGCAATTGAATTTCCCATTCAGTGTGTTGATTTAGGCGCAAGCTAACTATAGTCGCTATATTTATAGTATGGCGGATAGAATTTCAATCTATCAAAAAGCGGAACAAATTCAATATATTGTAGACCAACAATTGAAATGGTACTATCAAGTTTTATAAACAAACCGTTGATTATTCTTTCCTCGCCAATCGAACGCAAATTACCGGCTTCATCGGATAGAGGAAATTTTCCCCAAAGATGGTGTTAGCTTGCGTAGGCGAGCCTTAAGTCACGAGAAAACGGGTTCCAAAAGTTTTGTTCGCAATAGCTGATGTGCTCTTTTCTGTTGTTGGTCGTGATTTGACAGCTCAATTGGTCAAACAGATATTTGACAGCTCAATTGGTTCGCGAGATTCTATTCGGCATGCTATGAATATAGCGACTATAAAGCTAACATCATCTTCTGTCGAACTGTCTTGTGAGATTAGCGAGAAATTCATTTATGTTGCCGTGGTTAATCAAACAGAAAGTCGATGAAACGAATCGATCAACGAGGATAGGTCCTTTTCAAATGTTACGCGAGTTAAATTCGAACAATTGTGGCATCACTGCCTACGGCACGGCCAATAGACGAGTGCACGGATGGATTTGAGTTCACTCACTCGATAAAAAGTGACACAACAGCGGGGCCCTGTTTTCTTAAAATGAACACATGAATAATACTCGCGTAACATTTGAGACGGATCTATCAACTTTTGTACAAAAAAACTTGTTAAGCCCTTTTCGCGTGAACCGAGTACGTCTGCGCAAACTTACAACACCATCGGGTAGGGTGTACATCGGTTCTTGTGAAAAGGGCCTACACTAATAAAAAAACAATGCGAATTTTTATGTGTCCCACACATGAATTTTTGCAATGTGATAAACAAATGATATATATCAATATATGTCGGACACATAGTTCTTATGTGTACACATCAAATTCACGTGTAACCACACATACTATTCATTTGACTCATAAATATCATGTGTACTGTGGATTCTGTTTATGTGTGGACACATGAAAGTCATATGATATTTTACATGGAAAATTACCAATAAAAATGTGTCGATCTTTAACAGTGTAGCAAATTGTTTACAAAAGTTGATAGCTCCTGTTCAAATGTTACGCGAGCATTATTCTGGTATTCATTTACAGTAAACAGGGCCACGCTGTTATGTCAATTTTTTTCAGCAGATTAATATAAGTTTACCCGTGAACTCGGCAGGAGCTGATCGGTGAGAGATTCACGATGTAGAACTGAAAAGCGATTTTTAAAAATGAGAGTGATATATAGACCAAGGTTTAAAGCGTCAGTTACAGTATCCTCCTTGTGAATATTATATATATTATATAATATATAGAGACCAAGGTTTAAAGCGTCAGATACACTATCCTGAACAAAACAATGCAGGACGCACGCTATTTCTAAACAACAAGGATCTACTCATATCCCCCAAAATTGAGTAAACAAAGTTGGGACTGACAATATGGCGAATGAACACCTGAATACGAATGTTAATTTGTTATCTTGTCAGTTACAATCTAGTTCGCTCTATATTGTTTAGCCCTGATTCTAATGGAAATGAGTAGATCTTACTTAAATTTGGATTGCTTAGAAATAACGTGTGCAGACAGGTGGAAAAACTCTCTGAACACGGCCAACGAGATCAACCCAAATTTGATTTTACTTTTCTCATTAATCGCAAAAAGTGCGATTTACTTCATGTTTTTCCAGTTTTTTCGTACTTTTTCAAGGAAAAAATGCCAGCGTTCTAACGATTGAATTTTCTTGGTCTATTGGTACTACTGCTAGACTGTGTAAAATTTTGGTAAATTTTCCTCATTTTCCAGCAGATTATTGAGGCTTTTATTTGGGTTGATCTCATCGGCCGTGCACAAATATGAAGGGACAACATCTGACTGGTCTTATAGAACTTCTCGACGTCTAATCGGCGTACACTACTGTACAATTTAAATCCAACGAGTGCGAGCAAGAGGGAAACACATTAGTGGGAAAATACACCGTCGATTCATACATGTGTGATAAATAGAGAAAGACGATTAAGCATCGAAAAGGTCTATTGGAATACGTAGGGTACGATGGTTCTCAACGCACCCCTGGCGTGAAATGGCTTTCCGATTGTCAATTCGTGAATTTAAAAATCAGCATTGCTAGTTCAGTGCTTGAACTAACATTCTGGCACATGATATTTCCAGAATAAGTAATGGATAAGCATCGAAAATCTGCACGGGACCATTTTACCCCAGGGGTGCATTATGGACTATTCTCCCCTACATTCCACGATTTTGTGTACGATTTCTTCTTCTCATCATAACGCCAAAACTAAACATAAAGCCTTCTTCTGACTTTAAAAAAACAGAGGTTAACCGACATACACGTATTAACCATATTTTTGATTTATTATTGCAGGTATCATACGATGTCGGGGCCTATCGAACGAGATATCAACCATATTGATCGCATGAGCCATCTCGAAAAAAGCTTGCCTAGATGAAACGCGTCCACAGACGCACATACCGACATCAGCAAATTTCACCTTGCTGGGTCGATTTTTCATATTCAATTTGATTCTACGATGTCGTAATTAAACTGTCGAGCCAGATCGCGCCGAGTTCTATCGATTGAGAATGTTTTATACAGGTGAGATAGCTTGTGTCGATGGCTATCGGGTTCAGACGGCAGGACGTGTGAAAATCGATTCTAATACCTATGTTACGCTAGTAACAAAGGTAAAACACAAGTAAATTCTTCCAGAAATTAGTAAAGATAACATATTGAAAAATGTGCTAATTTTTAGTGAACAAAGGTAATGTTGCATTGAAATACTTTAAATCGTGTTACAATTAAATATTCCCTCATTTCACATCCGTTGAACCATTCTGAACGGTCATCCCGTTGTGGTTATATCACGTCATTGCTAATAATGTATATAGGGGAAATGGCTCAAATGTTGGCCTGTGGATCTAAGATTGGGCCCATCTCTATTTATCTGCTATTTATCAATTTTATCTAGATGTCGCGTCATGTGGAAGGTACTAATGGATATTTTTGGTTGCTATTGAAAATTTAGTCGACTGCTGAATTTATGTATGGGCCCAAATTAGGGGCTTATGGCCGACATTACATCCATTTCAACAAAGTCAACAAAGTAAAAAAAAACAAAAGCTACAAAATGGAGCACATGCGATACGACAATGAAGTGATGCTTGTTAAGAAAATACCCAGAGCCACTGTTCATTTCTCGCATTGGAGTTACGGTTTTATAAAATGCAACTAGGAACTCATGATCATCATACAAAGATAATGAACGTAGAAATATCGTAGAACACATAGGAAATAACATGGGAGACTTTCGGGAGACTAGTAGCGGCAAGCAGTGATGCAGGGAAGGACAACAAGTTCCCCAAATAGACGCGAAAAAAAGGGTGAAAAAACAGCGAAAGTTGGTGAGATCGTTTTAAATTTTAAATTTTTATTATTGCTCATATAGGAAAATTAGATGTAATTTCGACCTAAATGTCCCTAATTTGGATCCATACATAAATTCAGCAATCGACTAAATTTTCATTAGCAACCAAAAATATGCATTGGTACCGTCCCAATGACGCGTTCATCTAGATACAATTGATAAATAGCAGATTTTTAGCAATGGGCCCAATCTTAGATCCATAGGCCAAGATAAGAGTCATTTCCCGATCAAAAGGGCATTACAAAATTAAAACAATTGGAGTTATTTCAACAAAAATTTGTAACAGAACGTGTAATAAACAATGGCTGATTAGTTGTGAAAATAACAAAAATTATAACAAAAATTCTTCAAGTGGTAACAAAATTATGGCAGACGGTGATATGATTATATCAAAATTATTACAAAGTTAGATATAATCTATCGCGTTCCAAAATACACATCTATAACAACCGTTCTTATAAATAAGATATAAAAATTGACATATTTCTGACAATGGTATTGGCATTTCTTTTTAACATTTTTCGAATCTTATTCAAATAATTAATTTCAAATAAAGTTTATTATTTCCGGAATTTATCAAATGTAGGTCATTCTGATTAATTAAGAGTCAAGCAGCACAGATTATGAAGCGAATTTTGGCATATTATGGAAAATAAGCCAGAAATTCTTTTTCCATAATATGCCAGATTCGCTTCATAATCTGCGGTGCTTCATCAGTCAAAAATTTTGCAGCATCTGTGTCTACCCGATAAATGCGGATTTCCAAAAACTGATCTGAGAGAAAAATTTGTTGTTTTAGCAATTCTGAATGAGCCAAACGAACTGTCAAAGCCAGAGCCATACGAGCAGCGCCTATCTTAATTACATTGGCAGTGTTGCTGACCCTCTCATAGTCTGCATGCTTCAATCAGATTTATTTTTATTGTTCGTGAAGTAACCCACAATGAAAATACACCAATATTTAATGTAACAACAATTTTTATTGTAATAGAGTTGTTCATTATTGTTCATGATCGAATCATGTTAACAATAAAATAAATGAAAAATACGATAAAAATCATTGTAACAACATTTTATTATGTACATTCATTGTACAGCTAGGTAGCAGTTTTGCCGTTTTCGGAAGAGTACAATATTATAACAATCATTTTTATTGTCGACAATAAATATTAATGTTAGAGCATTGTTTCCACTGAAAATTTCACTGTAATTTTTTTTTCGGGTATGCTTCCCACGGCGTCTGACTCTTAATCATCGATGTGGACTTTCCTGTACAGCACAGCTAAAGGATTTTCTCGAGTCCTTGAACTATCTCCGGATTTTTCTTTTGATTTGTTTTGAAAGATTTTTCAGACATCCCCCCGAAGGTTTTTATTTTGATTTCCTCTAGAAGATTCTTCCAACTTACCATGAAAGTTTTTTCTGTGTTCTAGTGAAGCAGGTTGTTCACATTTCTTCCGGAATTTTATTTTGAATTTTCTTGGAAATGTTCCCGCAACCTTCTTCCATATTTGCGCGGAAACTTTAATCAGTTTTAATATAATGTTTTTTTCTCGACTTTCTTTGGAATGTTCTTCTGACTTACCCTGGAAAGTTCTTTTAACCTACACTGGACATTTCCTGCAATTTCTCTTGGAATTTAAATCCGGGTATCCCAAGTGCTTTTGGTTTCGTCTTAAAGTTGATAACGACACCAATTGGGAGTTTTAACCAAATGTGCTCTGCAAGTAACTCCTGACTGGCACCGTAAAATTTATGCGATTTATCTTAGAAGCTCCTTCTGATTTCCTCCAGAAGTCCTACTGACTTACTTCGGGATTATGTGCCGAATTTCTTTGGACATTTCAATAAATACTTTCTGAAAGTTTCTTCAGACTCATCCGGAAATTGCTTTCGACTTTTCCTGGACAGAGTCGGTCAGCTTTCTCTGGAAGTTTCTTCAAACTTTCTCCGGGACTTTGACTATATGTTTATTAGTATTACTTTGAAGTTAACGATTTATATAGTTAAAGATGCTAATTTCAAATAAGGCATATCAAACGTTCAGCAATACTTACAGCATTTAAAAGACACTGCATTTCACACGTTAAAACTGTCTTTTGAACAGATATCCAGTGATTTCCTTTTATGAATTGACAAATTATGTATCTTGACGAAATTATCTCTAACGGATTATTTTATATGGATAGCTGTCATAACGACTTTTTTAATAATTATTGTAGCACTGCAAGAACTTTTTCTATTCGCCACGATGGTGATAATGCATTTTTAATATTTGATTTAACAGTAGATTAATTAAAAATAAGTAGTCTACAAAGGTTTGAGCCTCGCGTGCGTATTACGGATATAGAGGACTGAATTTAACATTTGATAAAAAAAAAATGCAATTTTGAAGCTTATCTGGAAGATACCTTGAGTTAGTAGTAAGTTTTCTGGCAAATGTTAGGGGTTCGTGAGCATTCCTGACATTGTTGAAAATTATGATAGCATCAGATTGCGGGGTTGCAAGTGTAATAGGATGCTTTGTTGATTGTTCATTAACTCTTGATTGCTTGTAATACATATGAATATTTTAGGTGGACAAAAAGGCGAACTAAGAGGTGGACGGCTGAGCTTTTCCACATTTATTTCGCTGTTAAGCAACTGTAACTTTTTTTTGACTTTAAATGTTCTTTATTTCTGATATTTGTGTGGTTTTACATGTGTAAATTAACAAGTGACACAGATGCGTCTTTTCAACTTTAGTTCATTTGAAATTTTTAATTATTAATTAAAGTTCCTAGTCCTATCGGTCTTGTTTTTAAGAATGAACACCTTGGTGGGATTGTTTGTTTTAAATTGGAAAAAGGAAACTACTTATAACTACAATTTACAACTGCAACTAACCTACAACTACTATATACACCTAACCTACTATAAATAAATTGCTCATCAAAGCATGTTCTGATGAGTTGCATTTCTGCACAAACCTAGTCTTTATGTCATCAATTTTTAAATCTAATTTTGAACATTCGCCTCTAGGTGGAGATCAGAAATTCTTGTGGCGAAAGGACGATCAAGGACCATCCTCAGCACTCTATTCTGAACGACCTGAATTTTGTTCTTATGAGTCTGTGCACATGAAGATCGCAGGTGCTATGAATTGTTGTAGACAGCCAGTCTGCGGCAATTCAGCGGAAACAGCCACCTAACCAAGGCAGAACACGTGACTACAGTTTTCTCTACATGTTAGCGGAATAGGAGCTTTTCGTCAAACAACATCCCGAGATAGGTTACTTCGGCGGACCGCTCAGCCCTTGTGATTACAGTACGAGAGGGAGTCGGTTTTAGTTTGGGTGATTGTCGTACTATATACAAATTGTTTATCAAAGCATGTTCTCATACATTGCATTTTTGTGCAAATTTAGCCTAAATTTCGTTAATTTTGAAATCTATTGTTGGAATGTCTGCCTCTTCGTGTAAATTTGTTATTCTAGTGTCGAAAGAACGATCGAGGATCATCCTAAGCACTCTGTTTTGTGCCACCTGGACTTTGTTCCTGTGAGTTTAAGCACTTGATTCCCACAACGGTGCAGCGTAGAAAATTGCAGGTGCTATGATTTGATTGTAGACAGCCAGTTTGTCAACCCTAGAGAGGCGGGATCTGCGAGAAATCAGCGGATACAAATACCTAACTAAGCCTGAACACTTAACTAACGTCTTTTCTATATGCGAGCGAAACAGGAACTTCTCATATACCATTCCAAGGTACGTAACTTCAGCAGACCACTCAACCCTTGTGCCATCCATGACTACTGTGTAAGGAGGTGCCGGTATCAGTTTGGGTGATTGCCTATGCAGGAACATGATAGTTTGGGTTTTGGAGGCATTGATTTTGATTTTCCAAGTTTTTGCATAGTCAGCAAAGGTGTCAAGGCATCGTTGTAGTTTGTTTGTAATTTCGCAAGGCATTCTGCCCTTGACTGATATCGCGGTATCATCTGCGAACAGGAAGAGCATGCAACCTTCTCCGAGGGGAGGAATGTCAGAAGTATACAAGCTGTAGAGCATGGGGCAAAACAAACTGCCTTGCGGAATGCCTGCCGGGATGGGAAATTTGTCGGAGAGACAACCATTCAAAGATACCTTGAACGTGGGAAATATACGACGATCAACCGGACGTTTCCGGTTGGTGATTCCATTCCAAGGGCCTCGACGATAGAAGTGCGGATATGCGGCAGCGTGCAGAGCTTGATTCCTTTCTTGATGATGATCGCAACACCCCCCCCCCCCTGGAGTCGATTCGATCAAGCCGGATAATTTGGTGATCAGGCAACCAAAAGCTGTCACCGGATTTAAGATGGGTCTCTGTTAGGAGGCCCACGTCGATACTATGCTTGCGGAGGAAGTCAGCAAGCTCAAGTCTTTTTGCTCTTACAGAGCATGCGTTCTATGTGACAGTTATCGGTTTAGACACAATACTGAATAATAAACTTACCGAGCACTTGGATCTGTTCGGGCTTGCTGCGCCACTGACGAAGAGCACCGTTCATGTCAGCGAAAATCTTCATCAACTCATCCACAGAGAAGAGATCGGGATTGACGTTTTGTGCTGATGGTTGTCTCCAGAATCCAGGGGGATGGGGAGCTTTGTCCAGCAGTAGCATCAGATGTTTCTTGACGGGGGCCGGATTGCACTCATGGATTTACTTGACCGTGTTCCGTAGCAGGAAGAGGTGGGAAATCCTCCACTCTGAATGCCGGTGTGTTGTCCTACTTTCGTGTTGGTTGATTTCTTGTGGACGCCTGCTTTCGGATCTGCTTGAAATCTTCGCGTTTGGGGCACTGTTTGTCGGACCCTTGATGAGCGCCATTACAGTTGGCGCATTTGGCCGTTTCCGACTCGTCGACAACACACTCGGAGGAGACATGGTTTTGGGCGCATTTGCCACAGCGCGGCTTGACGAAGCAGTTTTGGGTGCCGTATCCGAAGTTTAGGCAACGTTGACACTGGGTGACGTCGTGACGGCCACCACGGTATGGCTCCCATCGGACAATGATGAAATTGATGGAGCGGATAGCCTTCAACGAATTGAGCGTCACCGTTCCCTTCTGGAAATGCACCAGAAAAAGGCAATCCGGATACTTCTTGACGTTCTCGTCCCTCCTTGTCATCCGGAACACGGCAGTTAGGGGCAGCTTGTAGCAGTTCTTGATTTCCGCTTCGATCAATTTCGGGTCAAAGTTCAGTAGACCCCTAATGACGACCTTGAATGGTTTCTCACCGGAAATGTCCTGGGTGAAGAATTCCACCTTGGAAGCCCTCAGGTGGGCGATGACCAAGTCATACTCCGCTTTCGTACGGAGCATCACCTTGGTGCCGACTCTGCTCAACTTGAATTCGGCTTTAACGTCCAGCGACGCCAGATCTGCGATGAGATCGTTAAGATGGGCATTTTTTACTACCAATGGAGATAGCTTTACTTTTGCCGTGCTTGTGTCGGCAACGTCACCGCAGGCTGGGTATGCCCATCGATGGGAAGAACAGCAAACCTGTTCGATGTGGGCACACCGGAGCTTCCTTCACCGGGGTCCTGGTTCTTCACCGGGCTTCGCGAGCGATGCTTCCCCATTTCGGGGCACACACAAACATACACGCACAACAGACCACGAAAGAGAGAGTGCGAACACTAACTGAAAAACTTTCCGAACAACTCAAGAGAGCGAGCGCAAACCGAACCAAACTGCTTGACGTTCAAGCAGAGAATGAAGCAACTGTAAACTCTAGAGGGAATTTATATCTGTAACTGAAACCAGTTCGATTTTGTTTGCTAACCTGGTTAAAATGTCATATGTATTTTAGGTATAACATCTCTGAAGACTGAAATTTTTAGGAAGACGTGCCTTCGGAAGAGAAGTAAAGCCATTGGTGGTTCATGAGTTGATAGGTAGGGTCCAGGTGTTGGAGCTGCCTCCCTGGCATCGGTAGCATTGGTGCTCAGCACGGATATCAAACAAGATCGACGGAAAACAAATCGAAGAAAAAAAACCTACAAAAAGATGAGCGTAGGGCCATTGTTCGATGCGGTCCACTCTACCAAACCACCTTCCCAAACATCAAAATCGCCTTTTCAAATGATATCTGCAACCGGATGATGGTTGTTTTGAAATCAGATGATTTTCCTCCCGAACACAGGATGAACATTGTTATGAAAAGGGATAGGGCCTTCAGTTGGAATGCGTAATGATCTCTGCAGAATGATAATCATCTTAAATTGAAATGCATTTGGTACTGGTTCAGCCCCTTAACGTAAATCATTCAAAACGATGATGTAAATAATTCTATCGAACGTCATAGGCTGCTCTGAGTAGACAAACGAGGTGGAAGCATAACCATCGCTATCAGAAGTGGTACGAACATTGGTAAAGCGTTGAAATCGTAAATTGTCTATTTCGTGGTGGAGAAAGTTTCATCTACCGACACTACATTTTTGTATCCATGATGAATGGCCGTTCATGGCTATTCAATATGGAAATGTAAACAATTGAATTTAATAATCTAATCTAAAGCATTTGCAAGTCATCCTATGCTTAAATTGTTGTCCTGTGCGCCCAGTATGTTTTACAGTCAATTTTCAAATAAATATCATTCTTTATTTGGAGGACAGTCATATTGATGCTCATCAGTTGATGACGAATTCAACCATAAGGAAATCATCCGAACAGCATATTGTTAGAGCGCTCGAGCAATACAATAATCAGTCGAAGTATTGCGGATGTTTTCGTTCAGTGTAACCTTTCGGAACCCTATTCGACTATCGAAAAGTTGACTCATTTAAATAAATCAAACCAAGATAATGTCTCTGAGTCCACTTGGTCAAGCATGTGTTCGCTTTTAATCCTTGTTGTTATGAAACTTCTAATCCACCAGTTCTCTTCTAAATGCTCAACATAGTTTTAAACTGGCTTTCCCTTTCAACCCATACTTAGTGGAGCACTAAAAAACAAAAGTGAACAATTTGAATGTGCCAAAAAATGCAATATGCCTCACGTCCTCTATCGCCCTGATGATTCGGAAAATGTTTGAAATTGACCAGCATAAATGGTTCGGTGAACCTCCTGCTCTTCGAAAAAAAAAGTGCACAGCACATACAAGGACATAACAAGGCAGCTAATTGAAAAGTTCAAACAGACACAATCGGTCCCCGAAAATATCTACAGATCCGACAAAGAGAAACAGATTAAACTAATTAACAAAACAAAGCCAATAGGAAACGAGAGGAAAAATTCCCTTTCATGTCTCGGCTGTGGTTTTGGCGGAGTGATTCGCATTGAACTATGAGTTTGTTTCTAGGGGATGATGCTTTGTAGGATGTACGCATTCGTATGTTTGTGGTGCAAACCTCTGGGGTGTGTTCGGAGCACATTCTGAATCACCCCCGGAAACAGAAATGTCACGGTCATGTGCTCTGCTAAGGACAGTGCAAAGAGAGCTGCTGCAAGTGAAAAGGCTCGGAAGCAATGCAATTTTGCCGTTTGAACATCGATGAAAGCCCATCAGAAACAATCGTTATCATGGCGTGCCATTTGACGACGAAGACGAACGTTAATTGATAAATGGCTCAGAGCTAAATGCGACTGAGCCTATGATCCTAATCTATAAAGTAGAATATTAGTTACCTAGCCGTAACGTCGAGAGCACCTCCATTAATTAATGTTTTCGACAGTGGAACACAACCAACAAATCAATTGGGTGAGCACAATGCAATAAACCTAACGAAAATTAGTTGTTCCTATTGATTTTTATTTGTCATGGAAATCATAACCCGGTCAATAAATTACGTTTTATTTCAACACTAAACATAAAAACAAACGATGCACACATTAAAAACCAAACAACATGAACAACACTGGCAAACAACCTCCCGCTCCACCTCCGACGCAGATGAGAGAGAAGAAGTTTTTTTTTCCGATCCTCGCATAGTGTTTGTAGGTCTCCTAATTTATGACCATTCATTCAAGCCCCGAAGGTTTCGGGTTTTCGAATATGAATAAATTTTGTAACACTGCTGGCTTTCGCACCAACTGGAAAATGTCACATCATTTCAAGTTTTATTGATCCACGTCGTTCAAATCAGGTGAGAAAGAATGCGCTATGTGTGTGCCTATCTTCCTTCGTCGAGGTGATGGCCCAGTTGTAAATTAAGTGATTTCTCGGGGAATTTTACCCAGAGGGAAGTGGTTCAAATAGAGTCATTCGATACGGGAGTAGGAATTGCCTGGGATGCTGCCCACCCGATATTTACAAGTCTGAAGAACTTTTAGTGTCCACTCTAGTCGCGATGTGTGTGCGTTCAATCTTAATTTGAGGTAAAGAAATTTGATACTGCAGGGTTGGTGTAGGTTTACTGTGTTTTAGTGATGAGGTTGTCTCAAGCGTATATGCTTCAGATTAATTTATAGCCACCAAAGGCAAATATTTGCTCGAGTTTAAAGGAATCTAGTGGGTGTGTTGCCTCGAAAACAAAGTTGCATTGGTTCTTCACAAGCAATTTTGCCAGCACTTCATTATTTTATGTTTGTTCAGTTGCTCGTAAACATGAGCACATTGAGCAAATAATGATGAAAATACAGCCAACCCTCCATGGTTCGGTTTTTAAGAGACCATCGAGTTATAGAATTATCCACTTTTCGAATGAAACAAAAAAGTTTGTTCATCCATAATTTGCTGAAGAATACCAAATTATTCCAAATCTGATCTTTTTAACTCATATGAATTCAATAAATGGTTCATGAATTAATTTACGTAAGATCTGGGTATTTGATTCAGAATAAACAAAGGCACATAATAAAATTGCCAATTCTTAAGTTACATGAAAGTTTCTGGATCATGATATGGTTTTGTCCTTTATCCTATCGCCTGGAGTAATGCTGGCAGGCTGCTACGGAATTGATCGAGTTTTGCGGAAATATTAATCCTTAGGAAAATCCACCGAGTGAATGAGTTTTCTCTGGGATTCTACGGATTTATCCTTTTCATTTTCTACGCTTCTAAATGTAAGACGATGTATTTCTCGCAAACTGCACCAAATTGGAAAATAAAACAAGAATGTTAAACTTAAAGACGCATACAAATTCCTAAACCATACCATTCATTGGTGTAACAAGTTCCTAGGACTATATTGGAAATTATCAGACACGTTCCCGGAATCAGTGGCCAACTGGGTGAAAATCTAAATACCAAATAAATAAATAAAAAAAATCTCCTTATAAGACTTCCGGATGGTGGTTCGGACTGCTTTGATACTTACTTCCTCCCTTTTAGCCAATTTATGAGTGACAGCTTGGGAATGAAGCACCATTGGTGCAAGATTTGTTTTCTGTCCTTCGGGAAAATGTCCCACATTTCAATTTTTTCGAAAAAAAAACTATGTCCTATGAGTAGAAAAACATTTCTGGCATAATTTCTACGCGATTTTTCGTAATTATCATGCAAGCTGTTGAACTCTTTCGATGTGTAGAATCTATTGTTCCATATATTTCTAATGTAATTCTTTCTCAGATATTATGAAATTATTATTACATTTACACACGTTAACTCTTTCTTAAGATAACTTTTTCTTTGATAATTGTGGTGGCTCTGAAAATGGTGAAGCTGATTTAATGTTCTGGAACGATAGGTATGGCAAGATGGCGATGTTGTTGTTGTAAAAGGATACTTGAACATCAAGTTCAATATGGTAGCATCCTACGGTCACTGAATCATCGGTTACTATGATATAAAGCATATAATGATCAAATATGTTCGAACAAATTTCAGAAACTTACCACATAGCACTTTGTTTAGTTTTTCGTTGTTACGATTACGAAAAGCCAACAGCACTTGACGAGGGATAATGTGTGTCTTCTTGCCAGCGTTTACTGCCAACTCAGATTTTTCACCATCCGTGTGCACACTGCACTGGGGCACACACAGGTACCAACAGGCTCAGCCTACACGGCGAATGAGAACAACCCAAATTTCAGTTTAGTTCACTCATAATCGCCAAAAGTGCAGGAACTCAGCGATGAGACAAATTCTCATGGTTTCCTGTGGAAAACCTAAAAAATCTGCTGGAAAATTAGGAAATTGACGAAAATTTTGTTCAGTCTCGGAGTAGTACCAATAGACTGAGTGAATCCAATATTTACTTTTCTCAAATTCGGAGATTTTTCCCTGAAAAATCCTGGAAAAACCTAAGAAAAAATGAGATAAATTTTACTCATCGCTGAGTTCCTGCACTTTTGGCGATTATAAGTGAACTAAACTCAAATTTGGGTCGTTCTCATTCGCCGTGTAGTCGACCTTCCTGATGACACGATGTCGCATCACTGACGGGGAACTGCATAGAGGTGTGCGCCGCTGCGCCACGCCGACGCCGCCGGTACTTTTTGGGCCACGCCGCCGCCGACACAATTTTATCGGCGCGCCGATTGTTCAGAAATCGTCACACTACCGGTCTACGATTTCCCATGCCGACGGTAATTTTTTTACAGTGCATACGACTCTTAAAATGGCGTATTATTTTTTCATACCTTCAAAGGAACTCCCAACATTCAACTAGACAACCTGCTATTAATTCAAGGTGTCATCCAATCAAGCTACAAAGTTTAATTTTTTTTACTCAAAATTTAAAATCTGTCCTCCAATATCTGTAATATGCGCGTGAGACTCAAACAGTTGTGGACTACTCAAAATAGCTTTGTTTTCATTAAAATACTACTCAAGTTTAAAAAAAAACTTCAAAGCTATCATCACAATAGTGGTGAACATGAAAGTTCTATACACACTTAGAAAAAATGTTGTAAATTTAGGTGCTGTGAGAGTGACATATACGAGCGTCAATTTTGACATACATTTGAGTCATAACAGACGCGAAATATAGCTCAATCGAACGTACTTTTCGTCGAGCAACGAACTTTTCAGTCTCGGAGCACTTAATATTACATGACATGTTTGTTTACGTCTCATCTTTTATGTCAAAGACGGATTCCGTCACGTGTAAAATTAGTTATTTCTAAGTGTGTAGAGTGCTACAATCTTTTTAAAAGTTCTATAGACTTCCCGGAAGTTCTGTAGTCTTTTCTGAAACTTTATACACAGAAAATAAAATTTCGTTTTTACAGCAAAATCACTGGTTTGTACTGCGAATTAATTCGTTTTTTCTACAAAAAAATAGATTCGTTAATGTCATGTAGCTAGTTTCGTTAGAGAATGATAGTGTGTGTGGTAGATAGAGTTGAGATAGAATAATAATCATGGTAAATAATGGTAACTAATTATTTGAACACAAAAAAAAAGAAAGTTGAGCCGTATAGCACCACACTCAAGTTGAGTAAATTTGTGTCAGCGTGTCGTCGTACAATAATGTCACGAACGATTTAAGCATAGTTGAGTCAGGGTGTAGTGTTGATTTGATAATCAATGAAACGCACACATACATGCAATTTGGGAACAAACCGAAGCTTCACTGATTCGTCTTTGTACATGATTGAATCTTGAATCAGTCATTTAACCAATCTTGTAGCGCACTGTTGTGCGTCTTGTTCTCGGTAGGTCTTTGGTGCGACACATGACCGAGGCTAGAAACCTCGGTCAGGTTACGACAATGGCGCAGTCGGTTGGATGTAAAGTTGATGGCAATGTTGAAGCCGAGGTCGAAGTTTATGGTAATCATGTTGGAAGTAAGTTGAAGTAGACGTAATGTTGAAGATGATGGCGAAGATAAACTTTATGTTCAAGTGATGGTAATGTTAATGGCTACCCAACAAACAATTTTAGCTGCAGATTAGCTTATACAGCCAAAATTTGCCTTATGCAGCTAATTTTTGCCTGTATAAGCTAAGCTGCAGCTAAAATTGTTTATTGGGTATGTTGAAGTTGTTGTCAATAATGAAATGAATGAAATTGATAGAGAAGTTTAAGTTAACGAAAATGTTGATGGTGTTAGTGCCGTTAAAGTTGATGGTAATGTTAAAGTTGATGCTAATGTAAGGTTGATGGTTATGTGAGTAATGTGAAACTAATGGCAAAGTTGAAGTTGATGCGAATGCGATGCTGATGGGAATTAAATATTCGAATTATTAATGATGCGGCGTGATACGGTTGAACTTAAAGAAGATTTACATGGTTATGCTGTTGAAGTTGATGGTAATGTTGAAAGTGGTGTTGAGGTTGAAGGCGGTATTCAAGTTGATGGCTGTTTTGATATTATTGGTGATGACGAGATTGATAGGGTTAAGGTTTGTGCGAGTGTCGAGTCTGATGATAGTGTTGAGGTTCACGGTGGTATTGAAGTTTATACCAATATTGATGTTGAAGGTAGTGTTGAGGCTGAAATGGTTTTAAACTCAATGTAGATGTTTGGATTTATTTATTTTTTTTTAAATACTTTATTAAAGTTGCTTTTACCCTGAGGCTAGTTCATCACTGTTGTTTGGTTTACTGTTAATGATGATGGTGATGTCATGATTGAGTTACTAGGTTGTTGAAGCTGTTGGCGATTTTTGGTCTGTTTTTAGGGTTTTTAGTGATGAGGTTGATAACATTATATAAGTTGATGATGTTGTTGAGGTTGATAGGGGTGTTAACATTTGTATCTGTGTTGAAATGTTGATGTTTATGGAAATGTTGAAGTTGAAGCTGATATTGTCGTTTATATCAATATTAAGTTGACATTGATGTTAAAGTTGATGAGAATGTAAAGTTGATGGCAAAGTTGAAGGGTATGGCAATGTTGAAGCTTAGGTCGAAGCTTATGGTAATCATGTTGGAAGTAAGTTGAAGTAGACGTAATGTTGAAGATGTTTGTTTTGTTCAAGATGATGGTAATGTTAATGGCTAAGTTGAAGTTGTTGTCAATAATGAAATGTATGAAAGTAAATGTAATGTAAATGTATAAAAATATGTTTAAGTTAACGAAAATGTTGATGTTGTTCGTGCCGTTAAAGTTCATGGTGATGTTAAAGTTTATGCTCGAGTTTATGCTAATGTAAGGTTGATGGTTATGTGAGTGTTGAAGGTTATGTGAAACTAATGGCAAAGTTAAAGTTGATGCGAATGTGATTCTGATGGCAATGATATGATATTGGTTTATTGCAATATTGCATTTGTTAAACGTTGATGTTGATAATATTATTGAAGTTGATGGTAATGTTGAAGTTGATGTTAATGCTGAAGTTTATGAAGGTATTGAGGTTGACGGTAATCTGGAAGTTGATGACAATAGTGTTGTTATGTTGAAGTTTATGGCAAAATTTAAGTTGATGATGACGTGAAGTTTAAACAATATTAGAAACTTTTGCTTGAAACCTATTAGTCTTATGGATGTAAGTACATAAAACAAATGTTGAATCAGTGTGGTGTTGTATCTGTGTTGTTGAATTGTATCTGTATTCCTAAGAGTAGAGAAGGGGAAGAATGTGGTAGATAGAGTTGGGATAGAATAATAATCATGGTAAATAATGGTAACTAATTATTTGAACAAAAAAAAAAAAAGAAAGTTGAGTCGTATAGCACCACACTCAAGTTGAGTAAGTTTGTGTCAGCGTGTAGTTGTACAATAATGTCACGAACGATTTGAGCATAGTTAGTTGAGTCAGGGTGTAGCGTTGATTTGATAATCAATGAAACGCACACATACATGCAATGTGGGAACAAACCGAAGCTTCACTGCTTCGTCTTTGTAAATGATTGAATCTTGAATCAGTTATTTAACCAATCTTGTAGCGCACGGTTGTGCGTCTTGTTCTCGGTAGGTCTTTGTTGCGACACATGACCGAGGCTAGAAACCTCGGTCAGGTTACGACAGTGTGTTAGTGTGATAATTTTATCGTCGGAAGGGATAAATCATGTCAAACAAATTTAAAAAGACAGACTTGACTTGAACCATGAAACCTTACGTATGTCAGACCTGTGCTTTATCCTTCACTCTATCTACACGGTAAGATGAAAGTACTCAACGGCCAGTTCACTTTTACCTACAATTGGCTAGTATGTCTCCTTTTCTCCTTCTAATGTTGTCAAAAACGGAGGAGCAAAACCACCCAACAGGGGACTAAAGTGTGGGAACCCAACGTAGAGTATAATCACATTTACCTAGTTTTGGGTACAACTAACTTACTTTTGGGTAGAAAGCGAGTGTAAAATTCCACACACAAGTAAATGCAAACTACTTTGACCCGCTTTACCTACTTTTGGGTTCCTGCACTATAGTGCCGAGATGAGTGAAAAGAACTTACATTTGGGTACTTTTTTCTAATCGTGTATGCTATAGAAAATAGTGAGGCTAAAGATAAATACGAAGCGCTCATATAACGATAACTCGATTTCGTTTACTTTTTCTGCGGCTTGCTTGCATTGGTAAAACCGAAAATATTTCAAGTAAAAAACCACGAAGTTGAACTCGTATATTTTACGAATAAAGCGTAATAGGGGAGAGGACTACTTCAGCCTAATCGCCCATTCTGGGCCTAACGACCTGAAAACATCAAATCTCGGCTAAAAATATCAAATCTCGATAACTTTTTCAAAGAGACGTATCAGCTTTTGTAAATAATGCATGTGATCGTCAATTGGGCGTAACTGGTAGCTTGGACACTAGACTGATGCAAAATTTGACTTTTTCGCTCCACAGTGCTTAAATGGTATCAAATTGGGTCGTGATTAGCCTCCAAAAGTTACAACTCATTTGGTTAGAAACAGACTTCGCACAAACCATTTGAAGTTTACATGTAAATTACTATGGGAAATCTCAACTTTTTGTTCATTGCCTTCTAGTCTTTTTCCATATTGAGCTGCAAAACAACTCGATAGTTATTCTTATAGAAATTTTTTTCAGCTACAACTTTGCTGAAGATCGTTTCTATGTAAAACGAGACAGGAAATAGTTATTAATTATTTAAGAGATTGGTAAACTTATGACATAATCAAGCAGCTGCTCTGTAGGCAACACTGTATTTTGCAGTGTGACATAGTAGCCATAATATTTGTGTCCTATTCAACGCCCCAGAAACACCAATGTTGCCTGCTGAGCAGTTGATTGAGCATGATCATAAGACATCAGTGCATCGAACCATTAATAACTTTCGATTCTTATATTTAATCAAAAAGTAGTCTTCAGCAAAGTTGTAGCTGGGAAAATTTCCTACAAGGAAAGTTGAAAGCTTTTGAAGCAGACCGATATGGTGAATTATTAGATAGACGTGAACAAAAATCTTGGTTTTACCATAGTAATTCCCATACAAACTTCAAATTGCTTGTGCCATCTCAGTTTCTCACCAAATGGGTTCAAATTTTGAGAGGTTAGTCAGGATCCGATTTGGAATCGTTTAAGTATTGTGGAGCGAAAATTTCAAATTTTGCATCACTCTATTGGACACTCTTACTAACACCACTTACACCAGAAAATTTCCCCTATCTGATGGTAGTGTTAGCACGCGTGGGCGAGCTACCAGTTACGCTAAATCGACGATCAAATGCATTGTTTTCAAAAGCTGATACGTCCCTTTGAAAAAGTTATCGAAAAATATATCTATGATTACCCCATAAACGAAACAACTAGGTATGATACGATATTTTAGTTCAAAAGCAAGTAAGAACACGTGATACGAATTTTATACTCATTATTCTCATAAACTAAAGAAGCACTCCGATAGAATTAACTTTTTTCTCCATTCGATAGGCAGAAGTGCAGCGCCCTTTAATTTAAATGCGTGAGGCCAAATTTCGCACCCATAGGCCGAGTTTACTGTCAAAAAGGGGTGTTATATTTTCAACAATATCTCAACACTTTGTTACTCTTCATCAAATCTAGTAGTACGTATGGAAAGGTGAATACATTTATAAGCTACCCATAGTGGAAACATTCAATTTAAAATAAAATAATCCGTTTGAAAAAGAAGGATAAAGTGCGGAATGCGATTAATAAGCCAAAAATTAGCTCTAAACCCTATTACCATTGCGCCAGATGACAGGCATAACTAATGTTTCCCATTAGTTAGAGGAACTCCCCTCTTTTTTTTCACTCCAAATTGTCGAATTCTCGGAAAAATTACAATTTAGCCATTTTCAACCAAATGAGCTATCTGTGCATTTTGGAAGTGAATAAATGTTTCAAATTGCATTGATGTTAAAATGTTGCGGTTTTAATCGAATTAGACTCATTTCAATTTGCTCATGTTCTAATGTCTCACATATTAAAACTAAAAAAATATGATGATGAAACGTCACGGTTGATGTAAGTGTTCATGATAATCGATGTCAGCGGATCCTCATGGATTCGTTATATAATTGAAGAAATGTAAACTGTGCGATGTTTATCTTTATATTGACCGTGCATATTCATTGTTCAATTTGTAAAAAAAATACTAATGGCCACAAAAAAAAAATGTCACGCCGCCGGCGCCGCCGCCTAAAAGTGCTATCGGCGTGACGCCGATGACGCCGTCGCCGCCTAGCATAATTACCCCACACACCGCCGTCGATCATTTTTTTAATCGGCGCACACATCTACCTGCAACCACTTCTGAGTGCGGTTCGAGGTGTGGCACGGAGCCCCATCTTGTTGTAATACAACATTTGGCTTCGGACCGTACTGTTCTTTAATCCACGGAGGAACATACTTACTTAAAATCCCGATGTAGACCTCCGTGTTGACCTTGTCGCCTTCTGGAATGAACACCGGGTCCATTTTTTGCCATCGGAAGCCACCAATCCAAACACCATAACGCTAGCAGGATGCTTGGTCAGATACACGTCGTCGGCCACGTATTTTACCGGAAGAGAACTAATATACCGGTTGGTTCTGGAATTTTAAACGGGATTGACGGTAAACATGCTCTCGTTGGTGAACAGGATTACCGGATTTTTTCGGTTAAGGAAGTTCAAGATTTTCTTGCATCGTTGGACTCGTAGCTCCCGGATGCGGTTGGTAATCATGTGAGTTTTTTTCCCTGCCCTAAGACTTCACCTCGCAATCTTTCTTTACGATCTTCCGTGCCGTAAAGTCACTGATCCCGTGTTCCTTTGCCATTTTCCTTATTGAATGCACTGGATTCACCCGAATCTTCCTTTTGATAGCAGCGATAACCCTCGAAACCCAAGCTGACCTCGGATGACCTGTGGCCACCTTCGCCGATATTTGTCCTTTCTTTTCTCGATCTAAAACTCTTTTGACGGTCCACCAGGACACTCCCACGGCGATTGAAATGTCTTTTTGCGACATTTGCGCGTGGGACAAATCACGAATACGCTGCCACTTCGTCATGGTGCAACTGTCAAACTAATAGCGAATTCGTTTATTATTCAGTTCCAATCTGGATCGGGTATCAAGATTGGGTCTACTTGTTTTCTGACAAACGTCAAACGTCGTCGTTGCTCGTTTGTTTTTAAAACCTAGCTCAGGTTGAGGTTCACACTGACAAAAAGTTCGGTTTCGCACTGGGTTGGAACTGGTGTTAACCCCGATAATAAACGAATTCGCTATAAATAAATCATTTTCTTTTATACACAGCCTACTACGGTATGAGCTATAGGTTTTTTTTTATTTTTTTCCTCTGTTCGGGACATAAAACCACTGCGACCAGTAATTTGATCTATTGTAGTATATCCCGTGTCCTTAGTTTAGTGCATGTCGTATTACTCCATCACTATTGAGAAATGATGAAGCATTCGATTTTTTTACAATTGTCATTCTCGCATTTATCGCAAGGATCCGACTCTAATTGAAAGGTCCCGCTATTTATACCCTTCGGAGTGTTGGAACATCCTCCAAAGGCGCGCTCCTTTGTCAATCAAAATTGGATCTCTTAGCAACAAAAACAAGCAATGACACCGATAATGACCATGCATCAGAACCCTAGTCTTAACCACTTCAAACTAGGGAACAATGAATAGAAGATTTGGAATCACATAGGTGAAGACTAACTCAGTTTTTCCTTGTTTCAAGATCATCCTCGGTCAAGGCAACCCGGGGACTTGTCACTATCAACAAGGCATAAAAAGTAACAAGGACTAAGATGTGTTCCTTTGATTACTGAAAAATCCTGTTCCCCTAGTCTGAAGTAGACAAGATTAGGAATCGGTGGTAGATCTTACATCCCGTAACGTACCACGAAAAGGTGATCTACCCACGTTACGGGGCAATGAGCTATAGGTTACGTGCATGCAAAGAAAACCAAGGCGGGAAACGGGATGCAAAGAAAACTGGTGAAGCGGGAACCTTATTTGAACGATAGTACAAACATTATCACGCATACGGTACTTATTGCAATAGTTAATAACAAAGCTAGCAGGAATTTAATATTTTTTCCGCACCAATGTAGGAATACTTTCCAGAAATTTTGGAACAAGTTTTGCTTTCTGTGAAACAATACTGTTTGAATAGTACATTTTATTTTAGGTTTTATTATTATTGCAATAGTCACTTTAACAAATTTATAGGTCATTAGCAACATGTCCAGGATTAGATTTTTTTGACTTAGGACAACGTTGGTGTTTCCAATATGGGGGTACACTTTGTGAAAACCAAAAAAAAAAACATGTAACGAAATTATGAAAGATTTTGAACGTTAATAACTCAGCTTTCCCTGGACCAATTTCAATACTTATCACCAATCAATCAGAAATATATTCACGCATCAATAATGCATAATGCATAATGCTTCCAACTGTTTATTTTAAACAATAAACCATTGAAAAAGTTGTAAATGTCAAGCATTGTCCAAAAGCGTCGAAATATCCAACAAATCCACCATTTACGTACATGCATATGCTGCTTCCCAACACAGTCATCAGAGAATCGTATCTAGCCGAAACATGTCGATGCAGCATCGCTGCTTCCCCAATACTGTCATCAGAGAGTCGTTAGTAGACGAAACAAGTCGTAGCTGCATTCGCCTCCAATCTTCGGACGTGTGCGAATAGGAAGCATGCAATTGCGTAACATTTTGCACACTCATCGCCATACCACACGCCCCAAACGACCACACAAAATACCACACCAACTCTCCAGAGTTGTAATATTGTAACCAAATTTGAAAGCAGGGATGCAAGTGATTTTGATCTATTCCCGTCATTGACTTTCTGTTTCGTTATTAACTCGACGGCAAACGCATTCATTGATACTTTGATGTTCTGCATGATAGAGAACATGGCAGAAATAGTGCGAAATAGGTTAGTGAAGCCATGGTCACCAAAGAGGAAATCGATGAAGACAATTGACTTTCACCCCTCTGCTTCAAAGCCCTTTAATTCAGTCGTCGTCATAGCAATGAACACTAGCATCGCACCGCTTTTGGTTCTTGGGTTACACTTGCTGGTTGCAATTCTGCTGTTCGACGTTTTCGGAGGACTTCCAAAAAACATTAAATTTCATTATTTTCCAGGGATGTCTAAAAGTCCAATTATTCGATTAACAATGAATTGTAAAGATTGTTCCAGCTATTCGATTAAATATTTATCGAATTTTTAATTTATTCGATCGCGTAAGCGTCCCAACAAACATTGATAGCTGACTAAGAGGTTATTCAGGCAAAAATATGTTTATTCAGCTAAAAAATAGCTTATTCAGCTTTTAGTCAACTCAAATTGTTAGTTGGGGTGTTCCCTTCTTATTTCTACTAGTTTTATTTAGCGCAGTAGAGAAGAACCAGGACGTGAAACAGGATCATAAATTTACCGAAAAAAGTGTTAAACGTCTTTCGGCTAAAGGCTAAGATTTACCAACTTTTTGAGAGGAGGATTTTCACGAGAAAAACTGAAAAGGGGAGGAGGTTTAGCTGGGTGGACACTGATATTTTGCGGCCTTCCAACCTGTCGCAGACACCAGTTGAATAGCTGTCATAACGACTTTTTAATAATTATTGTAGCACTGCAAAACCTATTTCTGTTCGCCACGAGGATGATGATGGATTTTTAATATTAATTTAAAAAAAAGTAGTCTACAAAGGTTTGAGCCTCGCGCGCGTATTACGGATATAGAGGACTGAATTTAACATTTGATAAAAAAAATGCTATTTTGAAGCTTATTTGAAAGATATCTTGAGTTAGTAGTAAGTTTTCTGGCAAATGTTAGGGGTTCGTGAGCATTCCTGACATTGCTGAAAATTATGATAGCATCAGATTGCGGGGTTGCTAGTGTAATAGGATGCTTTGTTGATTGTTCATTAACTCTTGATTGCTTGTAATACTTATGAATATTTTAGGTGGACAAAAAGGCGAACTAAGAGGTGGACGCCTGAGCTTTTCCACATTTATATCGCTGTGAAGCAACTGTAAACTCTAGAGGGAATTTATATCTGTAACTGAAACCAGTTCGATTTTCTTTGCCAACCTGGTTAAAATGTCAGATATAATTATCTTAAAGATAAATCGTCCAGCTCAAACCTTTTTAGGGGTAAAAGGTGGGACCATCATCATCATCATCATCAACTCCTGTCAAGCAGCAGACGGGCGGAGACTCTTGCGAGTGCGCAATCATTGAACCGAATATTATGGGATTGTCCCGATTTGCTGATCCAGCTGCCTACACGTCATCATCATCTTCCAAAGGCTTTAAGCCTGTACTACCATCGGCCCTTTCGAGGACTATCAAGATTTTTCAAAAGAGTTCAATTTCTGAACATGTCTCAACTAAAATTTTTATCAAAAAGTTCTTTTCAGGGCAATCATAGTCATACTAAAAATAGTATAAACAAAGAGAACTCCGCTCAAATTCCTATTTCTACACAGAATGCAAGTTCCTGCTGTAGTTAACAAATAACATTTAATATATAAGACCACGTAGTCCTACGTCACCATTGCGTACAATCTCATAGGCCTGTCCCTTGTTGTTTTTCCCTTGATTTGTTTTCCATACTGAGTACCAATGCTACGACGCCAGGGAGGCAGCTCCCACACCTGGACCCTACCTATCGACCCATCAACTCATGAACCGGGGAACAACGGTATTACTTCTTTTTCGAAGGAAGGCGTGATCAGAGATTTGTTATGCCTCAGAACATCCCGGTAGCGCCGACTGGGTTAAACCCAGGCCCTTTGGGGTGAGAGGCAATCACGCTAATCACTACACCACCGCGCTGAGGGATGAGATTTGATCTTTTTACCTTTAGAGTGCGAGGCTTGGATGCTAATTATTATGCCGGGCCCTTACCCTGATTGGAATATTATTACAGTAAAAAATATCTATTCAGGAGGCAACTCCATTTTTAGATACAGTCGAAGTTGAATCACAACCTACAGCAATAAAAAACAAATTTAAGAACAACTGATTTCTATTTAACAGCCAAGCTTTAGACAAAATTTTACGATTGTTTATGCTCCAGAACAGCAAAATTACAAAAAGTCTAAATTAACCATACTTCGCGCTAGAATTTTCCGGTTTTTTTTTAATATAGTCCTGAACATTAAATTTTCCGTCACCTTCATCTGTATCCAATAATCAGAACGAATGCTACCCTATCATCTTGCTCTGCATTAAGATTCCGAAGCATATCCGCAATTATGCACACCCGTTGCGGAACCTCCTGCCAAAACCGCTTTTTTCGTGCATCCATATTTCAACAACCCCGCCTCTGAGAAGATCTATCGCAGTTCGAAGGATTTATTGCCTCCGACGGGCTGGTAATCCATTATCTTGGTATGCAGATCGCGCACACCGCCTAATTCATATCCCCTCACTTCGTGACCGCTGGCCGCCACTCTTCAAGGGAGGATTTCTTGCGACTAATTAATCTTCACCTCCAATGCGGTCTGTTCTAACAACGCCCGACTTCTCGGCAACTGAAACCCACAATGTTTCGTGGAAATGTGAGTCATTCGCACCGAAAAAGACCAAGCAAAAAGAGATCTTATTTCGCAGCCTTTAGGGAACGAAACCTTTCTGACACCATTCAGATAGGAGCCCGGAGTTCAAACGATGGATTCTTTGAACGAACGGATCGGCTCGTAAAACTTGATTTATTGATTGTGCTTTAATTTAAAGCGCCAAATTGTCCAACCGGTAGGCTTCCTTTACAGCTTCGTGGAATCCATCGGCTCCGTTTGGACGTCTCCCACACAATTTTGAGCCGAAAATCACGTTCCAATTATTTACCGACCGATGGATAATGGGGCTTCGTTTTGCGTTGTCGTAGCTCGCGTTTCACCATCAGTTCGAGTCCTTACCCGCGCCGCCGAATGGCGTAGAATCTAATAACACAAAACAAACACCTGTTGAAGATAATGAGCCGAGATAACGTGTCGAGAAATATTTTCGGCGGGAATTAAATTCACGCTGGCGGTGCTGACGGCTGCGAGGTGTGCACGATGGCCATATGGCCTTTTGAGGGCCTCTCAATGGTAACAGAAGCTGATTTGCGAGGATGATACGAGAGTGAACGTCCGTTTTTTTTTATGCTTCGAGAGCCAGTTTCGGAAGGCGAAAAATGGGATGCTGGACGAGAGCAAATATGTTTACTCGGATCATTAGTGCCGACCAAGTGGTCGGCGAGCAAAGTCAAGATAAGGAGGTGTGAATAAAAATGGCCACTGTTACGCGGGACAGGTTTCGACCGTATGGGATGTTAATCAGAACAGGTGTATCATCATTCAGACGTGGATAAATTACCATTTTATTCTATTACACGGAGCTATTAAATTGACTGAAATAAATATCGAACAATTGTCATACTAAAGAAATGCGTTGGTACTAATCACATACAAAAAAAAACAGTTTAATTGGTTACACAAAGATTAGAAATTTCGGTGGGTGGACGACACCACCCGACGCGTAAATCAGGGAATTCCTGTATATATAGCATATTAAGCAATAGATACTGAATGTAGACAATAAACAATGCATACATATACAATTGAACAATGGCGATTATTTCTGACTTTCCGTAAATAATTCCGATGAAAGTTTCAAATTTTCATTTTAAATGATTTGCTGGTATTGTGAGTTTCGTTCCGTCCGTAACGGATTCCAAAAGAGCGATTTCGAACACTTCAGCTCGATTTTACTAGAACTTTTTTAGTGCTGTGAGAACGAAGGCAAAGCCCCTCCAAGGTGGATTGTTTTCTTCATTTTTCTATATATAGGGGAAATGCAGGTAATGTCGGCCTAAGTGTCCCTAATTTGGGCCCATACATAAATTCAGCAATGAACTAAATTTTCAATAGCAACCAAAAATATCCATTAGTAACGTCCCAATAGCGCGTTCATCTAGATAAAATTGATAAATAGCTGACTTTTAGCGATGGGCCCAAATTAGGGACATGTAGGCCGACATTACCTACATTTCCCCTATATAATAATTTACACCTACAAAGTAAATGCATTATCACGGCATGCTTATCATAATATGAATATAAGAAAGGGTTATGTTTCTCCAACAAGGCGATGTTATTAGCTTGCGTAGGAGTGCAGAGCTTCAACAAATTGACGTTTGCATCTTTGTCTACGAAACCAGATACCTCCATACATTTCCAATCCGTAAAATGTCACTCGTTTGTTGTGCACTGGGGATTATTTATTCTTCTCATGTCACTTATTATATTCATGTTTTCTTGGTATTCAATCAGCTTCGCGAAATAATTTGATGATAAAGCCTCCTACGCACTGAAGTGAAAATGAAAACAAACAGAAATACAAACATAGAGACAGTGTCGTGTATACAGGATACGGTAAATGTACTCCATTGGGATTGGCTCACGCACTTTAGTGTAATGATATTTTTAATACGCCAGAACCTATGCTCTAACGATTTTATGACGTCACTCCAAGTCACTTCGAGAATTTTTATTTTTTGTTATCTCTAAAACTGATAAAGACCACAACTGCCGCACCATGTATATGTAAAACTGATCAGTTAGAACTAAAGCCCTACAGTAGGGCTTTAGTTAGAACACGCTATTTCTAAACAACCCGAATTTGAAAAGGATCTATTGATATCCGTCAAAAGTAGGGCTACCCAAAATTGAGTAAACAAAGTTGGAACTGATACGCTGATACGATGACAAATGAGCAACATCGTTCGGATTCAGGTCGATGTTGTCTATTCGTTATCTTGTCAGTCCCAAATTTGTTTCCTCAATTTTGGGTAAACCTACTTTTGACGGATATGAGTAGTTTCTACTCAAATTTGGGTTGTTTATAAATAGCGTGATTCTCACTTCCGGACCGTCAACACTCAAAAATATTACTAAACTAAGAAAGATTAAAATTTAATCATTTCAAGAGCATATTTTCATTATGTCGTAAGTAACATTCGCACCAATCCGAGAAAAATAAAGTTTTGTTTTGATGACCGAAAAGTTATTCCTATTTCCAAGTAAACACATATAATCTCATAGTGATAACAATGTTTAACATATTTAGCAGGGTTTTAATCATACAAATGCAAATCGCTAGCTTTCATGCTAAAAAATACTGGTTTTTGAGTTAAAAGTTATTATACGTCGTTTGGTGGCCCCTATTGTTACTTAAGTCAAAGTGTTTTTACCAGGATAATCGGGAGAATTATCAATTACGTCTCCTTACGTGCAGCCCATTCATCATTTTAGGACCACCGAAATCATCTTAGCAACAAACAGTTCGATTTATTCACTTTAATAATGAGAAAGCGAAACGACGAACGTACACTTTTCACGGGTTTCTCAGCACTGCTACTTAAGTCAAACGGCATCTCCATTGAAATTGGGTGACTTAAGTAACATCGAAAACTATTTTGATCGGAAGGTGATTACGTCAAAAAGCAATTTGACTGGTAAATAAATTTAAAAATGGGATTTGATCCTATATTCGGACAGTATTATAGTGTATTAGCAGGAGCATCGATTGACACTGATAGCTCGACTTTGTTTACCTTTGTTACATTCGACGTAATGAAAATTTGCTCTTGATTTTATGTTTTGACAATTCGCGTCATCGAAGGTACGGTGTCGTCATCTACAGATGTTTTAAGAGCAGCGCTGCCATTTATACAGATTTATCTGTATTATACAGATTTTTTAATCTTAATACAGACCCGATACAGAATACAGATTTATCACAGATTTTTAAATTACAATACAGATTTATACAGATTTTTATAAAATGCTTGAGAAAAAAATCTATATCAAAATAAGTTATCAAGCAGTTCTCACTAATATCAATATATGTAATAATTTTGATATTATTCGCATATCTTTTAGCTCTCATTTTTGTTCTGTTAGCCATCAACTCCATCAAAATGAAATCAATTTGAGTTATCAGGAATAATGAAAACAACATAATTCTTGTTTTCATTTTGTTCTCACCCTCTGCTCGGGAACCTATCAAATTTTCATCGACAATTAATCATGTTATGGTGTTTTTGACAGCATTCACAACCAGAGGACCAACCGCTTTCGGATGCATATGGAGCTGGTAGTAAACGATTTGAGATTGTATGGGGATTTACAGTATTAATTGAATATTTCCAATATAATCATGTATGTTAAATACAAGAAAAGTGCCCGAGCACATTAAAATGGTACAAATACAAGTACTCGTAAACATTTTACTTGCATTGAAAATGTATTTCGTAAGAAATTGCGGATTTTCTGATATTCTCCATACTGCAAAAATGATTTTACCAGCACTGGCGGGGTGACATCTCTCGACTTTTCGGTGTAACTACCACACAAATGATGTAATTAATTGTATTCATCTATATTAAAAATATCAAATAGTAATGAACTCGTGCACTTTTTTGCATTTAAAACTGCTTATCAGGAAGATAATGAATAGAAACTAAAATCTCCATACATTTTCAAACGGCTTCATATCACTCTTATAAATAAGTACGGACGATATCACAAATGGCGCAATTATATCCCGTATGGTTAGTACGATAGCCCGAATAGGTGGTTAAGCACTTTTTATGGTTATTTTGTATGCACTGTATTTGTAAAACAACAAAACATGATTAATTAAGAAAAAAATCGTCAATACAGAAAATACAGATTTTTTAATAGAGTGGATACAGATTTTTTATAAAACCACCTGCCAGCTCTGTTTAAGAGTGAGTGAAGAAAAAGTAAACAAACCGGGGATTTTTAAATACAATTTGAGTGAGTTGTTACCTAAAATTTTAGCAGTATCTCACTGTTTTATGAAGTTATAGTGATAAAATAGAGCTTTGAGAAGCTTTTTCACATCGTTTAACGTTTTTATTTAATACAAATGTGTAAAATTATCACGAAAGAGTAAATCATGCTTAAGGTGATCGCTGCCGAAGATAATTTTATTTTATTTAATGTTGAATGGAGATATTGGTTAAATGTTCTAAAAATGCTCAAAAC
Organism: Ochlerotatus camptorhynchus; assembly: GCF_037179485.1. Taxonomy (NCBI): domain Eukaryota; kingdom Metazoa; phylum Arthropoda; class Insecta; order Diptera; family Culicidae; genus Ochlerotatus; species Ochlerotatus camptorhynchus. Next base: position 274,066 of record NW_027040840.1, read on the forward strand.
ACGTAGCAACGATCAATGGCATAGCAATACTTAAATGTCGTTTGGAATCTTTCTATTAGAACTGGTGAAAAATAGATATTAAAAAAATGTGGAATTGCCCGGAAAACATGGAAGGTGATGTAGATTGTGATGCTGACGGCGAGGTTCACGACGATGAAAATAATAACAAATCAGCATGTCGAACCGTGTTCATCGTGCCCGGATGCAGCTTCAGATATCGGCCGGGAATATCATTTCATTCGTTCCCAGCGAAAACGGATAAAGAGCGGTACTTGGAATGGATTCAACGGTTGAGACTGAAGATCGAACCAGCAAAGTCCTCTCGCGTATGCAGTTTTCATTTCACAGCGGCAAACTTTATTCCACCCAGTCAGTGTTGGAAAAGTTCGCGATATTTCACGAAGTTCACCAAGGGAAAAGTTCACGAGTCATAGTGAGTTTTCGCGAACTTTTCCATCACTGCACCCAGTAAGTATGCACTATTTACATCGCTTTTTCCTTAATTTAAACAGGCTAAATATATTTTTCATTTATAGCAATAAATCGATCGACTGATAGACTGATTTTGAGGCCATGCGCGGTTCCTGACGAAAACTTACCCGAAGCTCCTATAACGGAAGCCAAAAGAATTCTAAAGAAGGAACGCGCAGAGCGTGCTGCTAAACGAGTGCGCAATAAAAGTACCCTTGAAGATACAATGGAGCATCCTGACCAGGACCTTACTGCTGATGACAGTGCTAACGATCAGCCAAAGCAATACGTGGACAGCGAAGTGCAAGTTGATACATCCGATCTGGACTTCCTTAAAGTGAAGCGAACATCTGCGCTCTCTTTTGGAAACGATGACGATCTATTGGCCTGGACAGAACTAAAATCAAGAGTCATGCTTGAAGCCATTGTTAAAGCTGTTACTCTATTGAAGCAGTACCGTTGTAGACCTCACTCTTCGGTCGCCTTAGAAGAGGAAATATTAATTGTTTTTATTAAATTGAAAACTAATGTATCCTTTCGATGCATATCTGTGCTATTCCGGCTGCATACTCAGACGGTTTCTTCTTGCTTCCATAGAATTTTACCATTCTTAAGCGCTGCTCTGAAACCTCTCATATATTGGCCGACTGAGGAGCAAATACAAAAAATATCCCCAACTACTTCAGGCCTGATTTTGAAGACGTTATCGTGGTGCTGGACTGCACAGAGATCCCAATCATGAAACCAAAATGCCTCCATTGCAGAATCAATACGTATTCACACTATAAATCCCGCGAGACTGCAAAATATTTGGTTGGCGTAACACCTGGTGGAAATATTTCATTCGTTAGTGCTGGATACGGTGGCAAAACTTCCGACAAGCAAATTGTTGTGGAAGAGAAGATTCTAGACTGTTGCAAGCCTGGACAAGCAGTAATGACTGACAAGGGATTCATGATTGGGGACGAATGCAAACAAAGAGGCATTAAGCTTATAAGACCACCCTTCTTAAAGGGTGTCCACGATGAAATTGCCACACTATGAAATTGCTCTAACTTTTTAACCGTTGGGTAGAATTTAATGAAAATTTGGGAGGATTTAGTTCATAGTGCATTATTTACATCCTGCAAGTTTTAAAGTCCTGTGATCAAAACTCGCGGAAATGGAGTCGAAAGAACAGCTCGTGCGTGATAAAATCTTGCGCATTCATCACGAGAACAAGGATCTCTCGCATCGTTCCATCGCTAAAACGTTGGGAATCGCGAATTCCACGGTGTCGCGAGTGATTAAGCGATTCGAGGAACGGTTGACCACCGATCGGAAGCCCAGAAGTGAAGGAAAAAGTATTCCGTACAACACCAAAAATCACAACCGCGTAGTTGGGGCCTTCAACCGAAATCCGAACGCCTCCGTTAGGAATGTGGCTAAGAAGCTGCACCTAAGCCGAAGTTTTGTCCAGAAGGCCAAAACTAAGGCTGGGCTTCGAACGTTCAAGGTACAAAAGGCCCCTAATCGCGACGAGAAGCAGAACAAGTCCGCCAAAACCCGTGCCAGGAAGTTGTACCTCAACATGCTGACGAAAGTTGAATGCTGCATCATGGACGACGAAACATATGTGAAGGCCGACTTCAAACAGATCCCCGGCAACCTGTTTTTCACGGCCAATGATAAGTTCAGCGTTCCGGAGCATGTCCGCACTCAGAAGATGTCCAAATTTGCGAAGAAATTCCTGGTTTGGCAAGCCATCTGCACGTGCGGGAAGCGGAGTGCACCTTTCGTGACCCAGGACACGATGAACGGACAGGTGTACATAAAAGAGTGCCTCCAGAAGCGGCTGCTTCCTCTCCTGAAGGCCCACAACGTCCCAACAATCTTCTGGCCGGATTTGGCCTCATGCCACTACTCCAAGGACGTGCTGAAGTGGTATGCGGACAATAAGGTCAATTTCGTGCCGAAAATGTTCAATCCTCCCAACACTCCGGAGCTCCGCCCCATCGAGAAGTACTGGGCGATTATGAAGCAGCACCTTCTTAAACGACCTAAGGTAGTGAAGACAGTCGAGGAACTGAAGAAAGTATGGGTTTACATGCAAAAAACGGTTGATTCACAGGTTGTGCAGAATCTTATGGCCGGGGTTAAGGCCAAGGTGCGGGCATTTGCGTATGGACTGTAAATAAAAAAAGAGTAAAATGGTAAAATGAAGTTTAATAGTTATTTCTCAATCCCTGATAATTTGATGGCAATCGGATGAAAACTCGAATTTTGCGAATCAATTTTGTGTGTGGCAATTTCATCGTGGACACCCTTTAAATGCTCCCCAGAAACAGTTGAGTAAGAAAGATGCAACCCTAAATATGTCTATAGCAGCAGCTAGAGTGCATGTCGAACGTGCTATACAACGAATAAGGATTTTTTCGTTTTTTAACTCCAAGGTAGACACTCGATTCTTGCCAGTCCTGGATGAACTCATGATTGTAGCCTGCGCAATAGTTAGTTTTTCCAATCATATATTATCGAATAAGAGATTTTAATTGATTACGATTGTTGTTTTTATTTTACTCTTAATTTTTTAATGTATACAAATACTTCAAATACACATTGAAATAAACCTGCTTCAAACTGTTCAACAGGTTGGTTACATACTCTTGATCAAAATCAATTGTAATTATGTAACACTTATTATCAAATTTCCGAATAAATTGCCAGGTCAGCCGTTGTACACTTAAGAATAAACATATTAAACTGCACCTGACAGAAATACTTATGTTTTTTACGAAATAAGAAAGAATTTATAGTTAAATAAGGTAAACTTTTCAATATATCAGAAATGGGGGTGGTTTTACCCGCCAGAGGGCATTTAATCTCAACTACTCTACGTTCATCGACAATCACTCCGTCTGGGGAACATCCAATCCATGGCACATGGCACATGAGGACTGGTATAACCAGTCCACAACGAATGACGGTCTTTCCTGTCGTGTACATATAAGCATTCAAAGCTTTGGCTTCACATATACGTCCGTGGTCAATTGCCGGAGTGGTTAATTCACCAGGAATAATAAGCTTAGTAACTTTCCTTCTCCAGTCTTTTGCTTTAAAAGATTCAGTTTCAAAGTATGTAAATAGTTGGTACGCATTAGAGGCTGTGATCCTTAAAGCTCGTTCTTCTATCCACTCCTCCGTGTTCTGCTGAAGAGTTTGAAGACATATACTGACGCTCTCACGAGAAGACACGCAAATTTTGAGCTCATAAAATACGTGTAAATCTGCTTCCAGAGGCCCCATAAAGTCCCTGTAGTGGAGTTCATTATCCATCTCGAACAGTTTGCGTAGGTGAGTTTTCAATACCGCCGGCGCCGGTGGTGTAGTGGTAAGCGTGACTGCTTTCTAACACCCCAATGGGTCTGGGTTCAATCCCAGCCGAGGTCGGTGGGATTTTTCTGAGGCATAAAAATCTCTGGTCACGTCTTCCTTCGGAAGGGAAGTAAAGCCGTTGGTCCCGGCCCATGTGTGTTGAATGGGTGCGATATCCTACGCAGGTGTGGAAGCTGCTTTCCTGCACATTCGATTGCCGTCAATGGATGGCAATCGATGTCCGTCGGTGATTGGCACTAGATTGCGGAACAGAGACAGACGTTAAATAAAGGAATGAAGAAGAAGAAGAAGAGTTTTCAATACCGCTGAATCAAAGTCTTCATCACATGATACTAGGGAACATAGCGAATCCGAGGAAAGTCTCTTGTTGGATTAATTCGAGATTTAAGAGCTCGTTCACATTACCCGCATTAGTATCTGTTGCATTGTTCTCCATTGCAGAAATAGATGGCCTACCAAAAACTTCAAAGCCCATAGAGCTCTCTGGGAAAACTAGAAAAAGAGAAAAATAATATAAAAGGAAGGTTTAATAATAATAAAAAATAGGGGGAAGTTTGAACAGTCACACTGATCCTCAATACTCACCTTCAGTGAAATGTTTAAAAATATCCGAGTTTTCGGTCTCATCAGTAGTTATAATCTGATATGCTATACCTCGCTTTATGATTGGAGTTTCTTCAACTACAGAATCGTTTAGTATACTGCTATCCACAAGAGTAGTATCGCCTAACCACTTTTCGCAGAAACAAAGATCCTCTAGGCGTGTTGCCTTGTACATATCCGAAGCAGTTTTTACAGCAATTTCACCCCACCTCTGTTTTAAATCAGTCACAGTCAGTACAGGCAGAATGGGGTTCCTACAAACAAAGCAATTGGAATAATTAGTTGACTATCATCAATTACATGCGAACTACTTACTTCAGCAAATGATACAAAACAGCCATGACGTGTTTACACTTTCCTTTACCAGCTTTGCAGGAGCATAAGAACGACCATTCGAGGAATGTTTTCTTTGTCCGGATTTTGATTGTATGCGGTTCTGAGCTGGGTGATGATGATTGGAGGCAGGTAGAAAAAACTCGGAAACCATCACTGTACATCTCTTCAACCCCCACAATCAGCAAATGTCAAGCTTTAAACACCCTTTCGCCTTCAACGACTAAACGGCTTCCTCCGGCAGCGCAGTTGAAAACATCCGTCAGATCCACAAGCACATTGCAGGTTTCATTTACACCCACTGATTGCTCCTGAGAGTGAAAGAAATGACACAGAAAAATGCATAAATTAGGTAGTAAAACTAATTTGCGATCAGAATGCTTTTCACCACTTCTAATAAACATGTTGATTTACAATAGCCGACAGTAATTTTATTCGATAAAGTAAGTTTTAGTTCATATTTATCAGTTTTAAAAAAGCTTATACATTTTTACTGGCAACAACGGTTTGTTTTGATATGGCGAAAATGGTATTTTGCACAACAATAATTATGTAACATTATGCAAAATTAGCATCACGGAAGTTAAATGATTCAGTTTGTACTTACCATCATAGAAATTAATTGAAAAATCGTTCGAAACGGTTCGTTTAAAATCCTCCACTTTTTCAACCTTTTTGTTTTGCTTTACTTCACGCACACAAGCTGCCAAATTTTGCTTCGTAGTCGCGAATGTTGGCAACCGACACGATTCGATTATTATTTTTCACAAAATTATACTAAGTTCGATTTTTTTTTTATATTAATTTATTTGTACAGGTTCAATCGAATAAACTTTACAGAGCCGAGTTATCATTTGCATTATACATGATTAATGTCTTAAATCTAGAGTTAAGGGAATTGAACCGATTACTCGCGGTCGTCTCGAGGTTAGTGGAGATTTACAATTTTTTGGATGGGGAAAGGGAGAAGGAGGTTTGAAATATGATTTATTATACAAATATTTAATTAATCCTTAAACATGAAATTATTTCTATTCATCTTGAAAACAAACATTAAAAAAAAAACTACACGCACAATACACAAACTAAACACAAGGTTAATCAAACTTACAATCTAAGGTTAGTATTCTTAAAGTAAACATATATGAGTTTCATAAACTCCAGATCACGTCTAGCCAAAATATCCCGAACTGGAACATTAGGTTGTCTACCTCGAGCCCGAAGGGCATCGCACAGCTCAGATCTGACTCCACGATGCTTGGTAACCTTGTCCACATTCACAGAGATTGCTGTCTCCCAGCCCAACACGAAACAAGTGAGCGTTTTACGAATAGTGATTGGACATGAGGCGAGACATCAGACGAATGAAGTCTCGACCCACATCCAACCCCTTGAACCAAGGACTCCCTTCACTCCATTTATTTTGCCAGCTGGCGAGCGCCTGTTGACGATAAATGAAGAAAAATTCATTGTAGGCGATTTGTCGATCGTAAATATCGCCTTGCATAGCGCCCACCTTAGCAAGTGAGTCCGCCTTATCATTGCCCGGAATCGAGCAATGAGATGGGACCCATGCAAAGGTGATGACAAAAGATCTTAAAGATAAAGCACTCAGAAGCTCTCGTATTTTCATGAGAAAATACGAGGAGTGCTTTACCGGCCTCATGGAGCGAATAGCCTCGACAGAACTGAGACTATCCGTAAAAATAAAATAATGATCTTGTGCAAGTGAGGCGATCGTTTCTAGCGTATAATGTATTGCCGCCAGTTCAGCAACATATACGGAACAAGGAGCATGAAGCATTCGGGAGACGCTATGAAATTCGTTGTGAAGAACGATCTTGCGGAATCAACTTGGCCAAACTTCGCAGCATAAATTGACGGAACAATCATGGAACGATGATGTTCTGGGATTCCACGAATCTCCCGCGTCATAGATAAATTAAAACTAACTGAATTGCCGAAGTCGGAGAAGCATACACGATGGGGATTATGCTGTGAAGGGCTGACATCCTGAGTTATGTACACGTAGTACAATGACATAAAACGAGTTTGAGGGTTCAGCTCAAGAAGCTTTTCAAAGTTTTCGATTACCAGTGGGTTCATAACTTCACAACGGGTGAGGAGCCTGAGGGACAATTCCGAAAACCGATCCGATAGTGGCAACATGCCCGCCAACACTTCGAGACTCATCGTATGAGTCGAGTGCATGCATCCTAACGCGATACGAAGACAACGATACTGGATACGTTTCAGTTTGATGATGTGAGTTTTAGCCGCCGATTGGAAGCAAAAACTACCGTACTCTAAAACCGATAAAATCGTTGTCCGGTACAACGTTAGAAGATCTTGCGGATGAGCTCCCCACCACGTTCCGGTAATTGTTCGGAGAAAATTGATCCTTTGTTGGCATTTTCGTCTCAGATACTCAATGTGGGATCTCCAGGTGCATTTGGAATTGAACCAGACCCCAAGATATTTGAAAGACATGGAATGAGTGATCGGCTTACCCAAAAGTTGAAGCTTCGGTTGTGCTGGGCTATGCTTCCTAGAAAAAACGACCATTTCAGTTTTCTCCGTGGAGAATTCAATACCTAGCTGGATAGCCCAAGTAGACAAATTGTCTAAGGTATCTTGTAAGGGTCTTTGCAGGTTGACCCCTTTGGGCCCTGTCATAGACACTACGCCATCATCTGCAAGTTGTTTCAACGTGCAGTTGTCACTTGTCAATTGTCAATTTCTCTGACATAGAAATTGTACAAAAGGGGGCTTAAACATGAGCCCTGGGGGAGACCCATGTAACTAAATCGAGAAGCTGTAGAGTTTCCATGAGAAAAGCTCATATGTTTCTCTGACAGCAAATTGTACAAAAAGTTATTAATTAATGGAGAAAGGCCACAAGCGTGGAGTTTGTCTGAAAGGACTTCAACCGATACTGAATCAAAAGCCCCCTTAATATCCAAGAAGACAGAAGCCATTTGCTCTTTATTAGCAAAAGCCAACTGAATTTCAGTGGAAAGCAACGCGAGACAGTCGTTCGTTCCCTTGCCCCTACGGAAACCAAATTGAGTATCTGAGAGTAGGTGGTTCAACTCAACCCATTTGTCCAGGCGAAAAAGGATCATTTTCTCCAACAATTTTCGAATACACGATAGCATCGCAATGGGACGATACGAGTTGTGATCTGACGCGGGTTTTCCAGGCTTTTTAATGGCTATAACTCTCACCCGCCTCCAATCATCCGGAACAATATTAAGCTCCAGGAACTGACCAAACAAGTTCAACATGCGCCTCTTAGCGACGTCTGGGAGGTTCTTCAACAAGTTGAACTTGATTCTATCAGCCCCCGGAGCCGAATTGCCACACGAAAGGAACGCGAGTGAGAGCTCCAGCATTGAAAAAGGCTGGCTGATCTCGTCTACCGAATTCGTCGTTTCGCGAGGAATCATCTGTGTCGGCACGGAATCAGGACATACTTTTCGCGCGAACTTGAGAATCCACCGATCCGAGTACTCCTCGCTCTCGTTGTTTGAAGACCGGTTACGCATCCTTCGCGCCGTGTTCCAAAGCGTTCTAAGTTCGATTACCGATGAGGAATTTGTTCAGTGTATACCACTGATTGAGCGTTTGACAGCAAATCTGTGGATTTTAAGTGGTGGAGAATAAAAATTTGCAAAAACTGAAGAGATTGGCAGTCGGAGCCCTCTCGTCCAAGTTCCATCGGACGGATGTGTCCATTAACATCAATCCCCTTCCGAACGGAAGGTGCACACTGATGGCGTTTCGTCATTGATACGAAACGGATTAGAGTTTAGGTATGTATGCAATTTGTAATAATTTGCAATACGTTTATTTCAGTCGGCGGTAGGCTATTGCGGAAAGTTTTCTCCGGTTCGGTCGATAAAATGGATAATTTTGTTTTATTTTAGCAGAACCAAATTGAACGCGATTAACTGCTAGCAACTGCTAGTCAAGATGCTTAGTGCGTCGTTGACCTGTTCAACAACTCTAACCGCCATCCGTGCGTCGACGACGTCCCCGACGAAAGGCCCCGTATAAGATTGAGGTATTTGGTGATAACGTGCCGGTAATGGTTGACCCTTTAACCACGGTGCTGCAGGTGAGAATGTATGGGACGGGGATTTTCAATTTTGTCATTATATCATCAAATAAACTGAATTTTTATGCAGGCTGCAGCTTTGATGGGTATCGAGATTCCTTGCTATTGCTACCACGAGCGACTGTCTGTACCGAAAACCGTCGAATGTGCTTGGTGGAGATGGAAAAACCTACCGACACGATTATTTTAGCATTAGCATCGAACAAGTTGCACAATATCGTAGGTGGTACGAATTCAAAACTATTAAGAGCAAGACGGATATCTATTACTGGACAGATAGTAAGTAGGAAGTAATTACTATCTCCCAGATAAAGACATATCCCGCTCCAACAGTTAAGGATTGTCCTGGCCACGTCCTTACAACTGGTAGGGATAGGAAAGGTATGTTAGTCCAACATTTACTTAAGAGAGATGCAGAGAACTCTACGACCCCTCATAAATGTCTCGGGAATTTAGGAATTATGTTAGTAGGGAAGGTAAGCCATAGGATACACCCAGTCAGTGTTGCTGGCATATGTAGTTTTTTTTTATTAATGTTGAAATTGCTGTCCGGATCATCTGCTGAAAGATAAGGTTGCTGAAATAAAATGAAAATATAACATAGTGAACTCGCCATCGTTGTCACACCCGTAGCTAATTAAAAGGAAGGAAATATGTTGTGTTTTATCTTTTTTTTTCTTCTATTGATTGAGAGGAAAACTCGCGGGAGTGAAAATAATTGTACTACCTCTTCTCCCGTAGGCCTAAAATCTCTATGTCTTTTCAATTTGAATTATAATCAATTAAAGTAAACTTAAGTTCATGTGATGTGTATGTGTGTGTGTATGTGTATTCAATCTAACCCCCACTGGCCGGCAGTGGTATTATGGAAGAAATTTGCTTACAACAATCCTTGATGTAATAATTTAAAGCAAGTTTAGTCCGGGAGTTAGAAAGCGATAGCTCTACTGCAGATCCAGCAACCCATTTCAGAATGCCTGGTAATTCACGTCCATTCCGAGGTTACTTTCACATACAATAAGCCCCGCGTGTAAACACTACCGTTATCATATGAATAATGGTACTGCAAACACACTTCCAGATTTCGAAATGTGATGTTTCGAAATCTGGCGCGTATTTAGTAATATATGGAAATATGCATTTATGATTGATTATAAATCAGATGGATCTCACCAAATTCTGCCTCCGAAAAAGGACCGGTTTGTTCACTCGCGGTAATCGAAAAAATCTTCCGCTTGGTTTTTACAACCCAACACGAAATTTTGAATCACATTTGAAGTTTTCCATTTGCACCGAATTTTTGCTTGACACCTCATTCGCGTGCATCTTCCGGAAGGCAGAACGCCAGCACCAAGAAAAAAAATACCCAGTGAAACTCTTCTTGGGAGGGAGGCAAAGCACCAAAAACAAGCGAAATGAAAAACCGACCGACGCGACACACAGCTATTCGAAACAAATTCTTGTTCCAGATTGTTCACGTTAATTACAATATCACTAAAAAAAAACTTCTTGAGACGTGATAGATCTTAATTTACACTTATCCACACGAAAAAACTAATATTTGTTTGATTTGATACAATTAAAAAAAATGCGAAAAACAGATGAAATCAGCGCCAGCGAAAACCAAAAAACCTACCGACACGATTATGGACACAAAAGACGAGGCGCAACAGCTGTTCGGACAGCTGTACGCGGTTATCACTAGGAATAAGCCGCTGAAGATAGTGCTAGATGATCCAAAAGCAAATAGTGACATCATTGAATCCAAATGAGGCATTTCGGATGATCAAATACCGATCCCATCAACAGGATGCAGTACCAGGACTCACCCAACTACAAAGAGAAGGACTATTGTCCGGATAGATTCGCCACCAAACTCTGTCTGCGGCAAATAATTTTACAATAAATATATGTGGTTCATAAATTTGTTGCAATAATTAATTTTTGGAACCAAACAATCCCGAATAAATCCCGAAAACCCGATAAAGTAAATAAATCTCTTTTATAAATTATTTGTATACTCACAATTTATACATTTTAATGCATAAACCATTTTTATACTAAGTTCGTATTCGCTCACTTTATACCAAGCTATGCGTCGGTCAGGAGAGTTGCGATTTAGCGTAACTTTTAATCTATTTAGATTTGAAAATCTTTTGAGTGAATACTAGACCACACGCTCGTTCAAGAATACTCTAAATTGAGTGAAAAACCACTCATTTTCATTAAAACTGGATCTGCCCCAATTTGCGTAACTTAGTCAGAACTCAATTTTGAGTGAAACAGGCGTATATTTATGTTCGAGTAATTTATACTCATTTTCATTAGATCAAAAATGTAGTAAGATGGGTGAAAAATAAGTATATATGTAAAAATAATTTCTTTTTTCTTGTTGTGATTGTGAAGTAAAAACGAAAAACATTCTGTTAAATTAAAAAGAATCAAGTGACTTTATTTCATTCCATGCTCATAAACAAAAAATCAACTGATTCTCGATCTTCAGCATGTGCTGCTTCTTTGAATGAGGCGGCGAGTTGACCGTCATTCGTGTGCTGTGATTCAGTGTCTTGTAGAGAACGATGGCCAGAAAATCGATCAACCTAATAAGTCCAGTGGGAACTTTAATTCCGAAGACCGGAAATTTTTTAAACAAAAAATCCATGCCGTAAATGGACGATTTCGCTTCCACGTTAACTTGGTTGCTAATCACCAAGTAAAGCTTTCCAGCACTCATAGGATTGGCAATGCATACGATATGCGGGTGGGGAACACTGTTGAGTGAGGACATGTGATCCATCAATGCATTTTCTGAAGGCTGAAATGCCGTAAAGGAAATGTTCATTGAATTTCACAAATGCAATGAATATCTGAATGTTTCTTACAGCTACACAATAGACCAAAAGATGAATCGCTCGTTCCTCGTCCATCGTCGGATTCAATTTTACTGTTCGGTGGTTTCCACGAACTGGCATCTTGTCATTAAAACTCAGTAATGCCCGGATGTATTCTGAAATTTTTCAAATACAGCGAGGATGTGTACTTACCATCCTGAACCTGAGCGAATTTATGAGAATTCATAAGAGGCATTTGAATAAAATTCCTGTATAATCAGGTGTTAGATCACATCAACCGTGGCTGCAATCTGCTCCATATTTCTTTCAAAATTGTAAATTTTTGTTTTAGATACCGGAAAGATGAACTTCGTGTTTATAACTTTTTCACAAACGCCATTTCGATTTTTGTTTTGAGTCAACTAACAAGCTGAAAACTCATAATTGAGATCCATACTTATTCATTTTTTGTTGAGTTGATGTTACTCAAATTTATAAATCTAAACCACTCATTCGTTGACGTTTCAAATGAAGATATAAAAATGAGTACCCTCGAACGAGCGTGTAGGACTTAATCCATAAAGCACATCTGCCGGTACATGTGCAATGAACTGGATTACCGAGGTGAAGCAATCGGTTTTGTTGAGGGAGTGAAAGCACTGTACGATACAAAGAAATGGTGACGTAACGAATTGCGTATACGTTTTTTTAAACCAAAGCTGGAAAATTTCCATATAAACTTTTTATTATTTATGACCGACCAAGAATCCATTTTGTCAAATTTAAGATAAAATTCACCAAAAGGAACAGCATTAACAACAATAATTCATGATCTGCGCCACCTCTCTTTGTATCTCATTGTGGAAGTGTTTCTAAATGACGTTTTTATCTGTTTGTTTTCATTTTCACAGCAGTGCGTACAAATACTTTCTCGACAGTTTCAATGCACGAAGCTGATTTAATCTCGGATTTAATATCATGAAATCTATGAAAATAAATAAATAAGTGAAACATAATCTAAGTACCGGCAAAACGAGTTGATACACCCTGGAAAGTCGCAACGAAAGTGACGAACAACTGACGAGGTACGGAAGTTGAGCATATTTTTTTAAGGGATTTTGGCGGGAGGTCTCATTACAGTTGTAACAGAGAGAACTTCCGCCTACTTGATTCATTAGGGACAATCGTATAGTTGTCACCATATGTGGCACCACCCACCGATCTATTCGGGGGAGTCCTGTATTTATCTATTTTACTGATTTGCATTTCAGGAAGCAAACGATGATCATGATTTTTATATTTTTACAGATGATGATTCGACCATTGATTGTTCAGTCTGGGGATGGAAAGCAGTACATCCAGCTACAGAATGGCACATATCGGCTGCTTAGCGAATTCGACGAAGAAATTTAATACCTCAATACCAACGGTCAGCAAGAGAATCTTGGCTACGTTCAGCAGGTGAATCCAGCCCCTGGCAGTGCTACGAAAGCCAAAAACTTTCCGACCATTGCAGAAGAATCAAATGATAATTATCTGAACGGAAACATCGAGAGCTATCCTGTCGTTTACGATAATGAAAGGCCATCGGATGAAATGGCTGAAAGATTGGATAGAATTGAAAAGAACCTAAACAAAATTCTTTTCTTCATGGCTGACATTGGAAAGTAGTTCAAAATGAAGCAGCAAGAATCGAAGAACCACGAAGAGAAGCAGCCAAAACAACAGCGAAGTACTGAAGATTTCCAATTAAAACGGTGCAAGATCTGATGTCCATTGAATTTAAGCTGGAAATCCAATATTTTTCCGAAAAACTGTACCAGTATTTCGAAGTTATGTACAATCTTAATGGGAAACGCGAAGGACATTCATTCTTCCACAATCTGATCAGGAAAATGATCGACATATCGGTTTTTGATGCCCTTGCGTGGTTAGATAACACACGGTCCAAGAATGGTGAACCTCCTGTGGAACAAAACCGGAATTTCAAACGGACGTTTCCACGATTGATTAACCTAATCGGAAGTGTACTACGCGCCGCTGACTTTGAATATACAAACGAAGACACCGAGAAAGCATTCAGTGATTTCCTCCGACATAAGAACCGAAATGAAACGCCATATCAATCAGGGTGGACAGCGGCGAGTATCACATACCCGCAAAAAGCGACTTACTTACTTACTTAAGGGTCCTGTGCACCACCAGCGGTGCAAAGGGCCAACGTGAAAGACTTCCAGCCTGGGTGGCTGCTCGCTTTTGCCTTGACCTGGGCCAAGGTCAGATTCCTATCGACTTGCTTAATTTCCTTATTGAGGCTCCGCCGCCATGAGCCTCTGCTGCGATATCATGCCGGATTCCAATCCAGCGCTTGCTTGCAGATTTCGTCTCCGCCCCGTCGAAGTGTGTGGCCGACCCACCTCCACTTTCACTCTCGAATTTCTGTTGCTATCGGCTTCTGATGACATCGACGATGGAGCTCGGCATTCGAGATCCAGTTGTGAGGCCACCAGGCACGAATTATATACCGCAGGCATCGGTTGATGAAGACCTGCAGCTTTTGAGTGTTCTCCGCTGATACACAACACGTCTCGCTGGCGTATAACAACACAGATTACACATTCGAGTTGAAAACTTGGATTTTGGTGCGTTGACTTATCTGGTTAGATCTCCATACGTTTTGTAAACTCGCAAAGGCAGCCCTAGCCTTCTTGATTCGTGCACCTATGTCGCTCTTGGTCCCACCGTCGGACGCTATTTGGCTGCCAAGATATTGGAAACTTTCGACTTTCTCCACTGCTTGCCCCGCTACCGTAAAGTTGGAAGGGTTGCCCGTGTTGATATCCAACGATTTGGTCTTGTTGACATTGATGGTGAGACCCGCCGCAGAGGAGCGTTCGGCTAGGTCATTTGTTGTGCTAGTAGAGCAACATCATCAGCCAAATCGAAGTCGTTGAGATGCTCCATGGTGATAGGGTGCCAAAGCAGCCCACGGTTCGCTACACGGTCAATTGTACCTACCATGATCTCGTCGATTACGATGAGAAAAGTAGCGGTGATAGTATACATCCTTGTCTCATACCAGCGACTACCCGGATAGGGTCGGACAAGGCTCCGTTATGCAGAACTCTGCACGTGAAAGCCTCATACTGCGCTTCGATGAGGTTGACGATTTTATCCGGGACTCCCTTGCGTCTCAGGGCGCCCCACAGATTCTCGTGATTGAGACGGTCGAAAGCTTTTTCGTAGTCAATGAATACCAAATAAAGGGACTCTTGGAATTCTTTGACCTGCTCCAGGATGATGCGGAGCGTGACAATATGGTCCACACAAGATATTCTTTCACGGAATCCTGCCTGCTGCCGTCGGAGAGTCACATCGATCTTCTCATGTATCCGATTCAGGATAACTTTGCACAGAACTTTGAGAACAATACACAGTAACATGATGCCTCGCCAATTGTCGCACACAGTCAGATCCCCCTTCTTTGGGACCTTCACTAAGATGCCCTGCATCCAGTCGGCCGGAAAAGTCACGGTGTCCCAGATATTACAGAATAGTTGATGAAACATTTGTGTGGATAGCATGGGGTCAGCTTTGAGCATCTCTGCTGATATGCGATCGACCCCTGGAGCAAAAAGTGACGACTGACTGATATTTCTTCCGATATGGCCGACCGTGATGATTATAGTGATGCAGGATCGGACTGCTAAAAAGCTGTGTTCCGTACAATATTTTTACATTATTTAAGAAATCATCGATTAGGACCTTAGCGACAGTTTAATTTTCTGGTGATTGATCGTGTCTCGAGCAAATTTGAACTGCACAAAAGAAATTTAGAAAGTGATCTCAGTACCTTTCCAACGAGATAAATGTTCCAGACCCCGAACTGGTCGTCGCATTTCACGGGGAAGTTTAGAAGTTTGTAAAAACTGTGACACATTTTTAATCTTTTTTGCTGACCACTTGGCGTTAAGGTTGTTCAATGTGCCATTTTCCAGCCATTTAGCAATCGCTTGGTGATCCCAAGATCAATTAAGTCTAGATAGAGCTGGAATTAGGGCGTAACAGCCTTTGTAAACAATGACTTCTATCGATGATTTCTAGGAACTCAAGAAACGTCCACGCAAACCAACATAATCGTCGGGTAGGGGAAGTCTTCTCCTACCCGATGGTGTTGTTGATTTACGTTGGCAAGCCTTAACTTTCTAGAAATCATCAAAAGAAATCATTATTTACAAAAGCTGTTACGCCCTAATTCCAGCTCTATCTAGAAGTGTAAGCCATCTACAATTGGAAAATCTTGAATCTTGTCTAATCCATGGATGGACTCCAGTATACTGTCATATTTATGATGATCTTCAATTTGACGAGAGTGAAATCCTTCGTCGGTTCTGAGGGGAGCATTGATTTGTGGAAATATGATTATTTTGGCCGTACTCGAGTATTCGCCTTCGGTCACGCACTTTAAGCATGAGTTGTATCCATTATGACCAATTGTGTGTATTCTATCTAGCCCCCACTGGCCGGCAGTGTTATTATGGAAGAACTCTCTCTACAATGTCGCATTTATGGTCATTGTAGACAGCTTTAGTCCGGGAGTTAGAAGGTTATAGCTCTATTGCAGTTCCAGCAACCCATTTCAGAATGTCTGGAGAGTCACGCCCATTCAGAGGTTACTTTCACTTACAATAAGCCCCGCATGTATGCATCACCGTTATCAAATGGATATTGGTATTACATGCACGCTTCCAGGTTCGAAAATATATTTTTCAAACCTGGCATGTTTTTAGTTTGATTTTGATACATTTTTTATAATAATTGGAAAGCTCTCACCATATTCTGCTCTTCCGCCGTCGTTGATTGCTTCTTTTGGAATCCCTTGGACTTTTTCTCTAACGCTTTGTATTTCATTCCGTGCTTCACCGGAAATTTCCTTCCGTAGATCGTCCTTGGTTGGTTCTAATATGGTTCCGCCTTTTTTGGTCGGTTTCATTGAATTGAATTGAATTGCCATGGTGATCTGGGACGAGGCTCACGTCCAAAGTCGCTGTTTCACCGAGCGCTCCGTGTGCGAAAAGGGATCAGTTTCAAGAAGTGACAGTTTCATCAGATTCCCCAACTAACCATAGTCAAGCAAAGTAAGAATATTCAAGCTATAATGCGACTATATGGTTACTAGGGTACTCATATGGCCGTCAGAATGGTTCATCGGTTGCGAAGTGAAATATTTCTGAAAGTGATGCGTTATGTTTTGATTTTATCCTAACGTTACCTCGATGTTATATCATAGACAAGGATTCACAACACCTACCTGAGTACCTGATGGGCGACGACTCGTTGAATTCAAATCTGCGCCGAACGAAGTAACCGTCTCCATTGGTCTCGGTCCTGAGCCAATCGCTTCCAGTCGCCTTTACGCTCGAAGACACCGAAATCTCTCCGATCGGCCTCTTCCAATGCCCACGATTCGTGGCCATAAAGGGCTACCGGCAGAATCAACGTCTTGTACAGCGCGAATTTCGTTTTCGTACGCAAGCTGCGGGACTTCAGCTGGTTACGCAACCCGTAGAAAGCCCTGTTCGCGGCTGCAATACGCCTTTTCACCTCGCGGGTAACATCATTATCGCACGTCACTAAAGTACCAAGATAAACAAATTCGTCCACAACTTCACATTTTTCGCCATCTAGCACCACTTCACTACCAACACCACTATTGCTCCCACGCTTTTTACCGGCGACCATGTACTTCGTTTTGGTAGAATTTATCGTGAGACCAATCCTTGCTGTCTCCCTCTTAAAAGGCGCGAACGCCTCTTCCACTGCTCTACGGTCGATTCTGATGATGACGATGTCGCCCGCAAAACCAAAGAGCATGTGCGACTTTGTGATGATGGTACCGTTCCTCTGCACGCCAGCTCTCCTAATCGCTCCTTCGAGGGCGATGTTGAATAGCAAGTTCGAAAGAGCATCTCCCTGCTTCAACCCATCTAAGGTCACGAACGAGGCCAAAATCTTGTCTGCAACCCGTACACATGATTTCGAACCATCCAGCGTGGCACGAATCAGTCTAATTAGTTTCGTCGGAAAACCGTTTTCTTGCATTATCTGTCATAGCTCGTTTTTCTTCACTGAATCGTACGCTGCTTTGAAATCTATGAACAGATGATGAGTCTGAAAGTTGTATTCCCGGAACTTCTCAAGAGTTTGACGCAGGGTAAACATTTGATCCGTCGTTGATCGACCCTCACTAAAACCGGTAAAACTGGTATTCGCCGACGAAGGATTCCTCAAGCGGTCTCAATCTGTTGAACAGAACACGTGATAATATTTTGTACGCCGAATTCAGAAGCGTGATTCCTCTGTAATTGGCGCACTCCAGTCTGTGTCCCTTTTTGTAGAGGGGACAAACGAGACCATTCAACCAACTAGCAGGCAATTCTTCCTCCTCCCATATCTTGAGCAGTATACGGTGGATCATCTGGTGCAGCTGCTCACTTCCGTGTTTGAGAAGTTCGGCCTGGAGCCCGTCATTCCCCGCAGCCTTCCTGTTTTTCAACTCTTCTAGCGTTGGTGGGTCCACAGCTTGACCATCGTCGTCGATGTGTGTTCTGTTTGTAGATGCTCTCTCGTTCTCTCCGTTCAGCAACGTCTCGAAGTACTCCTTTCACCTGGCAGCCACCATCGTTTTATCTGTCAGCAGATTACCTTCACGGTCATAGCACATGGTGGGAGACGGCGCTGTCTTACTCCTCACGCCATTGACAGTTGCGTAAAACCTTCGCATATCATTCTGCTCCATACTTTCTTGCGCCTCAGCAATAACGCGTTCCTCGTACTGCCTTTTTTTTCCTGCGATGGGTTCGTTTCTCGGCCGACCTTGTACCGCTCTCTGTTCTGACGGGTACCAGACACCAACATCCGGCTGAACGGCGCCGGTGGTGTAGTGGTAAGCGTGATTACCTCTCACCCCAACAGGCCTGGGTTCAATCCCAGTCGGCGCCGCCGGGATGTTCTGAGGCATAACATCTCTGATCACGCCTTCCTTCGGATGGGAAGTAAAGCCGTTGGTCCCCGGTTCATGAGTTGATGGGTCGATAGGTAGGGTCCAGGTGTGGGAGCTGCCTTCCTGGCACGTCGGTAGCATTGGTGCTCAGCACGGAAAACAAGATCGACGGAAAAAAACAAACCAAAAAAAAAAAAACCAACATCCGGCTTCTGGCGACGTTCTTCTCCTCTGTCACTCGCTGGCACTCCTCGTCAAACCACCCGTTCCGGGGGCGCCTCTGAGCTGTATCTATCATCTCTCGTGTTGTTGTGCTCACCGCTCCGTAGACAGCTTCCCACAGATTGTTGAGATTCTCGTTCACGTTGATTTCCGCTATCCGCTTATTCAGCTTCTGGTGGTACTCTGCAGCAACACCATCTACTGTCAAACGCTGGATGTTGAAACGCATCGATCTTCGGTTTCTTGAACTCGTAACGGTCGATAGACGCGCTCGAATTTTCGCAACAACGAGGTAGTGATCCGAGTCGATATTAGGACCCCTGAAGGTCCTGACATCTACGACATCCGAGAAATGACGACCATCCACCAACACGTGGTCGATCTGGGAGCAAGTTTCGCCATTAGGGTGTCTCCAGGTGTGCTTTCGGATATCCTTGCGTGCAAAGTGGGTGCTACTGATGGCCATATCACGAGCAGCAGCGAAGTTTATCAACTTCAGGCCATTATCGTTCGTTGCAGAGTGAAGGCTCTCTGCGAAAGAATTCCTCTCTTTCGACCTGCGCATTTGCATCTCCGATGACAATCTTCTCGTCGTGTTTAGGGCACTCATCAAAGGTTTTATCCAGGCTTTCATAAAACGCGTCCTTCACGTCATCGGATTTATCTTTAGTCGGTGCGTAGATGTTGATCAGGCTGTAATTGAAGAATTTGCCACGAATCCTCAAAACGCAGATGCGCTCGCTAACCGGCTTCCAACACATAACCCACTTCATCTGTTTCCCAATCACTACGAAACCAACTCCGTGTTCTGCTCTATCGCCACCGCTGTAGTAGATATGGTATTTGAACGATGTGTTGGCGATAGGATTTACCGCCCTGAATTCACGTTCTCGAGATCTAAGCCACCGTACTTCTTGAATAGCAGCCACACTCACATTCATCTTTTGCAGTTCACGGGCCAGAAGGCCTACTCGTCCAGGTTCATTTAACGTTCTGACATTCCAAGAACCAAGTTTCCACTCATTGTCCTTATTTCGTTGCCATTGGGTCTGTTGCCGAAATTTCCGTTCGTTTTTTCATCTTCTTACTTAATTTTTCTGAGTATTTTTATAATTCAGTATGCTACCGTACCAGGGTCGCGATACCTACATCGTGTTGATGGGGCTGCCATCTTAGGTTTAGTTGACACGATTCAAAATTTCTTGTTTCAGCCGCAGGATGCCAGACAGACACTGTTTGAGCCGCACCTCCTGGTGGACAGACGCTCGACGATTCGCACCTCCTCAGCCTTGCTATCACCACGATATGGGTTAATCGTGATGACATTGCCCACACCCCGCTACCAGCACATATATGGGAATATACTGGCTGTCATCCTTTGGTTTGTTTTTTCCGTCGATCTTGTTTTCCGTGCTGTGCACCAATGCTACCGACGTGCCAGGAAGGCAGCTCCCACACCTGGACCCTACCTATCGACCCATCAACTCATGAACCGGGGACCAACGGCTTTACTTCCCATCCGAAGGAAGGCGTGATCAGAGATGTTATGCCTCAGAACATCCCGGCGGCGCCGACTGGGATTGAACCCAGGCCTGCTGGGGTGAGAGGTAATCACGCTTACCACTACACCACCGGCGCCGTTTACTGGCTGTCATCATCCGACACGTGGAAGCGTGAGGTAGGAGCTTGTGAAGGCCAGAGCTATGTTGGACGCTCTTTCCCCTGTGGTCCTCACCATTTTGGGGTGCAGACACAACACATTGAACATTTATCATTGTAAACCCTACCGCCATCTGTCGCATATACTTTGGCACAACGACGCCCTATACGCTCTCTGACCGAAGCGCAGGGAATCACCACCAAAAATCACGACGGCCACATAATCAACACGTTCCCGGGCTAATTCACCAACCGGACCGATCTCTCAATAGAACTACACGCCAAAAGTGCAGCATCCGAACTCGGAGAACGGGGCTGCCGACACCGAACAATGGAACTGAATCTGCGTTGTATAGTTTGGAGGTTAGATTCAAGTTCAACCGAGCCACTCAAGGCAAATACAGGCAAAACACAATACATCACTAAATGATAACTGTATCAACACTTGCAACTAAATTTCAGCACACAAATTAACAAATTTAAAGAAAAAAAGTGTTTAATTCACTTACGAAAAATACGCAGCAAAAGAAAAACACGTCAGCTTTCAAGCGCGGCCTACTGCGATCCTTGTATCCATTATGACCATTTACACCTAAAATGGAAAATAATGTATGGCTCATGTATACTTATCAATATTGGCCACAATGATTGACATGAGCTTTTAAAAGCTGGTAGCCCATCAATATTCACATTTAGTGAGACTTCGGATGGTATATTGGTAACTGTAGATAAACCTTCCGTAACCGATCTTTTCAAACCGTAGTGCCAATAATTTCCTCCGCCATTTTCATTCGAGCAAATTATTGTTGATCGAGGGTCTGTACCAATGTTCTAGCATCCTTTGGCAGAACATTGTTGGGAATAAAGCATTTTAGAATGACAAGTAGCGAGTTAATTGCGGCATGTTTTACTTGGTGCGTTATTGCCCAATCTCTGAGCTCAGTGCACAGTTCATTTTTGGTCAGATGTGTTGTCAGTTTCATCTTCACTTTCACAGCTGTTACCCACTTCCTCCTCAATTAAAGGGCTTACCAACTCTGCTGCAGTTTTCGGTGTACAGCTTGGATTATTATTTGTATAGCCTTCTGCAAATTCACTCTTCTCAACACTAGTTTTTATCATTATTCGTTTTTGGCTTGCAAAGTGACCGTTTCGTTTTATTTTCCGCCATAGTTCTCGATCAGAATCATCCATTTTCAAACTCAAAGAAACTTCAGAAATCTTTAGACATGTATTTTTTTTTTTTTGTTTATTAATTTATTTGGTAAGGCTCAACCGAATTAACTTTACAGAGCCGAGCATTCTTGGTCACTATACAATACATCTTAAAAATATAGTCAAAAGGTACAACACAATAAACACTTTATCTTCCGCTATCCAAAAAGCCTCCTCCATCAGAATTGGAGCCGCTTCCAGTAGTTTCATTGTATGGCAAATTGTTGTACGCCAACGAGGGTCAGAGCGCGTCCATTGCAGCAATGGACGCAAAACGTGGTCAGCACTCACACACTCATCACGAAACGGTTGCTTTCCAAAGTCGACGACGCATCGACCGAAAGAACTGCTGATGAAGAACAATGAGGAGGACCACACAATGGTTGCTGCCGAGAAAACAGACGATCGCGTAGCACACATCGAGAGTGGTCTGCTTTTGTCGACAGCCGAGTGAACACTGATCTTCAGACATGTAGATCTGCTTTGTTTGGTAGTATAATCTCTTCTTATTGAAATTTGCATTGAAAACATGAAAAAGACTTCTTACATAATAATCAATAGGTTTTCTGAAAGTAATTTTACGATTTAAACAACAAAGAGACATCTGCAACCTTATTGTAACGTACTTAACAAGAAGACACGTGAAATCTTACTGCAACATAATGAAACGATTGTGAAAAAGCAGATTGCAAATAGATTCTTCGACACATCTTGGTTCGTCAACTTTTTAGTTACGTCTCGAAAAAGTTGCTCACTAGATGCAAAAAAACATAAGGTTCACACTATGTTGCGCTACAATCACAAGAAACATAATGTTTTATTAAACTCTAATAAAAACAAAAGCAACACAAGTTAGATTGGTTGCTGAAGTGTTTCATACAATACCACGTAGCATATGACTTCATACCAATTTGATTGCAACATGTTTGCTCCTCCCATTTTATGCATGCTTTGAGAGGTTATCCAAGCAGTACATTGAAACTGTTATGTTTCATTATTGAAACCTAAAGTAAAATAAGCAACAAATTTGAAACACTTTTGTGTCAAGATGTATTTCATGTACCATTCAAAAGATTTCTGGGCAACTTGAATAAAAAAGTAAAAAATTGACGATGTTTTCTGTGTTGCTTGGGAAGTGGTGAACAATTAAAAGTTTTTTTTAATATCAATGTTGGTATTTTTTAGTTTTGCTTAGATTGTATTCAAATGGTCAACAATGATGTCGAAGCAAAGATCCGAAGTAGCTACACGAAAATCGACATCATAGTTTATACCACCGACGTTCTGAAAGTAACGGATATTCCATGTTAGTATTGCCCATACTTGAACAAAAAGATTGGGAAAACTATGCAGAACTAATTTGCTGAAGACCACAAATCGATTTAATTTCAGTGCACATTTTTTATATAATTTATTAAAGTTATTTTTAGATGATTTTAATCACTGATTCTCTGCAAAATATATTTGTGTTGGGACTGGTTATGATCACCGTTTATTTGATCTTGATTTGTCGGATTCTGATTGATTGTTTTCGGAGACACTAAATACTGCTACATTACCCAAGTACCAATTTGAGTTTTATTAGCATTCTGTAGACCATGATTTTGAATAGTAGCATGCTTTAAAACCCTCATAAAACTTATTTTGATACTTGGGAATTCATTACGTTTCAATCTGCTTTTTCATTATCACTTTTCTTGAAGATTGAAACTTTTAATGTAATTCCTAGAATTGGCTAAAGCAAATATTAAGGTCACTAAGAGAACAGTTGTGAATAAACTCTACAGTCGATCAATAGAATCAAACCTGCAAGATCCTCAATTTCGTCTCCCCACCCCTGTGTTCAGTTTTCTTCAATCGATGTCACGCACCACATCAATTCATTTGGAATTTTCCTTCATTTGCTGACTACACGTAGGAACTGTATCAACACATCTTTCTCGTTTTTTTTTTGCCGCAAATTGTTCTATTAAAGATAATTGCTTACTTTACAAAGAGTGAAACACAGGAAGCACCTAAACAGAGCACCCCCCACGGGAATAATAGGATTCTAGTCACACTAACTAGGTCGCGTGCCACCACGTTCTTTCAACCTAACATAAAAAGAATTCCTACTACGAAATTCGATCGAATGTGTCCAAACCACAATCGTATACCAGCCAGCACACATCGGAGCTCCGAAGAGACGAACGGGACAGAACCCTCCGTTGAAAGAAAACCGCATGTCTGTAATCGAGACGAGACCAATAATTTATACCCAAACAACGGACGACGAACGGACGTGAGCGTGGACGGCCCAAAGTCTTAGTTCCTCTAGTCGTGCACCATTTATTACCCCCTTGTTTTCGGCGCTCGGTCGGGCGTCTTCCACCCCTCCCGCTACAGAGGCTTTCGGAGGAAGATGGAACGACAAGGCCGTTGTTGAAGTGTAGGTATAGAACCCGTCAACGGACTAATGTCGATGGAAATTTCATGCAAATTAACGCGGCAAACAAAAACATCTCCTCAAATATTTATTCGATAAATTCCTTCGACAGCCACGCTGTTTCCCGGATGGTGATAGCTAGAAGATATATGGCAGCTTGGACGACGGGCAATGAGGAACGATGGCTGGCGTTCGTTTGGAAGATTGCCAAAAAGTGGAAGGAAACGAGCTAAGATGTCTTCTTAACCAACGGCGGAGGAACATTTTTGTTGATACTTTGGTCTAAGGAACGCCAAGTGGACATTTCAGCGTGAAATCACTTTGTTTACTTGGGTTTATGTAAGATACACTCTGTAGCAATCTGTGGAGTTGGAGTCAGAGTCGGAGTTGGACACATTTTTTGGGCAAAAGCAGTCGAAGTTGGAGTCGGTAAATAAGTACCAAATCCGACTATTATATAAAATAAAGTTGGGCAAAGATGTTGAGAGTTAGTGCACGTCCAGTTTTTTGGCTCATGCCAATATGTTAAATTATCTCACATAACATATGTGGAACTTCATGCAAAATAACTGACTAAAAGGTGGCCCCTTTTTTGTGTTGCCTCAGTGGTATAACTGGTATAGTTGGCCATCGATCTGTCACAATAAAATTTTCATGATACCAACACTGAGCATTTCCAAGGACGAATGACAAAAACGTAAACAATGGCTTCTTTCGTAAATTTCTCGTAGTTCTAAGTCAATCCATGTAAGCCACCAATTCTATCAGATATGGGGACTCTCCTTTTACATAATCATCGTGGTGGTTTACTTAAGTGGTTTCTTATTCTCTAAAAATTTGCGGAATAAGCAATTGTCTACGTTTTACTAGATTGAAAGAGAAGCAGATACCGTACTGGACAAAATAAATCATACACTCAACCCAAAAAAGTACATTACATCATATTTTTGCAATTTCAGCAGTATATTAAGAAAAGTTGAAGTATTTCTCATGGTGCATTCAATAAGATGAATGAAAATTGTTATAATATTCTGCTATTTTTGTTACAAAATTAAATAAATAGGGGAATTTACGTATTCTCGTCAATCTAAGCAGCGTCCGCACTTCTATTAGCATTTTTTCAGCGTCACGCACATATATCACGTGTCTGTTTGTTAACATTCATCTGCTGCTTGCTTCTCTATCCATTCCAATCGACAGAATTTTTCAAAACGGTTTGAAAGCGTTTTTACAATGCTCCAAACTTCTCAGGTGATTGTGACTATTGTCGGCAGTCTCTTTTTCTTCGGCAACCTTCTCATTAGAACTGCGTGTTAACCAGCTGTTCTATTATCGGCAACTCGAAATCAGCCCCATTTTGTAGTGCGTATGCTTCATTTGAAGAAAAATCTGGCATAATAGGATTGCTCGGTCGTACAAATATAATCAGATTGAAGCTGAAAGACTAAAGAATCGTTTGGATACATTCAGGGAAGTGTGTCGATGGGAAAACATAGTGAAATTATCGTTTAAATTTTGGTTGCCGAAAACAGTCAATGGGTGCCGAAGCCGACATTTACCCTATATGCTCACTTTTGTGCTTGGACAAAATAAATCATACACTACTAAGATTTTATTTTTTAGCCATCGAATAAAAACAAAATCTGAAGATTTGGCATCACGGCGTAGTATTTGACAGTTCTTGTTCCGGGAAGCGTGCGGATCGTACCATTGTGTTTTGTTTGCGTCATTTGAAAAGTGAAAAATGTCGGGAAAGCAGATTTCGCTCGATGTTAGAAATTTGGTGATCCGCGATCGTGAAAAAAGAATTTCTTTTCGGAAAATTGCCGAAAAGTACTCGATATCAGTTGGAGCTGTTCAGCACATATGGAAAAAGTACGAAACACGAGGAATTGTGCGGAATTTATCCGGACAAGGACGTCATCGTGCGACAAGTAATCGTGATTACATCAGAATTGTTTGAATGGCTAAGCAGAATCCGAAGTATTCGTCGAAGCATATTGTGGAATCGATGTATCTCAATGTAAGTCGACGTACTGTTCGGCGGCGACTTAATCAAAGCGGTTTGAAAAGCTGTTTGGCATCGAAGGGTCTTTTTATCAACAAGCGAAACCAACGGAAGCGCCTGGAATTTGCTAAAAAGTACGCCGGAATGACTGTGGACTTCTGGAAACGAGTTCTGTGGACGGATGAGAGCAAATTTGAGTTATTTGGACAGAAAAGGCGATCAAGGGTTTGGCGAGGTTCCGGTGACGCTCTTAAGGAACCATACATTCAAAAGACGGTTAAACACGGAGGCGGAAATATCATGGTATGGGGAGCATTTGCGTGGTCTGGTGTTGGAAGCTTGGCTCATATAAAGGGGATAATGACTGCAGATGTGTACATTGACTTGTTAAGTGAAAGTCAGGAAGCTACGCTACTGAAAACTGGCCTGGAATTCAATTACATTTTCCAAAAAGATAATGGTCCAAAGCACACAGTGAAGAAAACAACGGCATTTTTCAAATCAAATCGGATCAAAACGCCTCCCCAATCTCCCGAACTCAGCAAGCAATTGAGAATTTGTGGTCTTACTTGGACAACAAAGTGGATAAAGCATCGGCTTCCAACAAAAACGTTTATTTTGAAGCACTGGAAGCAGCGTGGGAGAATATCGGTTCAGGATATCTACAAAACCTCGTCGAAAGTATGCCAAGACGGTTGGAAGCAGTGTTGAAAGCAAAGGTGGTCATACCAAATACTGAAAGTGTTAAAATGTAAGTTGAAAGTTGAATTAAACAAGAATTTTCAATAAGAAATCAGGCGTATGATTTATTTTGTCCAACTCGAAATTCTCCTTTTACAACTTATAAATGATGATTGAGAAAGTCATACAATATATTGAATATTCTATACCTGCACAGTTTTAGCGAAAAACATACAGAATTATTGCAGAACAAACCATTATTGTATGTTTGAATCTACCTGATATATCGAGCTCCAATGAAAAAATATATGGGTGTTTGATTTATTTTGTCAAGTACTGATATGGTTGCATGCTCAGTAAGCATTGACGGTTTTTGACGACTCTGCATTGCAACTCTTTACTCGTGTGGTAAAATCAAATAAACGTCTGACAATCTGTGCATGGAATCTAGCAAACTTTGTGTTATCTCTTCACTCCACCATGGTACCATAGAGGTAACTCTTAGACTAGTAGGTCCCCAAGAAACGTGCTCAACTTTTTGGCTCAGCTCTGGTACTCTCTTCGGTCCCGAGCTAATCGAGCACTCCTCGAAACATGGAAAAATCCAATAACCCCTCATTTTATCTGTCAAACCTTCATAGAGAATCAAAACAAACATAGTGTAGTACCAGAATTTCAACTAGTATGGGGTACGTTAATCGATTTGCTTGGGACCAATTGGCTAGTCAAGTAGTGAGCCAATTTCAAATCGATAGTTTCGTATTGATTGTTGATGGTACCGTGAGGCCGTCTCTTCACGCAAAGCATGACAGTATCTTATGGGATTTTCATAGGAGTGAAAGAGTAAGGAAATGTCCACCATATTTCACGCACAGACGTTTGCTGATGGGAATTTACCATAGGAGTAAAGAGTTACAGAGTGGCCGAAAAGGCGATTTGTATATTACCATTTTTTTCGACTTACTCTACAGGGGGCTTATCAAAGGATTTTTTAACTAGTTTTTTCATGCCGGTTAGAAGCGAACCAAAAGCGTTACTAACCAGTAATATTTTTCACTGATTTTAGTAAGTCAACTTATCAATGTGTTGATTTCAGCACGATATTTACTGTTCATGGATATTAACGTTTACATAATAAAAAAGTCGAAATTTTTCTGATAAAGCAAGAAATAAAATTAGGGGAAGTGTGTTTTAGGCCCTAATAGTGTCCGAATTGGCTCTTACTTAAATGCAGGCATAACATTTGATACGCTCACGCAAACCAACAACATTTTCGGATAGGGGCAACTATCTCCTTTCCGAAAGTGGTATTGGTTTGTGTGGGCGTACTTTGATTCGGGTGGAAAGGGCCTTAGAAAGTTTGTATACAAATGCTTTTGTGCCGTTATCAAATGTTATGTCTGAAATATAAGGTTTATATTACACATTTTTACATTAGTTTCTTTTTTTTACGATCCAAGGTTCGAAAATATGTTTAATTTGAAAATATATTTCAAATTTGATTTAGGCCCTAGGGCAAAAAACTGAACCACAGGTGTGAAAACCAGAAAACTAACCCTACGTAAAATAGATCCAAACGATTAGTGCTTAATCTCGACAGGAAAAATAGCCATTCCTGGTAACTATGAGATAGCTAACTGGGAGTCTTAGCCTGGGACCTTAGCCTTAGTAGTCGAGCAAAGTTTGTTAGGATCGAGGGGGACGACTCTACTATGCAGGAAAGATTGTGTTTTGCTGTGGCTAGCTGCGCGCACGCTGAGTAGATAGAAAGAAGATTGACGACGATTTCCTGCAAAAAGATGATGCGCGATGCAAGTAGATGCAAGAAATGAAAGAAGATTTTTCGAAGATTGATTCACTAGTGTAAGATTTGTTGAGCATCTAGACTATAGATTTAGATGTGTCGCCCCCCTCGGTTAGGATTATGTTTCGCCCCTCTTTCCCTTTTAGATATATCTTTCCACGTTTTAGTACAAAGTAATTGGAGTAGATCTTTGTGTTGGGGTTTGAGCAAAAGTTTGCAATTGGCCGCAGTTGAGAAACGTATAGAAGGTTGAATCCTTGGGTATTACAGTTATCGAAGCGCTCGATTTGATTTACCGTCTTGCTTGCGAAATTTATTTCATATTTTCAACGTAAACCGGGCCACTTGTTGCTAAATTATACCAACAATCAATACGAAACTAACGATTTTAAATTGGCTCACCACTTTAGTATCCTATTGGTCCCAAGCAAACGATTAACGTACCCTATTCTAGTTGAAATTCTATTACTACACTATGTTTGTTTTGATTCGCTATGAAAGTTTGACAGATAACATCAGGGGTGTGTGGATTCATGCAGAACATGCAGGGGTGAGTGAAATAGCTTGGGACTGCTTGGGACCGTTGTTCTGGTACTGAGTGAGCCAAAAATAATAATAATTTTCTTCGGGACCCAGTGGTCTTAGAGTTACCTCTATGATTATACTGCTTCTCTCTGGATTTCAAAATGTCTGCAGTAAACTACTAATTTGCGCAGTCATATTTTTTTTGTTGAATTCAAATGTTGATGCAATTGGTTCCAAACAATTAGAAAAAGTTTAACAAAAAAAAAACTGGTACACATGTACATTCTTCTTTTAAGTTTACAGAAATAAAAAAGAAAAAAATAACCGCGTAAATTTATAATAAGAATTAATCAAGTATTCGCGTGGAGTTTCCTAAAAAATTTGCTACAATTACAGAAAAACAATACGCATCGCTTTCAAAATTGGGCAGTAAACAGTTAACATATAATAGCTTACAATGACATTTCAAGATTAAAAGTTGGGTGGCAGATAATTGCATAAAATAAAGTTGAAAAATGTCTGATTTTTTAAATGCAAACGTTAATATACACACTTAGAAATAAGTAATTTTACACGTGATGGAATCCATATTTCACATTAAGGATGAGACGTAAACAAACATGTTATGTAATATTAAGTGCTGCGTGACTGAAAAATTCATTAATCAATGAAAAGTACGTTTGATTGAGCTGAATACCACGTCTGTTATGACTCAATCTTATGTTAAAATTGACGCTAGTATATGCCAGTCTCAGAGCACCTAAATTGACATGATTTTTTTTAAGTGTGTACGTTTTGATGTGTGAAGCTATGCACACAGCTAAAAAAAAGTAGTGTAACTTTCCGTTACTATGATGCACATAAATGGAGCGTCATAAATCATACAAGTTTAAATTAAAGATCGTGTAAATTTATGAGACATGTCATGCAATATTCCATATATTGTATGCAACTGTCCACTTTTGTTTGCAACATTTCTTGCAAGCTGCGAGTTTACGTGAAAAGGAAGTTTACATGTATGAATGTTTGCATGCATGGATGTTTACATCGCCAGTAAAATTCAGAATTTTTTGGTGTGCAGTTATAAATAAAGGACGAAAACAGTTAACGATGAACAAAGACATAAGTTCAGGAGTAAGAAGTGCTAGTCATAGAATTATAAACCACACACTTTGAAAAAATCACGTAAATCCAGATGCTCTGAGACTGAAACATACGAGCGTCAATTTTGACATGAAATAGAATCATAAAAGACGCGAAATTCAACTCAATAAAACGTACTTTTCGTCGACTAACGAACTTTTCAGTCTTTGAGCACTTAATTTTAAATTAAACATTTGTTAACGTCTGATCCTTAATGTCAAATATGGATTCCGTCACGTGAAAAATAGTTATTTCTATTATTATTTTAAAATAATTGACTACCCCCTTTACTCCCTTTCTCATGTTACAGCTTGTATAATAAATTTGACAGATCGATGTCTTTCTATACCGCTTGAAATCACTGAAATGGGGTCGATTTTTTATGATCGAATTCCACATATGTTATGTGATTATCTGTAAAATTTTATAAGTTAGTATCACCAACTCGCATTATACCTGTTTCCGTCTTTAAAATTGTAATATATTCATATTTCTTCCATTATGCACCAAAGCTGTAAGTTTCACGAATTTGTATCTTGTTTCCAATTTTTGCGTTTCCAAAGTCAAAGAAGAGAAACCAAGCGAGACACGCGACGCCACTGTTCAAAACAGTGCTGATAAAAATCACTCCTTCTACACTCCACTTAGCTGAAAATGAAGACAACCTTAACAGATAGACCAACTACCTGCGTGCATTTGAATGTTGACACATTCTCTTGATCAAGGCAACCTCTAAGTATCTAAACCAACATTTGCTTTTGTTCATTCGTGGCTGGATGTTTAATATCGCCTGTGTTGTTGTTAAAATCAATATTCAACTTCATCTTGATGGG
The DNA here is from genome assembly GCF_037179485.1 of Ochlerotatus camptorhynchus. Classification (NCBI taxonomy): domain Eukaryota; kingdom Metazoa; phylum Arthropoda; class Insecta; order Diptera; family Culicidae; genus Ochlerotatus; species Ochlerotatus camptorhynchus. The sequence continues at coordinate 305,317 of NW_027040840.1, forward strand.
GATGATGTTGAGGATCAAATGCAAAATGATTATTTTCAAATTACAAATTACAGCGCTGTAGAACATGTGGTGTTATTTTTTTTTACACAGATTGATGGAAAATTATTGCATCATGCTGAATTGTTGATAATATCGCAGTTTGAGGCTCTGGAGTCGACAATATTCTAAAAATCATTTTGCCCAAAATGAATTTGATTATTTTGCCTTTGAGGATCGCTTCTGATATCGAAAATTTTGGGTTGGATAATCAAGCAGTGGCATATCAACAAACACGTATTCGTTGATGTATAGAGATTGCTAAAGTATGATTGTGTCAGTGATTTGTTTTCTTCGGAAAAAATTTCCGCTATGAAGTTTTTTTTCCCGATGAATACATTTTGCGTATACGTAAACGTAACTGATTTCGATGAAATTTGGCGTCGATTTCGTTTCAAATTATAAGCGATTTCATTCTAACTTATGACTAAAGTTCTATCATTTGACCGTTAAATACGGTATATCAAAAAATATCACGATATAAAGTCTGTTTTAAGTTAGTATTTGGCCGCTTCTTTTTAATTACGGTAGCGTCTCTAGTTGTCGTAGGAAGGAACTGTTGACAGTGTTTTGATCTGGAAGCAAGCTTGCAAATGCTCATTACAGTTAAAATGCTATTTTTTGGATTTATGAAGCTATGAGATATTTTAATGATAATTCTTATTAGCAAGATGCAAGAAGAAATAGTAAAGTGTGTGTATGACACATAAAACATGCCAATTAAGCATTCAGAGGGTCACAATAGCGATTAGCTGTAACGATGAGCAACGCGATGAGCGAGCAATCAACAATCATAAAATCCGTAATTGTGACCTTCTGAGAGCAAAATTGACAAATTTTATATGTCATACACAAACTTTACCACCTCTTCTTGCATCTTACAAATAAAAATTATCATTATAGTATCTCATTGTTTCATAATCACGAAAAATAGCATTTAAGCTGTAATGAGCAATTGCAAGCCTGTCTGGAAGTATTGTTAATTCAGTGTTGAAAATTTCATCAGGATGTATACACAAGTTTAAAAGTTAGGAGCTGTTCATTAGCTACGTAGACATTTTTTTTTGTATTCTTGCCCTTCCACTACCCTGCGTAGGCAATTGTCCATACACAGTTTTTCTTTTAAATTTGTATGGGCCGTGGGTAAATTGTCAGCCCCCCTCCCCTTCCAAACTGTCTTCGTAGTTAATGAACAGCTCCTTATCGAAGATGGAACACGAGTGACGTGAAAAAATTCTGCACACTCACATTGAAAACCCAACGTGGTTAGGAGGAATATCGCAAAGGTTCTCAAATTTCCAAAATCGACTGTAAATACCGTGCATAAACGTTACCGGGAAACACAAACGTTGCATCACGAAAAACAAACAACTATCATATGACAACCATAAGTTGCTACAACCATAGAGGTAGCTCTACGACTTGATGGTTCCGAAGAAACGTGCTCAAATTTTTCGATCAGCCCTGGCACTCTCTTCGGTCCCAAGCTAATCGATACACCCGTCGAAGCATAGGAAAATTCACGAACCACACATTTTATCTGTCAAAACAAAAAAATGTAGTACTAGAATTTCGTATAGAATGGGGTACGCTTAAAGATGTACTTGGGACCGATAGACTAGTCATTTTTTTTTCCTTTGGTTTGTTTTTTCCGTCGATCTTGTTTTCCGTGCTGAGCACCAATGCTACCGACGTGCCAGGAAGGCAGCTCCCACACCTGGACCCTACCTATCGACCCATCAACTCATGAACCGGGGACCAACGGCTTTACTTCCCATCCGAAGGAAGGCGTGATCAGAGATGTTATGCCTCAGAACATCCCGGCGGCGCCGACTGGGATTGAACCCAGGCCTTCTGGGGTGAGAGGTAATCATATAGACTAGTCATGAAGTGAGTCGATTTAAAATCGTTAGTTTCCACCGCTTGAAGCTAACGAATTTAAATTGGCTCACTACTTGACTAGCCTATTGGTCCCAAGCAAACGATTAACGTACCCCATTCTAGATGAAATTCTAGTACTACACTATGTTTGTTTTGATTCGCTATGAAAGTTTGACAGATTAAATGAGGGGTTCGTGGATTTTCCTATGTTTCGAGGGGTGCATCGATTAGCTTGAGACCGAAGATAGTACCAGAGCTGAGCCAAAAAATTGAGCACGTTTCTTCGGGACCTACTAGCATAGAGGTAACTCTAAGACCAGAAGGTCCCGAACAAACGAGCTCAACTTTGAATCTGGGATCTTAAAATTAAAGTGAAAGAAGAAATTTGAAACATCAAGGAATGTAAAAATGGCTTTAGTACCCAGAGAATTTAATAAATGGTCCACTGTATAGCCCTCAGATTTACGGGCAAGCGTCTTCTAGAAAAAAAAGTTTCTGTTAGAAGCTGTTTAAGAAACAAGCTTATAAAATAAGCTTCTAACAGAAACTTCTAAAAGAAGCTCATAGAATACGCTTTACCGTCGCTGCGCTCCTTTATTTAAAAAAATACCACGGGCATATCGGAAAATTTGAGAGTTACACGGTTTATGGAACATTCCATCGATACATTTTTTATTTTACATTACTTTGACTATATGTTTTTAGTATTACTTCTACGTGAAGTCAACGATTTACATAGTTGAAGATGCTAATTTCAAATAACAGACTGTAGTGGTAATTTTTATACGATAGATGGAGTAGATGAAAGCATAGAGTTGATAGTTCCGTTAGAGTACGGCAGTGTGAAGATTGTATATAGATATTAGAATAGCGAACTAGGACAACTTTTAAGGAAGGTACAAATCGGTTTTTTCATCTCTCTTTACCAAACTCCCCCTTTGGAGAGGGATGGTGAGGGGGAGTTTGGTAAAGAGAGATGAAAAAACCGATTTGTACCTTCCTTAAAAGTTGTCCTAGTTCGCTATTCTAATATCTATATACAATCTTCACACTGCCGTACTCTAACGGAACTATCAACTCTATGCTTTCATCTACTCCATCTATCGTATAAAAATTACCACTACAGTCTGTTATTTGAAATTAGCATCTTCAACTATATTTTACATTATTATACAGTATTATCCGACAAAATCATGGTCAAATTATCGGATTTTGAATATTTCAGTGCTAACATTTGAAAACGGCACAAAAGCCATTTGTAAACAAATGGTTTGTGGGCCCTTTACTCACTACTTGAAGTACACCCACGCGACACAACAGCAACATCGGGTAGGGGAAATTTTCCCCTTCCTGACGATGCTGTTGGTTTGCGTGGGCGTTCTTCGGGTAGCGAGTAAAGGGCCCACAAACCATTTATTGACAAATGGCTTTTGCGCCGTTTTCAAATGTTAGCACTGATTTAATCCGATTGTCCATATTAAAAATCAAAACAAACAGACAACATGCTTACAGCATAAATCTGAAAAATGACAACACATTATATTCAAATATTGTATAATCCAGCATATTCCAGATTAACTGGGTCCAGATTTTCGAGTCATCGAATCGTCGAATGTCGGTTAAGTTGGGGGATAGTGAAGTGAATTTCAGTTATGGATCGTTATTAGGGCTGCCATTTAGGAATCTAGTAGTGTTCAAAAATTGGAAATCTCTTTTCAAGTATTCGGCCAAACGGCATTCGGCCAAACGACCCATTCGGCCAAATGGCCGGATATCTCTCAGACAACCTAACAAGGAATCTCGATGTACATTTCAAACAGTCATATCTGCTTTGATCGATTCTCTTCATCGACTTTCTCTTTTCATAACCACTGCTATACAAACAGATTTCGCGCTAATTCTACCACAAAGTTTGATAAAGGAGGTTCTTATCTAGCGTCCAAAACGTCAAATACAACAGCGAAAGGTTTTCCAGCTGAGTTATTGACGAAAGCGAAAGTCGATGAAGCGAATCGATCAATGCAGATAGGACCTTTTGAAATGTTTATCTAGAAATATCTTAATGTAAACCGATACCTGTTTTATTAAATTTCGGCGATATAAAAGAACAACATTATCTTCACCCACGCGCTCGTTTACAATTTCTGAGAGACAATCAAATTTTCAAACGCAAAGCACACTGGAAAAACGTGATCCCTCTTCTTCTTTTTTTTTTTGCAACACCTTCTATCGAATTGTCTTCAAGTCTTCGAGGCAATAAATTAGCAAAATTAATCCAAAACAATTTGAGCTCAACGGCGCCGTGATTTTTTTTTCTCACCCTACAGTGTCATTCGCGCTCGTTGTGCTTTTTTCCATCGGTTCAAGATCAGAGTGGTTTCAAATTTCTCATTCATTTCAGCGCTTAGACAAGGTGACAAGAGATCAATCATGGCAGCACGATGCTTTTTTCGGTGAAACGTTTTTTTGCCATCATAATTTGCTGTTTCCAAGCCTGCTTTATTAAATGTAAATTTGAATCGGTTCCGCAAGGAGGCACCATTATCATCTATCAAGTGTTGTTTGTTGGAGAGGTTTTTTGTTTGAGTGAGTAGGTTGATTTTTGTTGTTGCTTGAGGCATATTAATTATCCAACTCAATAACGAGGATAGAATTTCATCATTTGAATTGCAAAGTTGGATTTCTGGAAAGCTTAACATGTTTCCATTTCCGAAAATAATTGCGTGACCTGATTTCGCTGCAGCCGTACATCAATGTCCAATCCCACAAGGTTTTCCACGCTAATTTGAAAAATAGAACTCAAACTCAATGAAACCTTCAGATACGTCTGTCAAAATTAAACAAACTCATTCAGCTACGAAACTCAAATTAAAATAAAAAATTGCTACTTCTCGGTAAACCAAGCAATTTCCTGCCGAACCAGGTTCTTTAATCTCATGCCAAATTGCCTTGCAACGTGTCGCAATCCAAAATACAAAATTATAAAATGGAATACGTGGAATTACGGCAGCATACTACACACATCCTTTTCGCTTTCAAGCGACATTCACTGACTGTATGAGGTGAAACAGCGCAGCAATCAGCCCCTCCTACACGATAGCAATTTAATCTCTGCAACACGTTTCCACCGCACGACAACGGCAAGGCGACACGGTATTGCTTCGCTTTTCTGACTTTGGCTCCAGAATGCGTTCTCTTCTGTTAAACTGTCACCCATCCTAAGACCAACCACATTTCACGGGGATTTTCCCAATGCAGCAGTATCTACGACTGCGACGTCCCTATACCATCTCTATGGGGTGTAATACTTGCAACTGAAGCAAGCTAGCATGTAAAGCACCTAAGTGTGAATTCTAACATTTACCAACTCCACAATTCCGACAACGACGACGACGACGACGACGACGGCGACTACGGCAGTCGTCTCGTCGTCCGTAGCTAATACCTCCTTACAAGACCGTCTAAGCAAACGTTCGTACCGGCACGTGACATCATCCGTGGAGAGGATTATCGAAATAAAGCGACAACGTCAAACGAGCCGAAACGGTTTGGTAAAATACTGCATCAGAGGTTATTTGTTCTTTTGAAGACGGAGATTTTGTTTGCCTCTTTCCTTTAAATTGAACGATTTTTGCCTGAAATTATTAATTACTTTGTTGGACATTTGTTCTAAAGTCTCAACATTTGAAATACTATGTACCTCGGTAGTACTGTACTAGGGAGGCAAATTCAAAATCATCTTCAGAACTTTAATGTGATCCATAAATGATAGGGGCCTCATAGGCTAGTCAGTAAAGGCAGGGTATTATCAAGCCGGAGGCGGCGGGTTCGATTCCCGGTCAAGTCGAGGGAATCTTTCGGGTTGGAAATTTTCTCGGCTTCCCTGGGCATCGAGTATCATTGTGCTTGCCACACAATATACCAATTCATGCATTGGTATTGGCATCGAAAGCTCTCAATTAATAACTGTGGAAGTGCATTTAGAACACTTGAGAGCACGCAATAAGCTAATATGCGCTAAGCAATAAGCTTGAAATGCGAACAAGAAGAAGAAATGGTCGATATTGCTCCCAATGCTCTATAGAAATTGAAAGTAGAGCTGATTGGGATATGAAATTATTTCTTGGGATATTTCAAAAGTTACTGGAAGGTGATGAGAACCGAAGTCAGCATGACTACAAAGTTGACATTAACCAGTTAAGACTAAATCAATAGTTGAGGGATTTCTCGATGAAGAAAAGCATGTTGGGCTGTTTGGATATCGAATAGTGTAATAACCTGCAGAACAATAATCAAAGACAATATCAACATTGGAATTGCTTTAAGCATTATTCCATGAGCGGTGTTTTGCATATCGGTTACAGACGGCAAGACGTGTGAAATCCGATTCTAATTCCTATGTTACGGTAGTAACAAAGGTAAGACTAAATAGCTCAGTTATCGAAAGTTTAAAATCCTAATGCTTATCCCCTTGGGGCAGCGAGGGACAAACTTGGACCCATAAATATCAAAAACTTGGTTTCAAATAAAGAGAGAATTTTATGTTTGATACGTCTATGAACAATAATGGAAACGTCACCACAGTCTCCATCAAGACGATCATTTTGATAAATGAAATAAATTGCGTCTCTTTTTACCTTATGGTCAGGTTTAAGGCACGTTTCAGTTATAAAATGTTTAATAGCTCGTATTTATATCTTTAAGAGATCGAGCATTCCAATTCAAAATATTTGATGATTTAAAATCCATTGCTGAATTTCAAAGTCATGACGATATTGATCGCAAATTTTACAGTACAACCTTTTGTTTGATTTGGAAAGGTTTGTGTAGCCGTTTTACCCCTGTTGCTTGAGTGCTTGGTGTGCTCTCGCTTCCCTATGTTGCCGGTGTTACTCGACCGCGCTCTTTATTTCTGTAGCGACAACGACGAAGGCAACTGGAAATCGTCTTGAACGGTAAAGCAGCCCTTTTCTGCTTTCAACACACAATCTTCCCGTGAAGAAAACCGACGGTAAAACGGACTAGCGAAACCTTTCGGACGATGAAAAAAAAGCGTTGGTTGTTTACTCTTCGAGAACTTTCTTGGAATCAATTTTATTTTTTGACGTTTATCGCATGTTCGTTTAGCGCGCAGGGTTGAATATATAGGAAAACTAATGCGCACGGTATTTATATTATTGGTTCGAATTCAAGTTAGATGTAATGCAAGGTAAGTACAATTATATAAATTTTGTTTTCAGGTTTCACATGTTGCAGGTAAGTATTTTAGGTATTACAGGTAAGTCTTTCAGCTGTTACATGGAAGTATAATAAGTTTCCTAACATGCCGCCCCCGTTGAAACCGTCCGTTTCAACCTATGTCGTTGGTTGACGATGATGTTGCTGGAGCGATTTCCACCAGATCCGAGTCATCCTTCTCGTTTGCACTGTCAGGCTCGATCGGGAGAAATGCTACTTCGGTAACTGCCGTTTGTATTGACCAGTGGCAGTTTTAACCACCACCACGCGAACTCTTCCATCTTTTCCAGCGAAAGTGTCGACGATCCGTCCAAGTGGCCATTGCAACGGAGGGCAATTGCCACGCTTCAACAGTACTAGTTGACCCTTCTGGATATCCATGGAAGGGCGTTTCCACTTGCTACGCTGATGTAACTGACTCACATAGTCACGTGACCAGCAACGCCACAGATTCTGGATCGAGCGTTTCATATCCTGCAAACGGGTGAGTCGATTAGGGGACAAATCGCTCAGGTCTGGTTCGGGGATTGATAGCAGGGGCTCCCCAATCAAGAAGTGTCCTGGTGTTAGTGCAGTCAAGTCTTCAGGAGAGTCAGAAACGGGAGCAAGAGGTCGAGAGTTTAGTATAGACTCAATTTGCGTTACGACAGTGAGAAACTGGTCCACCGAGAAAGAGTTTTGTCCCATAATACGGCGAAAATGATACTTAAAGGACATTATTCCAGCTTCCCATATCCTTCCAAAATGAGTAGAACGTGCAGGAATGAACCGAAAGTTGATGCCAGCTCCTGCGCAGTAATCGCCCCATTGCTTGTCATGGAATTGTTGCAGGAACTGTTGGTGCAACGATCGTAACTCGCGGTCCGCCCCGACGAATGCGGTCGCGTTATCGCAGTGCAACTCGAGGACTCGACCACGACGCGCGACAAATCGTTTAACGGCGTTTATGCACGCGGCGGACGACAAATCAGCGACGACCTCGAGGTGCACGGCCTTCACCACCATACATACGAATAAACCGACGTACATTTTGACCGACGCTCCTCTCCCACTCAATGGACGGACGAAAAACGGCCCACAGTAATCCATCCCAGAATAAGTAAAGGCTCGGGCTGGCTTCAAGCGAACGGATGGTAAAGGTGCCAAGATTTGGTTTGTTAATGTAGGTCTACAACGAAAGCAGGTTACGCACATCCGTACAACCTTGCGAGCCAAGTCTCGACCCCGGAGTGGCCAAAACCTTTGCCGAATCGTAGCGAGTAATAATGAAGGACCTCCATGGAGTGTTTGCAAGTGAATGGACCTCATGATCATCCAGCTTAATCGGTGATCAGCTGGAAGCAGTATGGGGTGGCGAGTGTCAAACGGTGCATCCAAGTTTCTCAGACGCCCGTCAATACGAAGAAGCCCAAAGTCGTCCATGGTTATGTTCAGGTTCTTGAGCGGTGACTTTGACGACATTTGGATGTTTCCGGTTTGTATTTTTCCGTACAGGCGAACTTCCGTGGGAAATTCTTGGAGCTGAGCGAGGCGAATCAATGTTTTCAGAGCGACGTTAGTTCTGGCACCAGATCAGAAACGTTTCGTTCGTGCTTCGTACGTTTACAATTGTTGTAGAATCGAAGACAGTATCCGGCAGTTCGTATTAGTTTCGCCAACTCGGAGAATCTGTCGAATATGGTTGAATCGACGTTGACTGAATGCAGTGAAACTGCTGGACACATCTCTCCCTCCAGCTCTTCTTTAGATGGCAAGGAAATTACTTGCTGAGGCCAATGCTCGACGGGGGAGGTAACAAATGTTGGCCCATGCCACCACGACTTGTCGTTAAGAATCTGGGTTGCAAGCGTCCCTCTAGAGATTCGATCAGCAGGGTTGACCTCAGTCGATACATGTCTCCACTGCGAACCCTTCGTAATACGTTGAATTTCAGCGACTCGATTGGAGACGAAGATCTTCCAGGAATTTGACTTGGATTTTATCCAGTGTAGGACAATTATTGATTTGTTTTCCGTTGATTGTTTTCCGTGTTTTCCAATTCCACAGACGCCAGGGAGGCAGCTCCCACACCTGCACCCTACCTATCGACCCATCAACTCATGAACCGGGGACCAACGGCTTTACTTCCGCTACGTAAGATTGAAAAACATTGCTAACTGCTTTCGGGGGCGTCATTTTATTTGAATTGCTCTTTACCCGGGCTTGATATATCGTCGGTAGTAGCTTGGTGGCACGGTGACTTTAGAGCAACCGTTTTTGCTTACTTAGCAAAAGATCATACGGTAGCACCCAAACCTGAATCCTGATCTATCTCGGGCCTCTATTGTAGAAAACCATTACTGATATAATTCGGGCTGAATGATACGGACAAAAACTTGTTTAGATTATATATATGACGTACGTTAGATATTTGTCAATAATATTATTTTTTAATATGACACATGGTAAAAACAGCAACTTGATGATTAAAACGGTGCTCGTTTGCCTTGCTTACTGAACAGAAGACCTTAGGTTCAATCCCAAGCTCGTTCACGTTATATGATCGTTAGGACATCAATTTAGCTTATCGTTTACCAAACGAACCCTGCTGCAAACTCAACTCTCTTACCCAACATCCCAGTGATTCCTCGTGGAAGTGCAGAGGTGTTCTCGGCTTCCATCAAAGCGAGTGTCACGTCAACACATTCCTACCCAAGTAACACACATCTGCCACAAAAAGTTGCAGCAACTTGATTGTGACTAAAATAAGTCAATTAGAAATTACCTCGTCTACTCTGTGACAACTGTGCTACTAGGGTACCCATTCCTTTCTTGACCTGGGTTCGGGCGCGACCGGCGCTTGTATTGCCTAGTTTGAGATCACCAGTTTTTACACATTGAGGATGATTGCTAGTCCCTAGCATCCTCTATTGGTTCTCTGTGAAATAACTAACTGAAACCCTTTTCGGAACGAGTGTATTGTTAATGGACCTGGTGTATGAGTCAAGATTGGCTTCTGTGATGGTTGGTATCACATAAAAGGTAAAATAGGTAGCACTATCTTCGTCTAAGTGTAAGTATCATTGACAGTAATCATAACTAGATGAAATGCATACTTATATGATAGGTAACTGGATCAACGATATTTTTTTTTCCTTTGGTTTGTTTTCCGTCGATCTTGTTTTCCATGCTGAGCACCAATGCTACCGACGCCAGGGAGGCAGCTCCTACACCTGGACCCTACCTATCGACCCATCAACTCATGAACCGGGGACCAACGGCTTTACTTCCCTTCCGAAGGAAGACGTGATCAGAGATGTTATGCCTCGTCTCGCATATTTTTGTAGACGTTATGCTTTTGATTATCTTATTATAATAATACATTAAAATAGTTATTCATTATATTATATTAATTAATATAAAAAAAAAATCGGGATGAGGAGGGACCATGAGCGCACCCAATTGAAACGATTTGGATGGGGAGAGTGAAGATGTCAACTCCCCGTTGCTAACATTTCGTGGATAAAGGCAGGCTCTTCTCCCCATTCATTGAGGTATCTTCCTGCTCGATGGCTTGTTTTCTGATCAAGTGGCCACAGCTATCGGACTAGTTTCCATGCGACAATGAGTGGAAGACCGCTATCACCATTATCAGCATAATTATCATCATTGGCATTTGTGCTATTATTCGGTCATTTTAACATTCTTTTTTTTTTCAAAATGGCATTATCCTCCTTTTTGAACACATAAATGCACGATAATTTCATTTGTAATCAGAATGACGTCTAAGACAAAGTTATGAGGAAAAATATTTGTTTTCTTGGAAAAATATAAATGGTAATTATTTGTTTCATAGTTGAAGATGCTGATTTCAAATAACAGACTCAAGTGGTTATTTTTATACGATAGATGAGAAGATGAAAGTATAGAATTGATAGTTCCGTTTAATTACCACTTTAGTCTGTTATTTGAAATTAGCATCTTCAACTATGTAAAATCGTTGACTTCACGCAGAAGTAATACTAAACATATAGTCAAAGTACATAACTCTGGATAGAAGCATACCATCAATTACTATCATTGGTCGAAAGGTACAGAAGCAGCACCTACCCCACCCGTGTCCTCTCGAGATCGTCAAGTCAACGATGACAGGAGCACATATCGTGGTAGGGGTAAACAATAGTTGCAATTTCCAAACCTACGACTGGATGCCTTCCTTCAAATAACAATTGAAGTGCGGTAAAAATAGGTATAACTGTTTCAAACACATCGTCGTTACTTGAGCGGTCGGCGATCATTGCGGTTAGGGGGGGGGGGACACCCCTCACCATCGCTCTCCAAAGGGGGAGTTTGGTAAAAAGAGATGATAAAACCGATTTGTACCTAAAAGTTGTCCTAACTCGCTGTCTAATCTCTATATGCAATTTTCACACTGCCGTACTCTAAACGGAACTATCAATTCTTTACTTTCATCTCCTCCTCATCTATCGTATAAAAATTACCGAGTACTAGTACAATACACTGAAGAAGTCTGCACATTGCAGATGAAATACGCGTATCTGTCAAGGATAAGCAAATAAGGTAGTAAAATTAAATGGAAATTACTAATCCTTCTCTCTCTCATTACACTTTAGTCTGTTATTTGAAATTAGCATCTTCAACTATGTAAAATCGATGACTTCAATACTAAACATAAAGTCAATAAAAAAAATTATTGTTGTAATTTGGAAATTACTCAAATAAGTGTTGAAATATTAAACAACTAAAATTGTGATTTTTAATTTAAAAAAAGGAAAACTTTAGACTTTATGAACACCTTTTTTCTCGTACTTAGAGGCTCAACTCGTTTTATAAGGTCGAATACCATGTTGGGATTGCCTCTTTTCCAAATATTGACATTGAACAGTGCTCCGCAATTGCAGAGTGTACTTGTAAATTACAAGAAGAAGTTGCTAAATGTGTTTGACACATAAGACCTGTCAATTTCGCTTTCAGAGATTCACAATAAGTGATTTAATGATCGGTGATTACTAAATCGGGAATAAAAAATAACACTTCTTCATTTATTTTTCCAGCAACCACGGTAGAATTGAATCTTTCTGCGGCGCACATGGTAGCAGTGAGTAAATTAAAATTTCCAACACGTTTTCTCCAAGATATCTCTTCAGATTGAAAACAGCTCTCGTCATTTTGTGTGAAATAATAAAAAGAGAACATCGATCAGATCCTTTTGCAATCTGCAGTTATGTATCAGAGAAAACCATGTTTGAAATTATTTACTCACTTGGGCACTTTCACCTTAATGTATCTTGATGAATACGATTTTCATTGTTTCATTTAATCAATAAATTCCTAGACCAAAGATGGTCGTTTCTTATCTTTTCTAACATCGACTAAACAAAGCTTGTTCCAGTTATCCTCGTGAGTGTTGTAGATACTGTGACAGATGTAACGAAGCTCAATTATACAAAATCATCATCTATTCATTTAGTCCTCTTATTTGTTTACGGTTGTGCCCGTGTATATAATGATAAACATTTCGACTTATTGTATTCCCAAACTCAACCGAAACATTTTTTTTTCTACAACTTTAATTTCTACCGGAAACGCTGCATGGATTCTTAATTTCTCCTTAAATGGCACCGATGATTCCGGTACAATATCCGTTTTAATTTTCAAGCTAATCTGTCAGTGCTCAAGCATTGCCTCTCTTTCCTTCGGCAGAGCACAAAGCTTGACGTGTGACACGTCTCCTCTGCGATGGCAGCTTGTCAGTGTCATCGTTTCACTTTTCATCTTGTTACCGAATTCAACTGCAGATGGAAAGTAATTTTTAAGCGATTAGCGTCGGCTATCCAAGTTAGACACACGACGTTAGAAAATACAAATAACAACGCACACAAAAAAAAGTGTAGTTGGTTCCCTTTTGAGCAGAGTTTTGGATGGACCCTATCATTATTTTTAGATTAATTTAAAAGCAAATATTTTTAAGACAGCAACATCGGACGGGTGCTTCTAATTTCGCTTATTTTCACCGGATGCTCGCTAGGTAACGAGCCGGCGATCATTATCCAAGATGTGTGGAAAGGTTGCCTTCGTTCATGCCCTCAAGAAAGCAATTTTCTGGTATCTTCTGTTACGCTCGAATTGTTCGCTAACTATCATCAACCCAAAAACCATACAGAACTCTGCGTGGAACTTAATTATGATTGTGTACAATTACGAAATTTAATAAACCCCTCCCTCTGCCACGGGTTGACTTCCAGCAGAGATGAGGGCTCCACCGCCACTCACAACATACGATAGCTTTCTGTCATGAGAGACTCTGCACAGCTGAAGAATAAGTTAATCGCTTAGAATTTCAATGAACCAAACCATCTACGTCGCTGTGTGGAGCAAAAATTCAGTAGAAGGAACCTAACGGCAATAATGGAGACAATATTTCTAGCTACAAAATGGTAAATGAGTGTTTCGTCATGGTAATCTTATGGAGATCATCATTTGATGTGATTTCGATGTTCTAAGTAGTGAAACACTAAGTTGAGACGCAGGCAATATTAATTCACAAACGATTTTTTATTTGCAAATCACCAAAATGCGAGGCATAAAGCCCTGCCAATTTAAAATCGGTACGTTTATTTCTTTTTGTCTGGTACAGTGATCCAAGTGGTCGTATCTGGATTTTTTTGACACAAATTAGTTCACAATGTATGTCTCTTAAAATCCTGTGAAAAAATAAAAAAATAAAATGTTTTCTTGAATTGCCACGCGATGTAAGTAAAAATTTGAGGATTGTGTTCAAAGCACGACCGCATTGTTGACGTAGAACTACGAGATTATTTTGCTATTTCCTTCTATAATATATAAATGACAAAATAAATGGTTTAGAAATTTAATAGAAAATAAGAAACACTTGATATCTTTCACGGATGTCCCTTGAAACTTTAATTAGAATTCACTTGAAATTATTTTCATAATTCCCTCAGAATTCAACACTCTCTGAATTTATTTGAAGGTCTTATAAGAACTCTCTTTTCATTTTTGTCGGAATCTATTTAGAATATTCATTAGACATTAATCTGTCCTCCTCTTTACAATCGTCATGTAATTTCACACAGAACCACCTAATAATTCTACTTTTTAATTTAACATTTGACTTGGCGTCGTAGTCAAAACTCTATAAAAAATACTTCCAAAAACTCCATTGGAATTTGCATCCTTATTATCTCTAGAATTCATTCTTAAGTTTCCTCTAAATTCCATTGGAATTTCCATCAAAATTTTCGAATAATTTCTTCAAAGTGATTATATCCGGAAGATCTAGAAGTTGAGAAAATTATTATTTTCCAAAGAGAGGACGAAGTATATTTTTTCCCGGTTCACCATCGAAATTCACGGACTTCTCCCGGTGATTTAGAATTTCCGGCTTTTCCCGATTTCCCAGATTTCCAAGTGAACCGTTTACCCTGTGTCCATTATACAATAAGTCTTATCCATCTGAATAACATTACTAGGGAAAGCAATCTCCTATCTAGTCGAAACACAGAAAAATAAACTAACTCAGAAAGTGAGTAAATTTTGCTCATTCGTAAGGATACATTTCTAAAGGGGTTGGCCACTCAGGTCATGAGTAACCTACCTGAAAGTGACTCAATCTCTGAATAAGATTCGTTTTCAGTGAATGTAGATTGCTTAAACTTTTTGAATCAAATGTTACTAGCGCTCTATGGTGAGTGAATTCTGAACTAAGAGGCCAATCATGCGATAGGTATTGTCCATCATAAATAACTTCACTGAATTCAGAAACATGCTTTCTGGCCGTGCTGTCAAGTTGAAACATGGAATTTTATGCAAATTGCACGCTGAGCTTGACTATCCAATATCCAATGTCTAGCCGAGATGGCAAGCTAAATTCATTGAAAACAAATATTACTCAGAGAATGCGTCTCTTCTACTGATTTTTATGGAGATTTTTTTTAAATCGTAGATTACTCATGCGTTGAAAACCTACGCTTTAAGAAAAAAAAATTCATACGAATGAGTAAAAGTGACTCACAACTAAAAGTTATTCACTTTCTGAGTTAGTTTCGTTTTCAGTGTGCAATGTAACGACTTACTTTACCAATGAGGCTAAGGTCTTGTTGTCCTCTGCTGTCCGGAGAAGTCGTCGCCACTCTACTCGATCCATGGCCACACTTCGACAGCCTCGTAGTCTGCGAAGGGTCCGCAGGTCACCTTCTACTTAGTCTTGGATCTTGCTCGCTGTGCGCCTCTTCTTCTTGTTTATGTTGGGTCGCTTTCTAGAACCATTTTCACTGGGTCGTCGTGCGCCATTCTTACGACGTGCCCAACCCACCGTAGTCGCCCAATATTTGCAATGTGGACGATGGATGGTTCTCTCAGCAGCTGGTGCCGTCCAGCGCTCTTGTGAGAGCATCGCGATTGAGTTGCGTCGTACGGCTGAGCAGGGCCCCTTCTCCAATATTCATTGATGCTTTTTTTTGAAGAATAAACATTATGTTTTTAATAAAAAATACTGAATTCGTTGAAAAAAAATTTTTTTTACTAGCTATATGACTGAAAAAAATCTCATTTTTTATTGAACACCCGCGGGTGCACCCGTCATTCGCCTCATCCACGTTACGTTATCTATCTGCACTCCTCCGTAGATGGTACGCAACACCATGCGTTCGAAAACACCAAGGGCGCGTTGGTCCTCCACGAGCATAGTCCAGGTCTCGTGGCCGTAGAGGACCACCGGTCTAATCAGCGGCGAATTTTATTCGACCGGAGCGTCCTCCAGAGTCCAATGTAGGCACGATTCCCTGGCATAATGCGTCTTTGAATTTCTCTGCTGGTATCATTTTCGGCGGTCACCAGTGAGCCCAAATACACGAACTCATCGACCACCTCGATTTCGTCACCGTCAACTCGGGGTAGGAGGCTAACATTGTCTTCCCTAGAACCTCTTCCTCTCATGTATTTTGTCTTTGATGCGTTGATGGCAAGGCCAATCCGCCTAGGTTCAGCCTTCAGTCTGATGTACGTTTCCGCCATCGTCTCAAAGTTCCGTGTCATGATGTCAATATCATCGGCGAAGCCAAGAAGCTGGATGGACTTCCTAAAGATCTTGCCACTCGTGTCTCAGCTCTTCTGATCACACCTTCGAACGCGATGTTGAATAACAGACACGAAAGCCCATCACCTTGCCGTAACCCCCTTCGAGGTTCAAAGGGACTCGAGAGTGTCCCTGATACTCGAACAACGCACATCACTCGATCCATCGTCACCATGACCAATCGCGTCAGTTTATCCAGAAATCCGTACTCATACATAATCTGCCATAGCTGATCTCGATCGATTGTGTCGTATGCGGATTTGAAATCGATGAACAAATGATGTGTGGCCACGTTGTATTCGCAACATTTCTGCAGAATCTGCCAAATCGTGATAATTTGGTCCGTAGTAGCGCGGGCATCCATGAATCCCGCTTGGTATTACCCCACGAACTCTCTTGCAAATGGTGATAGACGGCAGCATAGAATTTGGGACAGTACCTTGTAGGCGGCGCTCAGCAGTGTGCAATGTAACGAACACCTCTGTTTATCACTCGGCAACCAAACGATGACTGCAGTCAAACTTTCTACGTTTCGATTACTACAGCATTTGGATTATCATTCTATGCCCCTCTTTTTTTTCTGTATTTAGCTTATGGACGAGAATGAATAGAAAAAAATGCTACGATGTCCACGCTGTAGCGAACAAGCTCGAGGTCGACCCGTCCAACGTGAAACGCTGAATGAATAAGTATGAAGCTTTGGGCTTGTGTTGTTAGGGACCAACTTTCTGATGGCTGTGTTAGGGGTGATCACCTTGCGTTCGAAGAAAATGTATGAGAAATTTTGATGTTTCCATATTTATCAATTTTGATTTTTTTAATATATAACATGTATAATGTGTGACAAAGTTCAAAAATCTTACAAAACTACCGAATCGATCGACATACAAACCATAAAAATCCATTGATTATTTGCCAAGCTATTAGCATGTAAAATCTGACCAATTTTCGTTGCATCTTCCTGGATTGGCACCCTTCCCGAAAGAGGTTTCCTACGTCAAAAGAAGAGAATTCTGCACACAAGATATGAAAACCCTACATGTACAGTGGTACAGTGAACCAGAAACTGCGTCAGAACGTCATGATGGCTTCCAAAGCGTTTCCAGAACTTTCGGACGTGGATGTGGTGCTGTTCGCAGTATAGTTCGGAACATATGCATTAGGTAGGGTTTTTTCAAGCATCGGGCTATTAAGCAACCGAACCGGACAGTTAAACAATACATTACGGCCAAAACGCGGGTCCGAAAACTGTATGCATCCTTATGGGCGATGAAACGTATGTCAAATTGGACTTCAAACAGCTTCCGAGATAGAAGTTTAATGTTGCCAGGGGTCGCGTAAATGTTCCCAAGAAATATAAATTTGATTTGCAGACAAGTTTGCCGGTAAGCTGGTGATCTGGCTGGAAATCTGCAGCTGTGACCTGAAGACTCCGATTTTCATCACAACCAACCATATGAACGGACATTTATTGTTACATCATCGAATGTCTGAAACAACTGTTGTTCATTAGGTCCCACCGGGGCCCTGTCAAGTTTTGTCTAGATTTGGCGAGTTGCCACTGCAGTAAGAATGCTCAACAGTGGTATCGCGATAATTTAGTACCGTTATTGAGAAATCGAAATGTATAGGGGATCATCAAAGCTAAACTGAAGAAAAATGACAAGGATGCTATTTTAATGGCCCGATACTGGAAAAAATCAACCGTTGAGGTTGACCAGCAGCTTGTGCCAAAGTCAATGGCACGTATCAAGACCACAATCGAATTTTCATTCGAGAGGAATATAAATCGAAAACACCATATTGTATCCTTAAACTGCAATAAAAACATAACATTTTCTTCTAATAACGTTTAATTGAAATCCAAACAGATTCTGAGATACATCCGATTGAAAGCATGCCAATTCTAAATTGGCAGGGCTTTAATCCGCAGAAGGGATTGAGACAGGTGAATCGCAAGCTTTGTTTTTTGGTTCCTGTGTAAAACAAAAATCAATTTTTGCTGCGTATGTTTTTCCGCTAATTATTTAACAATTTTTAATTGAGTTTTGATGCTGCTGGTTTGGGGCTGGCACTGCGTCTCCTGGACTGTTTCGAATCAGAATTCAAACCAAAAACCTGACCTGATGCAGAACAAGGCAGAAGTGCTACGATTTCATAAGGGAATGATCAACATGTTTGATCTGCAAAAGTCAAGTTTCGCAAATGAGCTGCTGTTACGGCCCACACCTTGAAAATGAGTATCTATGAACGAAGTTAAAGTCGTTTCATTGACTGTTGACACGTATAAAGTCACGGCTCATGTCCAATCCTTTGAACCACGGCTTGTTCGATACCTGGGGGAGAATAGAATGTAACCATCTTCCCAGATCACTCTCATTCCATTTTTGTTGCCAGTTGGTGAGGATTTGCTGACGGGTAATTGAGAAAAATTCTGCAAAGGCGATTTGTCGATCAAAAATATCGCCTTCCGCTATGCCCACCTTAGCTAGCGAGTCCGCTTTCTCATTACCCGGAATTGAGCAATGAGATGGGATCCAAACTAAAGTGATAGTATTAGGAGCAGTTAGATTAAGTACTCAATTTAGCTCGGATTTCGGTCAGGAAATACGAGGAGTGCTTCAACGGCCTCATTGATCGAATAGCCTCCAACGAGCTAAGGCTATCCGTAAAAATAAAATAGTGATCAGATGGTAGTGAGGCACTTTGCTCTACTGCGTAGAATATGGCTGCTAGTTCCGCAACGTATACGGAACAGGGTTTTTGCAGTTGATATGAGGCGCTATGAAATTCGTTGAATGCTCCAAATCCAGTGGAAGCGTTTAAAGTTGACCCATCTGTGAAAAAACTCTTATTGTTACTGACATGGTGGTACTTGTTTCAAAAAAATAAGGCGACAATCATCGACTGATGGTGACGGATTTCTTGCAACATGGTCAGATCAAAATTTACAGAGGAGCTGTAAAAGTCTTGGAGGCAAACACGAGTGGAATTGAATGAAGAAGAGCCAATCTCTAGCGTCATGTACTCGTAATAGAGACTCATGAATCTTGTTTGAGGATTTCTGTCGAGCAGCTTCTCAAAATGTTCTATTACCAATGGGTTCATTACTTCATAACGGAAAAGAAACCGGAAGGACACGAGTACTTCGAGGCTCATCGTATGCGTCCAGTGCATACAGCCAAGCGCGATTCGAAGGCAACGGTATTGAACCCGTTGCAGCTTCAGGATGTGTGTTAGTTGATATGATGTCGAAAAATCTCTACGATGCATTGAACTTTGATAGTACTATAACAATGGCAACAAAAACCAGTTCATTTGAAATTGATAAAATTGAACAACAATTTTAGCAGAAATTCACGCAAGATTAGTAAATTTTTTTAACTGCTGGTATATTTGAACACTACCAAAATTAACGATTTGGTGCATCCTTCATCTTTCGGCTCGGTTATGGTTTTAAGAAAAATATCAGGGGAGATGGGGGTGAAATTCTCATCCAATGGAAGGTCCCCGTTTAATCCACACAGTGAATTAATAGTTAAGTGCAATACCATCTCTTTGATGGACTATATATTGAGGCTATTGACTATATATTACAATTAATATGTTTTTCGAAAATTGATAAATTATAGTTTAAATTGGTGCAATCAAAAAAGCCTACAAAAACTTGTTTCCAAAACTCTGAGGCGTTAAATGGTTATGCTTTCCAAACTACAATTCAGGGAGCGCATTATATCCCACTTGGAGTAATAAATTGTAACCACAATTTTTCGAATAAACATGCTCTATTGAGCCGAAAGATGAAGCATGTATCTAACAGCTTTCATCAATCATATCTTTATTTTTTTTTCAGAGATACCAGCTGTTTACCTTTGGTTTGTTTTTTTCCGTCGATCTTGTTTTCCGTGCTGAGCACCAATGCTACCGACGTGCCAGGAAGGCAGCTCCCACACCTGGACCCTACCTATCGACCCATCAACTCATGAACCGGGGACCAACGGCTTTACTTCCCATCCGAAGGAAGGCGTGATCAGAGATGTTATGCCTCAGAACATCCCGGCGGCACCGACTGGAATTGAACCCAGGCCTGCTGGGGTGAGAGGTAATCACGCTTACCACTACACCACCGACGCCGTTTACCAGCTGTTTAAAAGAATGCTACTTTTACATGGTTTAGTGCCAAAATTGTTTTTAAATTTTATCAATTTCAAATTACTTTTTTTCTAAAGTTCTTTTGTTTCCATTCATGTAGTATGTTTAAAGTTTCACCACCATTATATTAACTAGCAGCAAACATAGAATGGGCGAATCTCGCCCACTATAGACATTTTACCCCTCTTTTCCCTACATCAGTCTACATTTCCATTTCTGTAGCAGGTGTTTCTGGAACTTCTGGCCAAGATTATCCGGTGTGGAATTTTAAGCGAGTGTCAATCCTGAAAGAGTAAACCAAATCATTTTCTTCATAATGTAGAAGTTTTTTTTATTTTTGATTTTGAAACTGGTATATAAACGCTGGATGACACTTAAGGGGGTAGTCCACTCTGGTGGCATGAAAAATAGGTCATTTTCACGAATTTTTTTTTAAGGTAAATAATGATCAATTTAAAAAAAGGAATGCATGGTTTTGTCAATTGAAATGTCCTCTTTAATTGAGATTTTTTTGCACGATTGGATGTCTCCTGTAGCCGCTGCACCAGGTTCCCCAGGAGACCTCCCGTCTGAGTCGTCGTGGGGCGGGACGTCTGGCGGTCACACCATTGGTGCTGGAACAACGATTTTTTTGTGGTTATTCTCTGATAGATGACCCAGTAAAAAAAAAAATTGGCGACGTTTTGAAAAAAACAGTCCGTTTTTGTACCCTAACATTGGAGATAAAAGCTTGCACCAAAAATCCATTTTTGATTCTTTTGAAAATCGGCTACGTACAAGACTAGAAAAAAGGTACGTAACTCGATAATTCAATCGCCGTTTAAATCAAATGAGCCGTTTCTTAAACGCAGCGCCCGCCATTTTTGAAAACATCGTTTAGAGATAATCGCGGCAGCAGTTGGAACTACTAAGACACGCTGTTTCGCCGGTAACGGGCGGGTACTCCGAGCGCTGACCTGAGCGCGCTTGGAGCGTCTGGACACGAGTCCACTAATCGGCCTATAACTTTGGAACGATGTCATTTGCGGACTTGCGGTCAAGTCTATGTCAAAGTAGACATTCCAAAGTATTTTTGAGCTAAAAAAAAAAAAGATTTTTTGAAATTTCCAGAGTGGACTACCCCCTTAAATAAGCAGAATGTGCATTTTATGTATATTATTGAATATCTCACCAGATATCGATAGTCAGCATCCGATACCGATATTATCGAGAATATGATTTAGTCACAACACAAGTCATGATCAAACACGGGAATTTGAAGTATGCGGTGATCGCAATTGAATTCCGACTTGCCTGTATCAAAAGCAATTGATCCGAGCAAATTTAATCCGAATCCCATTTCTAGACTGGAACATGATTTGGCACATTCTGCAACCTGTTTGAGTAGTCTTAAAGTTCACTTCTCCTAGCGAAGAAATCCGATCCACACCCACTTTGGGCCTGGCTTCGATCTCAATGACATGTAACCGCCCATTCAACATTTCAATCGACGCAACGAGCTAAGCTCTAGTTAACAAAATTCCAACCTGATGTGTAGCTTTGTTCTTACATCTTCCTGTATCCATCTAATTAAAATCACGTCTGGTACCCAATCACCAAAGGCAGACGCAGATTTGGGAATGGTTGTGCACTTTGTTTCAACTCTGGCTGGGTGAATAGCGAGGTTCACCCGCTTGATTGATTAGATAAATGAGTGTGTAAATAAACACAAATTATTGATCTCTCCATCTTGGTTCGAATCTATTTCGCCAGGTCAGGTTTCTCGTACCTCGCTGTGGTTAGAAAAAAGATTCGTAACTATAGACTGCCGCACATGATTGAAACCTTTAAAGTGGAATCGCGGGTAATAATAGTTATAATCCTATCAGCTGTCGCTAATTCAATCAATTGGTACGTCTCGTTCAGCTGTTTGAAGGTTCGAATTGGTTCTTTTTTTATCTCCTCCCGGGTGCTCCGGCTTAATGGCCATGAAGCTGTTGACACAAATGCCATAAATGGACGGGTGACTGGAGCAAATTGTGTATCGTACGAATCACAGTTGAATCTAGGTCTAGATTCAAATCAACCTGTTTGATATGTTGCCCACTGACTTTGGCCTGTCTGACAAAATGTTGATGACAATGGTAATTGCCAGATCGCCAAATGCTGCTATTTTCGGACAGTACCCCGTAGGTTGTGTGCTCCACGCTTCGTCTAGGTCTAATCGTTTGTTTATCGATATCAGTCATTCCTTAATAAATTGAAAATATTAGAGACTTATTAAATTCCAGTTTCACCATTTGAAGCAGTCAATGTTGTTCCTTAAGCAACCAAATTTTACAATCAAAATTAAATTAGTGATCAATAACAAACAAACCTGAACCGCTTTACACCCATTGATGTGCGAGAGAGACACAATTGGTACCATATACAAAATCACTACATTAAACATTTAGGTTGACTAAACAAAAAGAATGTACCCTTAACAAAAACAAATAATACAAAAACCCAAGTTGGATGCTTAACTTCCCAAATCCAAACATGGTTTGGAGTTTTTTTTTTACCTGTCACTTGTCTTCTACATGATTCCATAGTGGTCCGCTATGTTCGTTCGGCGACGAGAATCAAGAGAGACCCTGACCTAGGTGGGAGATTAACGTCCAATATTTCATGCTTGTCGTCTTGAGATGTTCATATATCATGGTGGCTTAACATTAACAGCAAATTTAACGTGGTGTATTTCCTCTTTTTTGCACCCCTGAAATAATAGTCACCAAACCTCAAAGAAAGCATACTGTCCTAGGTGGAGGCTCAGTGCGAGAAAGACTGTAGCTTGGCACTTTTTATTACAACTTGGAGTGAATTTAAATTACGTCTAATGGACAGTTGACGACCGGCGAATATATTTCATGCACGCGGTTCGCAGTTTATCGTTGGCCGATCTAATTAGGAAGTTTTTGGTTCACTGTGGTGTGCAGAATAAGTGCAAGTTTACTACAATTTTAGTAGTCAATGCAAATACTACATTCGAACCATTTTAATAAAAATTACATTACCTTACTATATGTTTCGCAGATGTTTCTTGATTTAGAGACAATTGACAATTGACAGCGTCTCCAACCAGAGGTTGCACAGACGCTTAACGGACAACGGACAACATTCAACACCCAGTAGACCAGTAGGGAAATTTCCAGGTTGCGGAAAGTTCCACCGACTGGAGCGGGAATTGAACTATCACACTTCGTGGTACCGTAAAACGGGGTTACATTGATAGTTTTTTTTTAAAGTATATTCTAAATAATTTATACAGCAATGAATGTTTTTAAAATTTTATATTTTTAAAACAATTACTGAGGATTCAATAGTCAATTTGTAAGTAATATGTTTAACGGAAATTAAAAACAATTTGCACTATTTTTTTAGTTTTGTAACCGAATTACAGTTTTTTTGATTCGGGGTTATTTTGATAATGCTCGATGAATGTAGAAAAAAAAAATGGGTGAACCTCAAACAATTTAGTTCTTTAAATATGAAACTTTGAATAAGTATATAATCAGAAAACATCATAAGCAATAAGAATACCACATTGAATTTGTGATGGCTATATCGGACATACATTTCATAAGTGATGGTTTGAGTGCTATTTTCAAACAGGCAAAAGACACGAATATTGTTTTTTAATATGTTTGTATGAAAATTAACACATACTATATAAAACTATATACGATATCAACGGAAATACCCCAAGCTACAATATGGAACAAATGTTTCTAATTTGGAAAAAACGTAGCGAGTAAATTTAATCTTTATATTATAATATCAAAGTTACCGGCATTATCAAAGATACCCCGTTTTACGGTACTCACAATACGCTTGAACGACGGGTGACACCTCTAACCGCATGATAACGAAACCCACACATTTAGCGATTTTGCAATGAATATAAGTTGTAAATGCTACAACTAACTTTAAACTTTCTTATGGTGAAATTTTGGGGATCTTCTGACAGAACAAGCTTTATTATTAAAAATTAAGTTATTTTTTCTGGTTGATTGGGGTTAAATGATTAATTATTTTAAATTTAAATTACCATTGCTAATTCACCGGAAGTTGCATGAACCTGTCGTTAGCTCAATGAATTTAAAATATTTTTTTTTTTATGATGAATTTGTTGGAAATTCCGTGAACTTCACGAATGGACACACTTTTAGCTCAACAAATCAACGGGTTTCCGGTCACCATGAACGCAGCTATCACCACCTTTTTCTTGAAGCCCTCGATTTGGTCCAGACACTCATTTTTATATCGATATCGTACCGTTTTGAACGTGTTAAAATTGCAGCAAGCGTTGCCGATGACGATCGAAGTTTGACAGAGCGCTCTTACCGTATGCGTGATAATGTTTGCACCATTGAGCAATGTCAAAATTTTTAAAAAAAATCTCAAAAATTTCGTTTTCGAGTTTTTTTTATTTATTTATTTAAAGAAGGGATGTTTCTCAGAGTTTTACACTTGCTGCAATTACAGCTTCCACACGCTTCCGGAATGCACGGCAGGTTCTAATAATGTAGTCTGGATCCATTTCTCTCCAGGTACGGGTCAATGTTTGTCTGAGGCTTGCTGTACTCGGGTGGCGTTTAGAACATGCCTTGGCCTTCATGACGCGCCATATTGAGTAATCCAGCGGGGTTGGATGGCGGCCACATATCTTTCGCCCAGAACGGAAGATGTTCCTGCAACCACTTCTGAGTGCGGTTCGAGGTGTGGCACGGAGTCCCATCTTGTTGAAATACAACATTTGGCTTCGGACCATACTGTTCTTTGATCCACGGAAGAACATACTTACTTAAAATCCCGGTGTAGACCTTCGTGTTGACCTTGTCACCTTCTGGAATGAACACCGGGTCCATTTTTTTGCCATCGGAAGTCACCAATCCAAACACCATAACGCTAGCAGGATGCTTGGTCAGCTCATCGGCCACGTCTTTTACCGGAAGAGAACTAATATACCGGTCGGTTCTGGAATTTGATACGGGATCGACGGTAAACATGCTCTCGTCGGTGAACAGGATTACCGGATTTTTTCGCTTAAGGAAGTTCAAGATTTTCTTGCATCGTTCGATTCGTAGCTCCCGGATACGGTTGGTAATCATGTGAGTTTTTTCCGTGCCCTAGACTTCTCCCCGCAATCTTCCGTGCCGTAAAGTCACTGATCCTGTGTTCCTTTGCTATTTTCCTTATTGAACGCACTGGATTCACCCGAATCTTCCTTTTGATAGCAGCGATAACCCTCGGAACCCGAGCTGACCTCGGACGACCTGTGGCCATTTTCGCGGATAGTTGTCCTTTCTTTTCTAGGTCTAAAACCCTTTTTAACGGTCCACCGGGACACTCCCACGGCGATTGAAATGTCTTTTTGCGACATTTGCGCGTGGGACAAATCACGAATACGCTGCCACTTCATCATGGTGCAACTGTCAAACTAAGTAAATCATTTTCTTTTATACACAGCCTACTACGGTATGAGCTATAGGTTACGTGCATGCAAAGAAAACCAAGACATTTTATGGACAGGGAATCTTATTTGTACAATGGAGCAAACATTATCACGCGTACGGTAGGTTCGTTCTTGCGAATATAAATGTTTATGTAATTTTACAACATAAAACAGCCTGTCCTTAATTTACTTTTCTGTTTATGGTGAAGTCAATGAGAACGCGTGATATGAAGGTTTGCACCCATTATTCCTAAAAAAAAAAGAAGCGCTACGACAGAATCAATTTTTATCTTCATCCGATAGGCCGAAGTGAATTCATTGGCGTTTCAATGGCGTTTCAATGGCGTTTCAGTGCGTTAGGCCGAGTTTAGAATTCGTAGGCCGAGTTTGGCGTCAAGAAGCAGTGTTAGACTTTTGACAATATCTAAACGATTGGTTTCTCTTTATCAAATCTTACGGTACGTACGGAAAGGTAAATAAATTTGGAAGCCATCAGTAATAATAACATTCTGTTTGGTGCTTAGCTGCGCTAGATAAAGAAAGACTAAGTGCGGGTTGTGCTTAATAGGCCGAAAATGGGGTAGTTAACTCTAATAACGTATTTTTCTGAAGTTGAAATGATATTGAATCACAATTCACAAGACGGTAATTCGCATGTAATTTTATTGATTTTTTATTGTCAACAAATGGTAAGCGTGATTGGATCTCAACTCAAAGGGGCTGAGATCAATACCAATCGGCGTCACCGGGATTTTCTGAGGCATACAATCTCAGATCACGCTTTCCTTCGGATAAAAGTAAAGTAAGTAACCCGTTGGTCCCAGGTTCATGAGTTGATGGGTCGATAGGTAGGGTCCATGTGTGTGCGCCGCCTCTCTGGTGTCGGTAGCATTGGTACTCAGTACGGAAAACAAAATTGACGGAAAAACAAATCAAGTAATAAAAAAAAAGTTTCAACGATTATGTTTTTGATTAACATCTATTTCAACATAACATAGAGTTGTTTATTGAGTTACATGGCAACAAGACTAGATCTTACATCAATTCATGCTGATGTATTTTCAGTATTTTTAAGAGTGAATATTTGATGTTTCTGCACGACATGACAGAAAAGGGTGCTCATGCCGAAGTAGTTCTCTGCCATTTTCAATTTCACCAGATACCCCTCTTTTTATCCTATCCAATACCACAAACGAAGTGACAGACGGAGCGGTTCAAAATTTGATTTGACGCACTTACATTTGAAATTTTCGAGTGTATCTCACGGCAACACTATCTACTCATATGTACTAGCTTAAAGTAGTTGATGCTATTGGGGTACCGCCTGTTATCTCTTTTTCTCTAACGATTGAAAGGGAGAGTTTGTTGTCAAACAGCATGTCATTACAGCATGTTGTTTACGTTATTATCTGCACTTCTTTTGTATAATGAAAGACCATAGGCCAAAATTATTAGGAGTGAACATCGGGTTAACATTTGCTTACAAGTAAACGATGTTGAGCTGTCAATAACTCGCGCTTATTGGCGGCAATTGTTGCTACAGATTTCATCAGTCCATGCTTCTAACCAAAGCTACAGTCATCAGAGACCGAGAAGACATCGTTGTTGGAGGCCAAACAGGACCGGGCCATTTGCTCCTCCATAGCGGAACCGGACATGATGAATTTAGTGACTTTTTTACGACCTAACATAGAGAATAAAGAGTATGACTTAAAAATCACATCAAAGCGCTTAATAGCTAACGAATTGGTGTTGGAA
This sequence comes from Ochlerotatus camptorhynchus, assembly GCF_037179485.1. NCBI lineage: Eukaryota > Metazoa > Arthropoda > Insecta > Diptera > Culicidae > Ochlerotatus > Ochlerotatus camptorhynchus. Next base: position 332,955 of record NW_027040840.1, read on the forward strand.
AAAATTATTTAAAATCAGAGTTTAATGTCTAACTAGACGAGTTGGAACATAGAGGTAACTCTAAGATCAGAAGGTCCCGAAGAAACGTGCTCAACTTTTTGGCTTAGTGGCGCCGGTGGTGTAGTGGTAAGCGTGATTACCTCTCACCCCAGCAGGCCTGGGTTCAATCCCTGTTGGCGCCGCCGGGATGTTCTGAGGCATAACATCTCTGATCACGTCTTCCTTCGGAAGGGAAGTAAAGCCGTTGGTCCCCGGTTCATGAGTTGATGGGTTGATAGGTAGGGTCCAGGTGTGGGGGCTGCCTCCCTGGCGTCGGTAGCATTGGTGCTCAGCACGGAAACAAGATCGACGGAAAACAAATCAAGAAAAAAAAAACTTTTTGGATCAGCTCTGATACTCTTTTCGGTCCCAAGCTAATCGATGCACCCCTCGAAACATAGGAAAATCAACGAACCCCTCATATTATCTGTCAAACTTTCAAAGTGAATCAAAACAAACATAGTGTAGTACTAGAATTTCGACTAGAATGGGATACGCTTAAAGATGTACTTGGGACCAATAGGCTAGTGAAGTAGTGAGCCAATTTAAAATCGTTAGTTTCCAACCGGTGGTTGGAAGCAGGCGGAACGGTCGAGTGCCCAATTGGTGTTAAGGTGTTAGTTAATGCTTTTCCGTTGATACTGAATCAACACCCGTTCAAACCACACCCAAATTCGAAATGCTCCAATACCAACAAGCATTGCAAATCAGAAAAAATGGGAAGTATTGAAATTTTGAATATGTTCGTAAACACAATATTATTGTATAATTATAACAATTCTACTACTGAAATGACAACTTCAATTCCAAGATTCCAAGTTCAGGGTATTCCTACTAATGCTCAGGGAAGTCTTGCCGTAGTTTAGGGAAGGCCTACCGAACTTCAGCGAAGTCCTGATGAAGTTCAGGGAAGCCCTGCCGAAGTTCAGGGAAGTCTTGCTGGAGTTCAGCGAAGTTCTGCGGAAATTCAGAGAAGTTCTGTTTAAGTTCAGGGAAGTTCTGCCGAATATCCACAAAAACTTGTGAAACAATACGTGAAAATTGAGGAACCTTTTTATTTAAAAAAATATTTCATTTAGCAATGGCGAAGGTGGGTGATTTCTATAATAGTTCCATTTATCTTTAAAAATATTCAGATAGGGGAAATGCATGTAATATCGGCCTAAGTGTCCCTAATTTGGGCCCATACATAAATTCAACGATCGACTAAATTTGCAATAGCAACCAAAAATATGCATTAGTAACGTCCCAATAACGCGTTCATCTAGATAAAATTGATAAATAGCAGATTTTTAGCGATGGGCCCAATCTTAGATCCATAGGCCAACATTAGAGACATTTCCCCTATATCAGAAAACCTCCATAAAATAGGCTGAAACATTCACAGAGTATCCTTCAATTAGCTTACACATACACACATATACACAGATCAGCGGAATTGTTTTTATTATTTCACAAATTCACGCATTTCCAACACGACTTAGAAATATTCTCAATTTAGAAATATTTTTACTATTTATTTTCAAGCACTTTCATGATGGAATTCTTGTGATAACGCATAGATGACATTGCCGAATAGCATCCGTTTTCAATTAACGATAATTTTCGCAAAATATTTCGAGCTGAAATACCAATAGATATCTTACAATATGCATCAATTAGTGCGAATGGAAAACGTCACGCGAGCTTGATCCTGCTGATTGTTTTTCTTGCTAATTCATTCATGGATCGCCCCATCGTGTGGCTTTTTTTCGCTACTCTGTTTTTTTGCGAGCGTTTCAAATCACATTGTTTTTCAACTTGGAGCATGCTTACGCACAGATACATGCAAAAGCCAGTTGATTGCTTACACGGCGAATGAGAACAACCCAAATTTGAGTTTAGTTCACTCATAATCGCCAAAATTGTAGGAACTCAGCGATGAGTAAAATTTGTCTCATGGTTTCCTATGGAAAAAATCTGCCGGAAAATGAGGAAATTGACGAAAATTTTATTCAGTTTCGGAGTAGTATCAATAGACTGAGTGATTCCAATATTTACTTTTCTCAAATTCGGGAATTTTTCCCTGGAAAATCCTGGAAAAACTTGGGAAAACATGAGGCAAATTTACTCATCGCTGAGTTCCTGTACTTTTGGCGATTATGAGTGAACTAAACTCAAATTTGGGTCGTTCTCATTCGCCGTGTAGGAAAACGAAATCTAATGCTTGGAATTGCGTTACAAAAAAATTGTTTGCATTGAAATAATGCATTTAACAGGTATGTTGTCTTTGGAGGAAATGTTCCTAATGATATTTTGAAACGATCTACGGGAATGAAATGTGACTTTTTATAAGAAATACTTGTGTAATTGATAAGCTATGTTAGCGACCACTATGATTGTTTGAACTTAGAAAATGGTTTACAATGGTTTACAGAAAATTTAAACAATAAATCAATCTTGTAAAAATTGCTAGAGCTAGCAATTTTAGGCAAATTCTTCATCCACCGTACATTTTTTTGCTTAGGCTTATAACAAGGATGTGTTTCAATTGTTGTTACAATTTAGCTATGAAACTACACAAATATAATATTCCATGAGATTTAATTATGATGTTCTAGAATGTTCAAATGACTCTGGAGTACTGATCCTTGCAATTGCAGACTCAGCAGGAGTAAATTGATGCATTGGTATCCAGTAATGATTGACAAGCTTAGTTGAATCCTATTAAACATATAGGAGGCGTCACAAGTTCTCCAAATTGTTCTGTAAGATTGATTCTGAGGTTACATATGCTTAACGAAGTTTTTCACGGTGTCCCTAATGGATGCACGAATATGTAAGGCTTCGTTGGACCTCGCAAAATTATGTCAGAAAGGTGGTTGTGTTAACGGCAAATTTACCCTCGGATTTACCTAAAGTAAGGTTTAAGAAAATATATTTTTCATTTATCGTTATTTTTCTGTTCTTTCAAATCAGTTGCACATATGATTCGGTGCCGATAAATTTACTAGATTTAAAGTAAATGTATTTGACCAGGTAGCTTGGTATAACAAATCTATCTTTGCTTCCTAGCATTACACACAATTGTGATATTGATATCTGGGTTCTGAGGCATAACATCTCTGATCACGCCTTCCTTCGAAAGGGAAGTAAAGCCGTTGGTCCCCAGTTAATGAGTTGATGGGTCGATAGGTAGGGTCCAGGTGTGAGAGCTGCCTCTTTGGCGTCGGTAGCATTGGTGCTCAGCACGGAAAACATATCAAGGAAAAAAAATCTTATCAATTTTCTAATAAAATCAAACAAAATTATCAACTGGGTAAATCTTGCGTCATCATAGATTTACTATTGAACCACATTTTCTTAATTTTCAAGTTCTGCATGTTTTCCAAACGGTATGAATGCTGGACTTACAATAGAAAAGGGCCCAAAAGCATTTGTAAACAAACCGCTATAAAGCCCTTTCCTCACAAAGCGAAGGCCTCCCACGCAAACCAACACCATCATCGTGTAACTTTGGTTTTCTGGTTTGCGTGGGCGGCCTTCGCTTTGTGAGCAATGAGCTTTAGAACGGTTTTTTTACAAATGCTGTTGTGCCCTTTTCTATTGTTGATCCAGAATGAATTAACTGATCAGCATAGATTTAACTTAAAACTTAGAAAAGTATCGAGAACATAGTATCCTGAATATTAACCATTTCATCATTCACAAGTTGGATATAACCTGAGAAATTTTTGCTCAGCACAACGAAATATTGATTGATGCAATCTTTCGGGAAGCGAAAAAAGCATCGTTTTACCGGTGTAGTGTAGTTTAAAAACATTGCATAACATCGCATTTCAACTGCTTACGAGAAACGAAAAAAAAAAACGAACAGCTAGGTATTGCCGTTACAAGAGAGCCATGCACAGCTCATGCACTGATTTGCTTTGTTTACCAACTTGCCACAGAAGGGTGGCAATCGAGGGATGACTACGATGTGTCTTCGCCACAACTTAGATAATATACCTTTGTAATGCTGTAATAATGTAAATCTCGAAAAAAAATTAGCTTGACCTTTTTATTCAAACAACCGGTTACTAAAAATAATTTGACTCATATAGCTCTGATCAACTTTGATTCGGGTTGTTCTGCTTTAGTTCGATTTGTAGGTGCCACTGTGACGTCAAATACATTTGTGTCAAATCGCTCGTACCGGTTCTGACACAACATCTTGATTTCGTCATGAACATATTTAAAACACCCATAATGCCAGTAAATCTGATATTTTCTCACTATAAATAGAACACTTGTATCGTTTAGATTAACGACAAAACTCCAATCGAAACAAAAAATGTATTACACAATTGCCTATCGCTTTCGACAATCACTAATCGCGACGGTCGGTGATTTGTTAGCTCTCCCAAAGGGTAGCGCGCGAAAACCATTGCAACCCAATAAGCTATAGCGTATAGCTGGTGTTGTTGTCTGGTCTGGAAACGGGGAACCAACATTAATCATTTTCGGCATAACAAAGTGAGCAGCTCTCCCTTCGGCGTTGATCTTGTTTTAGCAGCAGTTCCAACTGGGTTTAACTAACTTGTCGGCTTGTGTGCGCACACACAAACACACAGCTTCTTGACTCGGTGCGGTTATCAGCTTTTGACAATCTTTTGGCATGCTTGCACACATTGTCTATCTCTAAAGTCGTGTGCCGCGGCTTCTTTCGACGGGGTATTTTATGACAAGGGGATAGTACAGTTCCACAGCCCGCCACCTCCGTCCTCCCACGACAGCTTCTTGTTGTTGTGTAACACAATCGCTCTGGAATCCCGCTCCTCGTTAATAGCTTTATGCGCGATCAGAAAGTTTGCTCTGGGAGACAAGATAATTAATGGAAATTGTTTGGAAATAAACTCTTCGTGTTGGTGGTGTGTGGGGTGGAGGGGAAAGGGCAGCAGAAACCTAAATTGAACGTAAGAGGTGTTGTCTTTATTTTGGCAACTTAACGCTATCTTTTGACATTTTCGATTTTCCATTGAGTTCTTGGAACTCCACGTGCAGTCCGACGTTCTGGGATCTATCAGCTTTTTGCCAAGTGGCGTCGAGACGGAGCAGAAGTAGGGTTACGGTATGTAATGTGGGTCTAGTCCTTTCATTCGGCCTATCACGCAAATAAATAATTAATTAAGGAATATTACACAAAAAATAAGGAAAATATTGATCACTGATGGTTGATAAATGTGTACCACACACAAATCAATTTATATCACAACATTTCAATACATTTTCAGCTCTCGTAAGTAATAAAACTGGTTGAGAATATCACAATGTTCGGAGTTTTTAGCCGCCATGACTTATAAGGTTAAGATGGGAAGGTTGACTGACGATCATCAAATGGCCTGATTATGGCATTTATTGATTGGAATTACCTGATAATACACACTAGACGTAAAACTTACAGTTGCTGTTTGAATATTTTATGTTTATTTTAATTGTTTAACAACGTTTTCACAAGTAAAACATGGACCCAACTTTAGGGACACATTTCTTTTCTATGTTCCTAACTATGGCCCATGAAATTCATTTGACAGCATATAGCAATAAGAGTAACGTCAACAATGTTGTTTTGCATTTGGATGATAAGGAACGAACAGGAAGGGAGATTTTTTCTGCCAAACCTGTATAATGAACATCACAATGTTCTGATTTAGATATTCTGCGGTCAAAAGACGATAAGCGAAATTTTTAATTTTTAATTTTTAAATTGAGTGATTTAATGTAGTTTTCGTAAAATTTTCTCTAAGAAATGTTTTGAGGAATGAAGAGCATTAAGTTAACAGTGATAGTGATAAAAAAAAATACATCAGAAAACGTTACCAAGAGCGTTTTTTTGAGGATCAAACAAGATAGGACGAAGTTGCATCCATAAATAGACCCAATTTGGGGACAATAGACCCATATTACATACATTTCCCTCGTGAGTTATTGTCTTAAAAAAAGTAAGTTTTTCAACTTTTCGTGGTTTCTGATAGCAAACGACATGATAAGCATATCTAAGCATACCATTTAGCAGTAGAATATCGTTTGCAGGTAAATTCATTGATGAGTTATGATTAAAAACGTAATCGATGGTTGCATATTAGACCGAGGTTAGGGACGTATACCCTAGATTTTCAATTTGAGCACAATGCGTCCATAATCGAGGCGAATGATAAGACGCTTTTCTTTGTTTGCTCAGTTTCTATTCAAGCCAGCACCAAGTACTAATTTAGGCATCATCATTGGCCTTGGCCCAACAACAACAAACATCGCTTTTCGGATGCTCCACCGGAATAGCTTCATTTCCGGCGAGGTTCTCCCATTTAGCAACGAGTGCTCTCCAGCAGTAGAGTGTTCTTCTAAATAATACTCATTATCTGATAATAACGATAAAGATCAGCGGAAAACGATAATCCTCCGAACGAAGTCCTTGAAACGCACGATTCCGACCCAGCTTAGTCGACTCCTCTCGCAAAAAAAAAACAACACTTTTGGGAGGAGGGTATGATATTCGGTAATTTTATTTACAAGAAACAATCTACAAATTTATTTATTTTCATTTAGGACCACTCCCTCCCGAACGGCAGCCAGTCAGTGGCAGCACCTAATGGGCATTCCCTTATCGCTTAACTTGCAGTGGGGAAGGCTCCTCGGACAGTTTTTGCTATCCCGCTCTGGGCTCTCTGGGATCGCTTTCCTTACGGTCCTTACGGTTGCACTGCACCACCCACATGGCCAGAGGGAGCAAAAGTGGCTATTAAATAAAATGAGAAACTAAATGAAGCCAACGAGCAGATTGGTCTATCGAATGGAAAGAGCACACATACTCCATCGTTCGGGGGTATGCCAAATGAAGGTTTTTTTTTATTATATCGGTACTGTAAAGCTGTCAGCTTGTTAATGTTTCATAGTTCGTGGCTGAAATCAGGTTTTGCTTCGGTTTTTTTTTTAATTTTTTAAGCTTATAATGTTTTACAGGAACACCCTATTGAAGAATCGAATACCTCACTATAAGCAATGAAAAAAAAAAAAAAAAAAAACTGAACATAATGCTGCAAGAAGCGAATATTAAACCTCAAACAAACAAACTAGCTGGTGTAAAGAAGCAGGACATGGTACACACATTTGTTGTCATTGTATTGTTTCTTCGTTTCGTTTACTTTATGATTTTATAATTTCTATATGAGGGTACACTTTGTGAAAACTAAAAATGGAACATGTAACAACATTATGAAAGATTTTGAACGTTAATAACTCAGCTGCCCCTGGACAAATTTCAAAAAAATTATCACCGATCGATCAGAAATATTTCTACGCATCTGTTTAAATTAAGATTTTATCATTTTTCAAAATGTCACCATTGAAAATTGCAAAGAATTTGCAATTGTTGCTATGATAATCAAAATTATCACCGATTACCTGCGGACAGCGATTTCCCTAACACAGAATTCAAAGTTGAATTCGATCCGATCTCACCAAACGGTGTTTATTAAATCACCGCGTAGTACGTGGTGGTGAACGAAAGGCAAGCAGCTAGCTATCAAGGCTGTCCACAACCGCTGATCGGATTCCGTTAAAATCCCCGTGTGTGGTGGTGTCCGGTCGTCAGCATCAGCAGCAGCAATGCTTTCGGCGCGTCGCGTTGAACATTGTTCCCCAGTACACAACGAAAGGCTGCCTGCAAGCAGCGAGCTGCAGCCCACATGAGCATCCATAGAAGGAGGAAGAAGCCGCACAGCTATTGATCGGAATCAGCAGCTCTTTGCGAGTCGCTGTGGGCCATATATGTCAAACGCGTCATAAAAAAACTATAAACAGAGAGAACCCTGCTCACATTCCTATTCCTACACAAAACCCAAGCTCCTGCTGCAGTTCATCAACATTCTCTTTTGTTTACCACGGCAACATAAACGAATTTCTCGCTAAGCTCGCAGCCTAGTTTGTAACAATGTTACAAGAATATAATTACATTAAAATTAAATTTAAGAAAAACAAATTTGATTTAAAATGAATTAAATCTTAATGATACAAGTCAACTTGAAAACTTTGGTAGCGGGTAGCGCTAAAGCTAAAAAAATATTCACTGCCGTTCATAGGGGGTTACAGGCAACCAATAAAAAACGAACACGTCCTCGCGATAGAATTTTCAATAGAAGCCATAGGGAGCTTCATGATAAAATTCCTAGCATCGGTCTCAGTCCGGTTTAGTCAATTCGCATGAAAGGGTGTTCTGAGTTAAGAAAGTGGTGAAAAATAGAATACAGTGGAGAAAGTGAAAATTATTAAAATTAGCAAAAATGAGTTAACGGGAATTTCATCCTAGAGGCAAATTGAAAATTATACTAATTCTTATGGATAGAGCTTTTTATAGTAAAATTAGTAATCAGGTAACTTTAGAACATGCACTTATAAAAAAAAATTGCCTTGATGCTAAATCTATTCGTCGTTTGAAGATTTCCTTCAAACGAAGGCCGCTGGTTGGGACATAACTCAATATTGCCAACCGGAAGCTCACCACGTGGATAAACACCCACCGAAAACCGGAGAGAATCGCTAGAGAGCGATCAAGGTCGTACCCCCGTCAACTTTCGTACGACAGCCGAAGTAGGAGACGACGATTCCACCGAAAGCACGCCGTTGGTACTGGTAGTACCCCATCATCTCCTATTCTTCGCCACCGAAGGGAATGACAAAACCGTTGTCCGTTCAGTCGTACTACCGTATGGCCCCGAAGAACCTGTGAGACGTCACGAGATAGGATTCCCAGCAGTGCTTTCTCTCCTACGGCGAACAGGGACCACGATAACCTACAAGGTCCCCTCTGCGAATATATCCGCTTGGTGTGAGACACCAAGCTGAAATCCACCGTCAAAAAACCGGACAAGCACTGTACGGTGTCCTTCGTCCACCGCCCGCTGCCAGCATAAATCACGTAGGGCGGTGATAGTTCATCGTTAGAACTTTCCCCACGAGGTTCATCGCAACGAAGCATCGTACCGGTACGCAACGTAACGCCGGCAAAGTCATCGCATGTCTCCCGCCAACCACCGGTCATCAGCCAACGCCACAGTCACCGAGAAAACTGCAAGAATCAGGTGATGTACTAGAAGGGTATAGTAAAGAGAAGTTGAACCATAACGAAATAGACTAGAGTATGATAGGCTAGGGAGAATAAATGCAGGCGAAACCGATACTGCGTCTTGGCAAACTTGATCGAATCCATGCAAGTAGTTTTGTTGGTCTATTTTAAATATAATCGAAGTGACTTGAATTATTTTCTGGACGTTTTTGCTGGTTGATTGGTTGCACGCGTCTTTAGGTGTTCGGAAGTGAACCTATATCACAGTCTCATCAGGCATTCGTAACATCCCGACTTTGCGACAGCTTTGTTGTCTGGCGCGGAAGCAAAGATCGTTTTTGCTGTGCTTCCACACTTGTTACATTGGCGCCCAACCATCGGGTTTTGGCCAGAAGTTGTATATATTTTTGGGAACGTTTGTTTACAGCTTTAAGCTCAGACTCTAGTTCGGATTTAAGATTTTAGATAAGTTTGTTTTTTTTTATTGAAATTTTGCGTATAGGTGAATTAATTGAAGAAGTGAGTTTTGGATGATTTCTAGTTTTACATAGTTACGTAGATTCTTAGGTTTAACAAAAATTGGGATGAATTTGTCGGTTTTTTTTTTCTTCTCTTCTGATTATCCTTTTTTATGGTGATTGATGGAAATTGAAATAATCGGCACCTGAAATTAAATAATTGTACATATAAATTAGTATTTTGTTTACACATAATCTCAAATAAGAGATTGGATAGAGCCTAAACATTTAACCCCTGATGAATTAGAATACGAACTAAAACTTCTCTGCCTGGATTTCCCAGGAATGCCTATAGAAGAACAGCAACAATCTCTGTTCAGTGAGCAGTGTAGAGAAGCTCAGGTTCCGAAAATTTTAACACCAAGAAAAACTGTGTTAGAAGAAGTAGGAATATTTGAAATTAAACTGATAATGATAAGACATGAATTGGAAGTAAAAGTCGAAAAACAGCTGATCACTTGACTGAAAAATTTGTATTTGCGTCTGAAGAGGATAGCAGCGCTAGATGCATATCAAATTCAAATGAAAAAGGAACTATTAGATGAAATCGAAACATTAGTTGAGGTATTCGGGTCAGAACGGGACCAAATTCCACATTGGTATTCAGTAGTAAATTTAGAAGATATTTGCATGCTTGAACATCATGACTATAGTATACTTGTTTTAAAATTCTTGACAAGGAAGAACGCCTCCAACAGCGACTTCTGCCCTCAATCACGACGGCCCAACACTTTTTTGGCCGGCTTGCCGTCTTAGACCAAAAGAGGTCAGCCCTCCAAACACTCCGGAATGTAGCCTAATTGAGAAGCTTTGGGCCATCATGAAGGCAAACCTTCGTAAAACCTTGAAACTTGAAAGTGATGGTAAGTTAACTTGAATTAAAGAAAAAGTCTAAACAAGTCGGCCCTTCTAGTGACCAAAGCCTGATGAAAGGGGTCAATGCAAAGGTGCTGGCGTTTGGGTTGGAAGAGGAGGTTCAATAAAGCAATTATGTCAAAATATAACCATCACCCAACCGGGGGATGTAAGATTCGCTTACAATTATGTGTGATTCATCATCAGAGGATGTTAGTGGAGACCGCATGAACCGAGGATGCGATATACCTAGCTGCGGTCCGATGTAAGAAAATTGGAGACCGAAAAATGTGGAGTGTATTAGTGAGTGAAATTAATTATGCCGAAAATAGGTTGCCGACTGGACTCGAACCACTGAAGTTGCGACTATCAGACCTGTGCTTTCTCCACTGCTCTCTCCATGCTTCTGAATGTGGTCAGCCTAAAAGCAAACATGAAGCGCTAATTTTCTCGCATGCTCGACTTCGTATGCTTTTTCTGCTGGAGAGATTCGAGACAAGTGTGTGCGTCGTTCTACAATGTTCTACAATGTGCGTCGTTCTACAAGCTTACTGGTATAGTCGAAAGCGTAGATGGAACACGAAATAAAAAAAGACAAAAAACCATTACATCGCCTGTATGGTCAATTTCTAACATTCGTTGCGATGTTCATGAACAGAGGATGATAGGAAACGGAACTAACATTCATTGTAATAGATTTTTGGTTTGCGTGTAGTAGTACTTCATTTCCAGAACGTTTGAACAGAATCGGACTTAAGGAAAATTTTCGGTGACCTATTTTGTATGTCAAAATTTTCCCGAATTTTATTTCATACAAAGGGTTAACTTAAGTCTTCAAACTGAGCTTAGTGATTATTGGCATACGGTCCGTGGTCTGCCGTGCGCGCCACCCTAGTCATAATATTGGAACATGACCGTTGGACGACAGCTATATCGATTTTCAGAATGCAGCTTTTGATCTTGTTGGTAAGTTGTCCTTGACCTTCCAATTATCATTGTATACCATGGAGCTCAATAGACCGAAAAATCCTCGAAGGACCCCACGTAACCAAAAATTCTGATAAAAGGCTATTTGTGGCTTAAGCAGCTTGGTTGAAGGTGGTCTATAGAATTCTAAGCAGCCTCATTTTTAAGACGTTATAAGAACTTGAAAGTTCTGGTACCATAATTGAAGAGCATTCTAAGCAGCTTCTGTTGGAACTTGAACGGAACTTTTAAAAAATAAATAAAAAGTTTTTGTCCTCTACAGTTAGAGTGAAATAACGTGTGCGACAATTTTCTGGAGGGTGTAAGGATTAATTCACCTAAGGTGACATTTTTCTGCGCACGTTTTTGGTCTCTAAGAAAAGTATTTAATTCATTATCATTTGTTGTGGACACCGATAGAGTCTTTACGTCTATTATCTCGTTCACACTATCTGTTCGGAAAATCATTCTCATATCTCATTCATTGAGCCTTTCTGAGGGAATAAACGCGAGTGTAAATGTGGCAAACAAATCTCATGCTTGCATTTGGGCCCGCACTGGCACGATCTTCAGGAAGTCCGTCCGGTTTCTTGGCTTCGCCGATGACATCGACATCATGGCACGGAATTTTGAGACTGTGGCGGAAACCTGCATCAGACTGAAGGCTGAAGCTGGTACCAAATTAACGCTAAATATTTCTTACGTATTTTTAAGCATTTCCTGGTACCTTATACTTTTGACAGAGATGACTGTACCGTTATACCAACAATCAATACGAAACTAACGATTTTAAATTGGCTCACCACTTTAGTAGCCTATTGGTCCCAAGCAAACGATTAACGTACCCTATTCTAGTTGAAATTCTATTACTACACTATGTTTGTTTTGATTCGCTATGAAAGTTTGACAGATAACATCAGGGGTGTGTGGATTCATGCAGAACATGCAGGGGTGAGTGAAATAGCTTGGGACTGCTTGGGACCGTTGTTCTGGTACTGAGTGAGCCAAAAATAATAATGATTTTCTTCGGAACCCAGTGGTCTTAGAGTTACCTCTATGGTTATACTCCTTTAATCCAGTACCGTAATCAAAGTACTAGATTAAAATAGTAGAACGGTACTACACGCAAACCAAAAATCTATTACAATGAATGTTAGTTCTGTTTCCTATCATCCTCTGTTCATGAACATCGCAACGAATGTTAGAAATTGACCATGCAGGCGATTTAATGGTTTTTTGTCTTATTTTATTTCGTGTTCCATCTACGCTTTCGACTATACCAGTAAGCTTGTAGAACGACGCACATTGTAGAACATTGTAGAACGACGCATACACTTGTCTCGAATCTCTCCAGCAGAAAAAGCATACGAAGTCGAGCATGCGAGAAAATTAGCGCTTCATGTTTGCTTTTAGGCTGACCACATTCAGAAGCATGGAGAGAGCAGTGGAGAAAGCACAGGTCTGATAGTCGCAACTTCAGTGGTTCGAGTCCAGTCGGCAACCTTTTTTCTATTTTTTCGACATAATTAATTTCACTCACTAATACACTCCACATTTTTCGGTCTCCAATTTTCTTACATCGGACCGCAGCCCAGGCGAGTAAGAGAGGTGCCACAGTCGGAAGAAGTGTTAGTTTGTTTACTAAAATGAATCACCCATTTTGTTATGGCAAGTTTTGCTATAAGAAATGCTCCTCGTGTTTATTAGCGAAATTCACATCAAAGATTGATTAATTGCGTAGGAAATCAGTTTGGCACGGCATTTTAAACCAGCATACATATTCCGGTCGTATAAAACAGGTTAAAAACTGTCCAAATCCGCAGATAAAAAATTTTGTTTTGAATTTCTGTATGGCAAAATAGTGAACTTTTCGTGAACATTAACGGCAAAGAACTCACCAAAAGTATATGAGTGAGCTTGTAGGGCGCTTGAAGTGTGAACGGGATATTACACCATAGACGAGTGCACGGATGGATTTGAGTTCACTCACTCGACAAAAAGTGACACAACAGCGGGGCCCTGTTTACTAATAATGAACACATATGTGTTCATTTATAGTAAACAGGGCCCCGCTGTTGTGTCACTTTTTGTCGAGTGAGTGAACTCAAATCCATCCGTGCACTCGTCAATTAGGTTCTGCAGCGTGACGTCACAAATGAACTCAGTGTTAATAGACTGAACCTTTTTGACAGTTCAGTGGTACTGTTTACAAGCACTTAGTCGTTTTTTCGAAAAAACAAATTCTAAAATTTCCGAATTTTAACTTGAAAATTGTCGAGGAACAGCGCGTTGCAAGGATGTTGCTCGTGAACATTGCAGAAATGCTGTTTACATCTCACTGCAGTCTGAAAAATTATCGAGAAAATCCACCCAAGAAAAAATCGACTAAGTCCACGTAAACAGTACCACTGAACTGTCATCAGATTGAGGTTAACCCCGACGGTGCAAAACCTAATTCGTTGAAACCTTGTTTTTGAAGCAAGCCTTGAAAATCAGTTACTACAATCGAAGTGAACGTCACCCAGCATTTCGGAACTACTGTTTTGATTTAGATCTATTTTAAATTTTTATTTCGTCAGAGTCTTCAAGTTGGAGAATGTATGCAAGCTCTGCAAGAGGAACCAGCTTGTCGGAAGATCACCGTAAAGAAAATGAAAATTCGTACGATGACGGTGCTGTTACCCGGCTACGGCGAGCAAGATTAACTAGGCAAGATGCTTTCGATATTGCTGAATCGTCCACTTCAGGTAGCATCGACAACAAATATCTATATGCTCAGGCAGTTTAGTTTCAAATTTTCATATTTCAGTTTCACAATCTTCTAGTGAAGCTGAACTAGCTCTAGCTGAGCTTACCGGTGTTTCAAGTTTTGAAATCGTTAATATTGAGGAACAAATGCCCAATCGAGCCGACCGAACCCTTGAAGAAGCGGTAGCTCCGCGAATGATTCCATCCCGGCCATTTGTTCGTTTAGTGCAGAAAGTTGCCCAAAATATTAGGACGGATTTCAGTTTTCAAAATGCTGCCTTAGAAAAGCTCCGGAGTGCAAGCGAGGTGTATTTGATACAACTAATGAAGGACCAACATTTATGTGCCATGCATGACAAGCGCGTCTCAATTTTGCCCCGGGATATGATATTAGCTCTTCGCCTCCGAGGGGGTTTTCCGAGAAGGAATCATGAGAGAGTGGCTGGTCGAAGAGAGCACAGAAGAAAAATGTAAATGATAATAGTTTTGGAATGTTTGATACAATCTTGTTAAATTATAATGTATAGCTTTAGGTGCTATTTATTTGTCATCTGAATCTGGTTGATATCACTGTCCTTGCTTTCTAAAACCATTGGTTAAAGTGCCAAATCTCAGATCGATTTTTTCGTTCCAACCGATGTTTTCGTTTACAAAAGGATCACCAGATTTGCTATTCTCCTCAGTGTAACAACAGCGTTTAGATGAAAATTGTGTTTATTCCACTTCTCGCGCGAGTCGAGATGACCATTCTCGTTTCCTTCTCGCGTGACAATTCTCACTCTATTCCGAATGTCGACTCGCACGACGCGAGTTGTTCATTTTGCATCGAGAGGAAGGATGAATCGACAGCGAAGTGCTGTTCATTTATAGAAACGTCAAACTGAAAAAGTTCATCGCTAAAGCTATGATAAGGGCGTATGCAGTATTTTCTAACAAAACAGTAATTTGATTTTGGAATAAATATCAGTTTTTTTCAATAAATAAAATCATAGATACGGATAAAAACAATAGAGCATACGTTTTTCTATCGTTTGGGAATTATAACTTAAGGTTCTAAGTAACTTTCTTTGCCACTTCGATAGCACGACCGGTTATGTATTTTGGTCCTTGTTTGAGAGAGGTGCAGGTTTGTTGTTGTTAATTCAAGGATCCGTTTTGTTTTTGTGAATCTACCAATCGTGGTCAAACCCGGTGTTTCGTGGATTTTTCTTCTAATAGTTGTGAGTTTTCTGTTTTTGGGTTTTCACAATGAGTAGTTATGAGTTTTGGTTTAGTGATGAGGAGGATGAAATCGAGGATTTACATTTTGAAACGGTGCGAGTTGAGCGTCGCAGATTGAGGGATTTGAGTAATCCCTTGGATATGCCATCAAATTTGTGAGTACTTGCTGAAATCTATAGATATCTTAATGCTTAAAACTATTTTCGATTACAGATTTTTAAATTACTTTCGTGTATCGAAAGAGCTTTTCCGATATTTATTGAACATTGTGGATGGCAAATTAGGAGGAACCAAATCTTCATCTGTGCAGCCGATGTTAAAGCTCTCAGCTGCGTTGAGATTCTTCGCTGAAGGGAGCTATCAGAAAGGTGTTGGCAACGATTTCTTTGCTGGAATGGCACAACCCACACTATCGAAGGCATTATCCGCTGTTATCGATGTGTTCGAAGCAGCAGTTTCAGAAGTCGAAAAGCGTGAAATCAAGCACAGCTTTTACGAAAAAACTGGATTTCCCGGCGTAATAGGTTGCGTGGATGGTACGCATGTCAGGATTGTTAAGCCTGTTGGTGATATTCAGCACCTATATTACAACAGAAAAGGCTTTCATAGTTTGAACGTTATGCTTGTATGAATGTTTAATTGCTGAAAAAACTTGAATTACTTATGTATCATGATTTCAGGTCTGCGATCATAAACAGATGATCCGTTACGTGGATGCAAACAGTCCCGGTGCCAATCACGACTCGTTTATTTGGAATAATAATCCATTAGATGTTGAGTTGAGTCAGCAATACCAGAATGGAGAAAGAAATACTTGGCTTTTGGGTAAGCTTCGGTAATTGTGTGTGTCAAGCTGAATAAAACTAAACTTGGCTTTTTGTATTTGGTTTCAGGAGATGCAGGATACCCTTTAAAACCTTATTTGATTACACCATTCCGTAGTTCTGGCGATGCAAGGCAGACTAAATTCAACGAAATTCACTCTAAAACAAGGATGCTAATTGAGAGAACTATAGGAGTAATGAAGAATGTGTTTAGGTGCATCTTAGGAGCTCGTCAGCTGCACTACAAACCAGAAAAAGCTGCAAAAATTGTTAATGTATGCTGTGCTTTGCACAATTTGAGAAAACAATTTAATCTTCCCGATGATAACTTTGACGAGTTGATTGATATTCATCAAATTGAAGATAATGCACATAATAATGAAAATGATGCATCAGTAAACGAAATAAGACAGCAAATAATGTACCCTATCGCTTGAATACTACATGAAGGAAATATAAATGTTGAAAAATAGTTAGTATAAAAGCCCACATTTTTGGAATCATAAACAAGAAAGAAGACAATATGGACTTCAAAAATACTCCAGGTTAATTTAAGGAGCCCCGCATAAAAGCGAACCATAAATTGACCTTACCTAAAATGGTTGAAAATTGTTTATAATCCCTGCTAAACTTTAACTGAAATGGTTATGGAACTTTACATGAACGTTTAATGATAAAGTTTCAACCTTATGTATTATGGTTTTTTGGAACTGGACCTTACAAATAATGGGTTGTTAAGAACAATTACCATTCCAAATTCTTGTTTTCTCCATACATTTACAGAAAGAGAACTATATAAGAACGTTTTAACTTATGATTTGAGAACATTAATGGTAATGGTTATGGTAGTCAGTAAGGTCCATTAATGGTTTTGTATTATCGCTCAACTTTACGTGGAATATATCGTGAATTGGTAATCAGTAAATTACAGGCAACTAATTCGCGATATATTCCACATAAAGTTGATCGATGTTACAAAACCATTCGTGGACCTTACTGACTACCATAACCATTACCATTAAAGTTCTCAAACCATAAGTTAAAAAGTTCTCTTTCCGAAAATGTATGGAGAAAACAAGAATTTGGAACGGTAATGGTTCTTAACAACCCATTATTTGTAAGGTCCAGTTCCAAAAAACCATAATACATTAGGTTGAAACTTTATCATTAAACGTTCATGTAAAGTTCCATAACCATTTCAGTTAAAGTTTAGCAGGGATTATAAACAATTTTTAACCATTTTAGGTAAGGTCAATTTATGGTTCGCGTTCATGCGGGGTTTCATCTGAGATTGTTTTATTTTTCGTGTCATTTACAGGCATCCTTGGGTTCATCCTTACCCCGCTCAGGCATCATGAGATATCGTTGCTGAGACGGATATCGTTGGTTTCTGCGGCTTGATTCCCTGCATCAGTCAGGGAATTCACCCACGCTAACTTATCCCGTCTACAGCAACGGTTAGCTTCCCTTTCGAGAGTCGAATACCGTTGAACGGTCTCGATCTTGACTTCTCGGCTCCTATTCCGCTGTCTCGCGGATTTTCAATCTTCGCCCCTTGACCTTCCTCCAGGTTTTATCAATGTTTTTTTTATGATCGTGATTTTTAGCCGGAGGCTAGTTCATTAATAGGTTTTATCAATGATTAACTTTTTCAGCTAAGTTTGCAGCTCATCCATAATATTTTCGCTTGTTTTCATAATGGCATTCTTGATGGCCGTCCATTGTTCTTCTACGCCACCACCATCTGAAATATTCACCGCGCGAACCTCAATTATTTCGGTAATCTAACCGACGATCTCTTCCCAGCGGGAATTTAAGTCAGCGTATTTTAAATCGCAGCCAAAGTCTACCCTCTTGCCGTTGAACCCACGCAATGCGTAGGCGAATCTCCCGAGCAAAGTAAAACAACAACGTGATGTCATCTAGAAAACAAATTTTGTTATTCCAGATATTATTTTGTTTTCAGTTGTTATCGTATAACTAATATTGTTATCACCCTTGAATAATTTTGTTATCAGTTGATATCATGAAAAAATATGAATTGATGTAAGGTTAGTTCAAAACTTTAAATATTATGCGTATAGTAAGAAAAAAAAAATACTGCCAGTCACATTTCAGTTATCAGCGTAAGGCTTTCATACCAAATAGGGGAAATGCAGGTAATGTCGGCCTAAGTGTCCCTAATTTGGGTCCATACATAAATTCAGTAATCGACTAAATTTTCAATAGCAACCAAAAATATCCATTAGTAACGTCCCAATAACGCGTTCATCTAGATAAAATTAATAAATAGCAGATTTTTAGCAACGGGCCCAATCTTAGATCCATAGGCCAACATTAGAGACATTTCCCCTATATAAAATAACTTGAAATTTGTTGAACAAAAAAATGCATAGATCACAGGATATGTTATCAAGATGTTTTCAATGATAACTAAATCAGTTATATTTGTGATATCGAAGGAGTATTATTTTGTTACAATTTTTGTTATGTTGACTGTTTATTCGACCACAATAATAACATTTACAGGATCCGGAGATAAAACAAGATCAGAAAAAATCGGATTATTCGTACAAAACAGCATATCTCCTAAACCATATTTGAGTCGCCAAACGAAAGGTATTTAAATCCGGCAGTGTGAAAATTGCATATAAATAGTAGATAGCGAGCTAGGACAACTTTTAAGGAAGGTACAAATCGGTTTTTTCATCTCTCTTTACCAAACTCCCCTTTGAAGAGGGATGGTGAGGGGTGTGTCCCTCCTCTGCCACCACTGGCAAAAAGAGATGAACGCCGACCGCTCAAGTACCAACGATGTGTTTGAAACAGTTTTACCGATTTTTAACGCACTTCAGTTGTTATTTGAAGGAAGGCATCCAGTCGTAGGTTTGGAAATTAGCATCTTCAACTAGACAAACTTAAGTTCAACGCAATGTCATCAAAAACATAGCTAAAGATATGGAATTCTATGTCATCTGAAAAATGATTTGACCATTAGTAGTAAAATATGAAAATCTCTTAAATAAAGAAACAAAAAAGTAGTAAAATACAGATATACAAATCAATCATCTCCCCTAATTTCGAGGGGGACGACTCTATCTACAATGCAATAAAGATTGTGTTTTGCTGTGGCTAGCTGCGCGCACACTGAGCAGATAGAAAGAAGATTTATGACGATTCTGAAGATTTCTTACAAAAAGATGATGAGCGATGCAAGTTGATGCGACAAATGAAAGAAGATTTTTCGAAGATTGATTCGCTAGTGTGAGATTTTTTGAGCATCAAACTTGAGATTTAGATGTGTCGCCCCCCTCGGAGATTACAGCGTTTGCAGAATAAAATAATGCGGTTGTAATATGATTCACTTTCTCAACTTTGATGCTGGACGCTTTGCAATGGTTATCGGAGAAGCAAAGAATTGTGTACATGACAATGGTGTTCATTTTGAAACCCCACAATATCAACGTCACTCCGTCGTTTCTGATGTCGATCCCCATATCATCCTCACCCCCACCGACGTCGACAGAAAAATAGATCATCCTCCAACACCAAACGTACACAGTTATAAAAAAGTACCCAAAATTAAGTTCTTTTCACTCATCTCGGCACTATAGTGCAGGAACCCAAAAGTAGGTAAAGCGGGTCAAAGTTATTTTCATTTACTTGTGTGCAGTTCGTATGGAATTTTCCACTAGCTTTTAACCAAAAGTAAGTTAGTTGTACCCAACAGTAGGTAAATATGATTATACTCAACGTTGGGTTCCCACACTTTACTACCCCTGTTGGGTGGTTTTGCTCCTCCGTTTTTGACAACATTAGAAGGAGAAAAGGAGACAAACTAGTCAAAAGTAGGTAAAAGTGAACTGGCCGTTGGGTACTTTTTTCTAACCGTGTAGAAAGAAGCCGGTATGAGGCCAGTGTCAGAAACGATAAAACGACGCTAATATAACCGGTTTTACTGTACTGGAACCCACGGACACCCACCCCGACGGCCGCTGGGATCTCGGACTCGGATCCAAACACCCACAGACACACAGATTGTGAGGTCATGTTTCTAAATGGCATATCTCCTCAACCACTGAGCTGAAGACTCAGAGACTCATGTCCACCGAATAACGAAACCAAGCAAGTTAATCGGAATTTGACCAAATAAACAAGACGGAAATATTGCACAAAAAACCTTCTTTCACTAAAATTGGACTAGTTATTTAAGCAAGTAGGTTGTTCAAATTATTTATTTATTTTTATTTAAAAAGTGGGTTTGTTTCGATATTGAATCATATTTCTATTCCTGACACTCTTTGTATTTCAAAATTTCAAGTTTTTCCTTTTTGTACTTCAACAATTCAATTTTGAACTCCAATTCTGCTTGTCTATCTTTTGTTTTTTGTAGCATATATTCACGTTGTTGTTTCGCTTCTTCCTCTCGTAGTTTGAAGACTTTTCGGGAGTACCGTGCGCATTCTCCGGTATTCTCGACGATCTTTTTTAAATATTCCGTTTGTTGTTCCAGCAAGTTATACCGCAAATCCTTGCTATCCGGATGCCGTCGTTTGCGTTGCGCGGTACGAGAGCTGCTGTTGTTATTACTGTTCTCAATATCTTCTACTACCTCGTCAACTGGGTCATCTACTTCAGTCGGGTTGGCGTAAGCTTCCATTGTACTGGAGAGAAGTGGCGGTCCCGGTGACGACAGAATATTACGCGGTTGACTGGGACCCGGTTCAGGACTTAGTGGTGATGTAACAGTCACAGGCAGACCAAATCTAGAACCTATAAATGAATGTATTGTACATATCCAAACTAATTTAGATTGCATATACATACCGGAATTATTTACCGTTTTGTCCAGGGACAGCAGTTTAACAACTGCATCCTCAGTTGATGATAACACCTTCATTGTGTTCGGCCCACCACCGGTAGCTATAGCCTCGCGATTGTTGTACGATAACTTTTGTTTGATTGTGTTTTTATAATCTGTCCAAACCTCCAAAGACAGAAAACATACTAAAAAACAGAACAGAATATCCCTAATAAAAAAATAACCATAAACGAACGATAATCCAAATCATTGAACTATTCCACAAATGGTTTGGATGATACCCAGAACACGTCGTTAAGCAAATTAACCATACAATTATTATTAGGGATGCTTTGTACGCCTTTTTAATAGAAACTAAGCGATCGATTCAACCTCTGGTGGTGAATATAAGAACGTCAAAAAGAGTGTTGTGAGCAGAATTGAATTTCCATATGAGTTTTCCTCCGTAACATGTTCAGGCCGTATCTCCGGAACCTGTGTACCAATTCCGGAAATATTCAATAGCGTTAAAATAATTTTATAGATCCTTTAAAACAATAACATGGATAAAAAATTTGTTAAAGCAAATGAGTGTGTTTGTCTCCATTTAAAACCATTTATTAATTTTATCGATGAATGATAATCTGACATAAACACACAAGCATATTGCTTAATTAAAACTAAAAACCTGAATTTATCCACATATGGTGAGATTTGAACCTTACGAAGTAATACGACAAGTGGTTTCGGGGGAAAAGGGCAAGGTGTCCAAGGAGGTTTTAGTGCGGTAAGAATCCCACACACAGTGTCACCGTGACCGTGCGCCCGGTCGTCAAGTGGTGGCATAATGGCCTTTTTAAAGGTTTCTTCCTTGCAAAAAAAAAAACACACACACACACACATGTTCCGATCTCGTCGAGCTGAGTAGAATGGTATGTCACTTGGCCCTGTGGGCCTCGGATCAAAAGTCGGGTTTTTAAGCGATTTGTAGCGAAGGGTAAACATAACTTTAATTCAAATGGAATCAGTTATTTTTAACAGGTCCCACTTTTTTGTGCTAAGAATATGCGCTTTTAATGTGTTTTGCTGCATCGAAAATACGTTACCAATCCGCTCCTCGGGGGTACCTTATACCAGCTTACATTTGAGAAACAGAGAGCAGAAAATTCCTCATGCACATAACGGTAAAATGTTTTCTATTAAAACGGCATGAACATAAATTTAATAACTTACCTTTTGCCAGCCCTTTACATCCCGAGTCGGGGGACCTAGACTATTAAGTCTACCTGAAAAATCCGTCCAGAGAGCGTGGTACTTTTGCCGGTCCATTGCAGCTGCCTCGCAAAATTTTTGCCCTCTGGCAACCGACGGGTGTGCTTCCATCCGATCAACCAGGAAAGCAAACTGCTTTTGGTTTGTCACACGGATTCTGCAATAATATAATTATATGATAAAAAAGTATTTTCAAAAGCATAAAAAATAAAACTTACCGCTTCACTTCCATTTTCTCGATTTTCAAACCTTCTCGATTGCTTCTGACGTATCGACAACACTCGCATGAAAACGTCATTCCGATCCGAGTTTTGTCGATATACATCGACTATGGGAATACACCGAAAGTTCATCGGAGTTCATTCGTATCGACAATTGTCACTCTATTCGAGAACGGGAATTGGGTGACATAAACGAGTCGACTCGGTACGCGTCACGCGAGAAGCGGAATAAACACAATTGCATTTCACACGTTAAAACTGTCTTTTGAACGGTTATCCAGTGATTTTTTTTCTATGAATTGACCAATTATGTATCTTGACGCAGTTATTTTTAACGGATTATTTTGTATGGATAGCTGTTATAACGACTTTTTAATAATATTGTAGCACTGCAAAAACTATTTTGTTCGCCATGATGGTGATGATGGATTTTTTGATATTTGATTAAATAGTAGTAGTAAAAAAAATAGTAGTCTACAAAGGTTTGAGCCTCGCATGCGTATTACGGATATAGAGGACTGAATTTAACATTAAAAAAAAAATGCGATTTTGAAGCTAATTTGGAAGATACCTTGAGGTAGTATAGTAAGTTTTTTGGCAAATGTTGGGGTTTCGTGAGCATTCCTGACATTGCTGAAAATTATGATAGCATCAAATTGTGGGGTTGCTAGTGTAATAGGATGCTTTGTTGATTGTTCATTAACTCTTGATCGCTTGTAATACTTATGAACAGGCATGGAAAATCATTTACATTCATTTCTTGCATTCATTTACATTCATTTGCCCCTAACTTTTTTCACCAACAGAATTTGTTTGTTAGTAGCTACAACTTTTGTTAAAAACTCAAATCCGTATATCTTATGCATGACGAACCAGAGCGAACAGAAGCCACTACTGTTTTTCAGTGAATGTATTTTACATTCACTGAAAAACAGTAACAAGGTCTGCCCGCTCTAATTTGTGATACATAAGAGATACAGATTTGAGTTAAGGACAAAAGTTTTAGCTAATAACAAATCCTACTAAAGTTCAATACATCATTTTGTGGAATGCTGTTGATGAAAAAAGTTAGAGGCAACTGAATGTAAATGAATGCATGAAATGTAAATGATTTTCCATGCCTGCTTTTATGAATATTTTAGGTGGACAAAAAGGCGAACCTGGACGCCTGAGCTTTTTCACATTTATATCGCTGTGAAGCAACTGTATACTCTAGAGGGAATTCATATCTGTAAATGTAACCAGCTCGTTTTTTTGCTAACCTGGTTAAAATGTTTACATTTAATTATCTTAAAGATAAATCGTCCAGCTCAAACCTTTGTAGGGGTAAGAAGTGGGACCATCATCATCAAATCAAGATCAGAAAATCAAAATCAGCTTTCAAGATCAATATCACCTCAAATCACAGGCACCAATATCACAAGCCATCATCACCACGAAAATTAAACGTGATCTTCGACCAATATCAGCCGTGATTTTCGATTCCCAAAATCAACCGGCATCAATATCAACCAAGATCAAAATCATCGAAAATCATAGGATTAGAAGATATGGTCAAGAGTTTGGGGCATTCCGAAATTCAAGTCAAAATGCCGGATGAAATTCAAATGGTGGATTTCAACCCAAGATGGCTTCCACAAATCCAATATGGTGGACCAAAATCCAATATGGCGGCCTCTGGACAGGGAATATGCATCTAAACCCATGCAATTTGGGTATCTGCGGAATTAGCTCGATGAGTGGAAGTGGAAAATTGACATCCGCTGCCATTTTGGAATCCAAGATGGCGGACCAAAATGCAATAAGGCGGCCCCCGGCAGGGAATATGCATAGGTTTAATGCAATATGGGTATCTGCGGAATGGGTTCGATGAGTGGAAGTGTAAAATTGACATCGGCCGCCATTTTAGAATCCAAAAAATAATGAAATAAAAATACTGAGAAACTCTGTAAAAACAAATATCAACAAATAAATTACTGATAAAAATTTCTTTACTGACTTGAACAGTAGTTTTTGACAGTTCAGAAATTCTGCGATTTACGGAGTTAAATTAAATTAAAAACTACTGTGTTGATTACTGAAAACTCAGCTGTTTGAAAACCCAGTAAAATTTTACCGACTTCGGTAATCTAAACTATGAGTGGGTATACCTCGATATAATGTTACTGTCACTTTTGACATCGATCGTCGATTTTTGGCAAACGATCATTCAATCAAGCAAAGAAACATCACCATCGGACAGCTAAGACAATCTCCCATCTATAGGTAATGTTGATTTGTATGATTGTATTGTTATTTACGAGATATCGACGATTGTAGTCAAAAGTAACAGTTACATTATTTTGAGTTATACCTGTATATATACAACCATTCCATAGCAAAACGATATAGTGGCTCTCAGAATTTCAAAAAAAAATGGTAGTATTGTTCCTTATCTTAAAATATTAGACCCGTATTTTTTTATTGGGTGACCATTTCTATGTTAGGGTTATCAAAAAATTGATTATTTTCGATTTTTTCCTTCAAAGATTCAAATGAATGGTAGATACCCATATTGCATGGGTTTAGATGCATATTCCCCGTTCGGGGGCACCATATTGGATTTTGGTCCACCATCTTGAATTCCAAAATGGCGGCAGATGCCAATTTTCCACTTCCAATCATCGAGCCTATTCCGTACATACCCATATTGCCTGGGTTTAAATTAATATTCCCTGTCAGGGGACCACCATATTGGATTTTGGTCCACCATCTTGAATTTCAAAATGGCAGCAGATGTCAATTTTCCACTTCCACTCATCGAGCCCATTCCGCAGATAGCCAAATTGCATGGGTTTAGATGCATATTCCCTGTCCAGAGGCCGCCATATTGGATTTTGGTCCGCCATCTTGGATTCGAAAATGGCGGTGGATGTCGATTTTTTACTTTGTTATTGCATTGTTATACCAAGCTTTTGATTTTCCGTTTGGTTTTTTGTTGCCTCAAAATCAGCTTAGGTTAAAATCAGCCTTGATTTTCTGCTTTGTGATTTTGATACTCTCAAGATCAGCAGTGATTTTCGGCCGTTCCTGATTGTGGATTTTTCTGATTTTTTCCATCACTGGTTGGAGCATATACCCTATATAATTTAAAATTCAGCTAGGAAACCAACTTCAAAGTGAACCATTTTGACCATTTTTGACTTCAAGTCCCCGCGTACATCGTACGGGTTAGGCAAAAATGTGCGTCTATCTTGAAAAACTGTCGCATTAATGACCCTTCGCTCATTTTTCAACTTCTATTCAATTTTCATACTGCCGTACTCTAACGGAACTATCCACCTATCCTCTTCTAAAGATCATTCTCTAGCTAATAAATCATCTAGAAAACAATCCTACTGAGATGATTTTCTGACTACATATTTGAATACAGCGCATGATTTTACATGAGAAACAACCATCAGCATACAAAGTTCAAATATGCTGTAAACTAGTATAATTGTACTTGCCACACAATTATACTAATGCAAAAATGGTACAGACATCGAAAGCTCTCAATTAACAACTGTGGAAGTGCGTCTAGAACACGAAGTTGTGGGAACGCAATAAGTTAATATGCGATAAACAATAAGCTTGAAATTCGAATAAGAAGAAGAATAAAACACAAACAATTTCAAATTCTTGCAAAAGGTTCTATAAGGACCAAAACGTTGGATAGAGAAAACAGATAGGTCTTTTTCTTCTTTTCCTTTATTTAACGTCGGTCTCTGTTACGCAATCTAGTGCGGTGATTGGCGGATTATCGATTGCCATCCATTGACGACAATCGAATGTGCAGGAAGGCAGCTTTCCACACCTGCGTAGGATATCGCACCCATTCAACACACATGGGCAGGGACCAACGGCTTTACTTCCCTTCCGAAGGAAGACGTGACCAGAGATTTTTATGCGTCAGAAAAATCCCACCGACCTCGGCTGGGATTGAACCCAGACCCATTGGGGTGAGAAAGCAGTCACGCTTACCACTACACCACCGGCGCCGATCTAAAACAAAAAAAAAAACAGATAGGTGTTTTCACTAATTACGACTGCAGATCTAAACCAAAAGAACATAGCCAATCACAGTCAAATCACCGCACAATGCAGATCTACTTTAATCCTGAAAAATAAGTGCCCCGCATGGTGGAAGCAGCAAATTAAACATTTATAATAGACGCCGCCGTCCGGGCTGCCTGAAACATTCAAAGTTTACCAATCGTCTGCAGTTGTAGTAGTTGGTTGTGTGGTTGATGCGGGCACCCCAAATACGTCTATCTCCCGAGGCGGTGCTAAATTTGTGCTTAAAAATAACAAAATCAGCTCGTACGTTTAAAACCCTCTTCCCATAATTGCATATGCTATACAAACTCACCCACCACATCCTTACGAGGTGGAAACTAACTTCATCCTGGCGTGGTAGGAAGTGAGTTCCCTGCTTCGGCTGCCTGGCTATGCATGTTCTTGACTCAACCGTGTGCTTTGGTTTTTTGAAACCTCATACACATTTACTTTTGGGGCCAGCACCACCAGGCTGCAGCAGTTTGGATGTGTGTGTGAGGAGAAGTTTTCCTAGAGAGTTTGAACTTGTGCAATTGCCTCGGAATCGACTGACGACGTTTACCATCATGGGTAAGTTCGGAAGCGGGGGCATCAGGCATACAAATTTTATGCTACCACAACATCATCCACTCTCACACTTCCACGGAAGAGAGTGGTAAACTCTTTCGGTTATCCACCCGAGCTTTCTGCAACTACCCAAAGCCATCACCACGCCAGATGCCGAAAAGTGCAAGCGGGGGAGCTCGCTCACAGTGCTTCCTGGCGTCAATATGTATACTTGCTACGTAGGAGTTTCGGATACGCTCTGGCAGTGATGTGCTTTGAAAAGCGCCCGCTTCCAAGGAGAGGTCGTGCATACCATGCGAACTAACAAGGAAACCTGTCTACTGCCGCTATAGACAAACATATTTTTCGTAAATTAACTCCTGATTTAATCTAGTTCAGCCACCGCCAAGTGAACCTCCACGAGAATGTGTACATAACGGGGTTGTGGGTGGTGGTGGTGGGGTAACGTTGCATCGTCAGAGCAAGTGAGCACGGTTAGAATAGTTGCACGGCTGCTTGAACTTCACACAGTATAACAACTTTGCTTGCCTGAGCTGCACTTGTGTATGAACTTTCGTGGAAGCTGATAGTGGTGGAGTTCAGGGACGTATTCGGAAGGGTTCTTAGCAATAGCAGATCTGAGCCAAGAAATCAATGCCTCTCAGCTTAGTCCTTGCATGTCAAACTTCAGGATACGACGCGAAAAGGTCAAAGACTAATATTTTGTCAATGATACTGCTCGGTGAACATGAGCAGCTATATAAATTTAATCTGTCAACAAATGATGAGTTTGGATGAGCTTTCCGTTAAGGGTGAAGCAAAAAATTACTGCATTTAGGAATTGAGATAAAAATGACAAACTCCAATAAATCAAAATGTAGCAAAGTAGATGGAAATTGGTTACACTCTCGACGAGCTCCAAAAATGAAAGTGAAACGATAAACGTACTCCCCGACACATATGGATGTGGGAACAATTACTGCTACAAACAGTTCCTTCGTTCCTGCATAGACGTTCAAGCAGACATGGTTCTGAGTATATATACATACATATATGCTCTCCATTAAAGTTGGATGTTTTCTTGAAGCAATGCCGACAGACTTTGACGGAAACGTTGGTAAAGGGTGTTGGTTGGTTGTGTGGAGCAATGGGGGAGGGGAGCAAGGGTAATTTATGCTAAATGTATCAAACAATTTAAGGAACGTTTTTCACGCTTGTTTTCGTGCAAGCACTGGAAAATTGGTAGTGGTGGGTGAGTATTATCAGCAGACACAAAAGGGAACCGAGAACTTCGAGTGTAATTAATGTTTTTAGCATATGTGGCGTTAGAATTTGAAGTACGCTGAAGTGATATTGTTTACGAAATGAAGAAAGTTGCATTTGTACGATGGGAGTTACTTGAAATGCGGTTGGATGTGCTTTCGGTACGAAGCAAAGATAATCGCTTTGAACAAGTGTAATTAACTGATTTATTACTAGGCAAAATTGAGGGAGTTGAAATAGCATACATGTGGATGCGTGTACAAGGTATGTACACAGAAAAAAAATCTGAGTTTTAACTATCGCGTAAAATCTCCCTTCGTTTAATTTTGAGCTATACTTGGCATAAACAGCGAAATCGTTTTCAAGCTTGCTAACAATATTGCTAATTTATGCGATATTGCGCCTAAATTTACACGAAATATCACGTAAATATATGCCAAATCTAGCGTTAATTATATGTGCGCTATATTTCACAGAAATTGACATGAATTTTTCAAACGGTGTATAAGGCATTAAACAAGTGGTAGAAAGCAGAGTTGATAATAGAAGAGTTACGCTGAGTGAAACTTGCAACACTGATGTAGATCAATGGGCATTTTATTTTTATTTTGGCAACACCCATTTGGGGTAGCTAATGAGGGTGCCAAGGGGGCCAGGCCCCTCCAGAATTATCTAGCCACACCCCCCAGAATGTTTGGTGTTTATTTTTTTACTCATCGGTATTTTGTCAAGCTTGTCAAGTTACTATTTAACAGCGATTAAAAAAATTGTAACACAAAGATTTTTTGAAAGACCTTAATTTTGACAATTTTTTTATGTTCTGGGTTAGAAGAAACAATTTTGAGAAATTGTATGCTATCGATATTTAATCGTTTGCCTAATAAGACGTCTTCAGGCTCTACAAATTGGTCATGAGCCCAGGGATTTTTCTTTAACTTCTGGAAACTTCGTAAAACTTCAAGGGCTTCAGGCAACATCGTAGAAATTGAGGAAACTTAGTTGAAATTCTGGCAACTTCATAGATTTTTAGAAAAAAAAATCTTAGAAAAAAGGAACTTGTAAAAGTTCTGAAACTGTGTAGAAGTGGCAAAATCGTAGAAGTAAAGGGAACAATATTTTGTCAGGGAAGCTCATTAAGCTATTGATCAACAACCTCTACATTATTTCAGGGTGCGTTTTTGAAGCCTCATGGACTTGGAATAGTTTTGGAATTACGTACAAATTCTTGGAACTTCGCAGAAAATAATCGTAAAACGTAGAAGTACGGCAAACTTTATAGAAGTTTTGTGAATTTCGCAGCATTTTGAGGAGCTACGCTTCACTTCAAATGTGTGTAAGGAATTTTGAAAAAGTTCAGGGAATTTTGTAGTTGTAGTTTGTCAGAGATCTTACTTAAACAAAGCTCCATGAACTTCTTGGAGGTTTTGGGAACTTCGTTAAATTCCAAGGAACTTTCTAAATGTTCAAGAAAATTTGTAGAATTCTTTAGTGACTTTTCAGAAGCATGAAGGTGTTCAGATGTCTTCGTAGAATTAAGAGAGGTGGAAAAGATATCAAATTTAGAATTAATTCAGGGAGCTTTGTAGAAATTTATTGTGTGTACAATTTACCATGTTTCAATTCAGCCAGATATAAAATGCAAACTCCTGGCATTTAGTTTTTGTTCCTATTTCAGAGATTTAACTCATATTGAAATATTCAAAATAATAAAAAAAAAAACAAGTTACAAAATTCATGGATTACATAACGCTGAGAATTTGCTTAAATTTATGAGATCCAGACACTATGTGATGTCAATACAAAAAGCATGACCAAACGATCATTGCTGTTCAAAATCAATAAGCTTTCAAGGCTTCACCAATCAAGGTCCCAATCGTTGTTATGAAATAAATATAATCAAAAAAAAAAAAAATACACTCCCAAGCATAAGTTTAAGGACACCCCCAAAAAAACATGACAAATTTGTTATGTTCATATCTCTGTCATGTTACGTCCAATTTTCATTCACTTTAGATAATTTGAAAGGTATTGAATGGAACTTTCCTCGTAGGTAAATTGTTCAATATAATTTTAAAATTTTGTGTGCTAAAAGTTCACCCAAAGTTACAATATTTTTCAAAATTTTCTCTGAAGACTCGTTACTGATTTTCTCAGAATTTGGTTGGCCTAATTCTGAAATAAAAGTAGTAGTAGAACACTTAGGGATCATCCATTAATTATGTCACACTTTTAGGGGGACAACAATTAAGGTCCATATAAAAAATGTGACAAAGGGGGGGAGGGGGTTGAAAATGGGTCAAATTTGCGTAACATAATTAATGGACCTTCCCTTATGCTATACCATTCATACCATTCAAATAACCTTTGGAGATCGAAAATTGAACAAAACATATTTGCATGTTTTTTGGGGTATCCTTAAACTTATCGTCGGTAGTGTAGGTGCATATGTTACCAAAATTTGATTAAAATATTTTGATCCTAATAAAATTCTACAAATCAGGACATTTTCGACCAAACTTTCCAATGGCTTGTGCAATATTATGTAGTTAAATTCATTCAAAAGCCTTGTGAGTGTTCACGTTTCAGTGTCGAGTAATTTTTAGAATATCGTGTAGAGTACTCGTTGATATGTTGAAAAATCATGGCAAGTAATGTTCGTCTATGTGTGCAGTTTTTCTCCGTCAGTAAATCTCCCTGGTAGGCCAAAGTAGAGTAACCTACCGTATTACGCAGCCATCCACCCACCGTAGTCTACAAAACCCACTACCAGATAGAGTAAAAGCAGCATTTAGGCGGTCATGAGAGCTGACGACAAAAAAGGCCATTATGAACGGCATAACGGACACGATGACTGGCGATGGAAAACGAATGGCCTGGGTCACTGACCAATAGTCAAAGGACAGTGACCCAAAGAACGTATTTCTATGCTACATACACCGATCAGGTCTATCATCAAAGAACTATCAAGATAAACGGTCGATAGTCTCTGGTGAAATATTCAAACTAGACAAAGCCTAGAAAATATCAAACATTACTGTTCAGACAAAAGATAGTTAAAGATAGTAAGAGGAAAGTGAAAGAGAGTGAGAGGAAAAAACGGACAGCAGGTAAATTCCCGGAATCACAATTTTTTGTTCAAAGTTCCTAATGTGAACCGTTTGTCTGTTAGGACCCCGATGTAAATTTTAGACAGAACCGCTGAGGTATACCTGGTAGACGTACCGGTAGGCTCCCCAGCCAAGTAAGGACAATTCCGGCACGAACCGCCGAAGCCGAGTCCGTCAACACACCAACGCCGCCGAAGGAGCGAAGGAAGAAGGTGGAACGTGGAACGTGGTGGTGGATTTGCAAGAGGCCCCGAAGAAGAAGGGAAAGACAGCAGAAATAGGTCAGATAAAAATTAAGAAAATGGGAGTGTTACATACGTAGGGATGAATGAAAGTGTTAGTAGACTCCGACAATAAAAAGTGGTAATTTGGAATATTGAAGTGCTGTAGGAGTTTTTGCTGTATCCAGTGCGATCATTCCATGCCACGTGGAACCTAGTTCTGTAAGCGTGTCGACCCTGAGGCCATTGTAGTCAGGGATTCTCAGGATCGCTCCCAACTGAGGTAGCTAGCACTTACAGCTTCTTTTTGATGAGTGTTGAGTTTTGTTTTAAACTTATTAATGAATCCCTGAGATTAACTAACTATGGAGGCGAACCAGCCCAAGGCTGAAAGCCTCATTAATAAAGTTAAATAATAATAATGGGATTAACTTCCTCTTGCAGGGTATGGAACATGTAACAACATTATGAAAGATTTTGAACGTTAATAACTCAGCTGCTCCTGGACCAATTTCAATAATTTTATCGCCAATCGATCAGAAATATTTTGACGCATCGATAACAGTGCTTTTGACTCTTGGTTTTCAACAAAAACTATTGAAAAGATTGTAAATGTTAAGCATTGTCCAAAAGTGTCGAAATAACTAACAAATTCACCAATTACGTACACGCATATGCTGCTTCCCCAACACAGTCATCGTTTCTAGGCAAAACATGTCGATTGAGCATTGCTGCTTCCCCAACACTGTCATCAAAGAGCCGTTTGTATACGAAGCAAGTCGAAGTGGCATTCGTCTCCGATCTTCGAGCGAGTAAAAAGGGGAGGATGCAATTGCGTAACATTTTGCACACTCATCGTCATATTCAGAACCACACGCCCCCAATCACCACACAAAATGCTCTCCAGAGTTGTAATCTTGTAGCCAAGCTTGGAAGTAGGGGTGTAAGTGATTTTGATCGATTCTCTTCATCGACTTTCTGTTTCGTTAATAACTCAACGCAAACACATGCATTGATACGATTGTTGTCCTGAATGAAAGAAGAGCATAGCAGAAGTAGTGCGAAATAGGTAAGTGAAGCCATGGTCATCAATAGAGGAAATCGATGAAGAGAATTGACTTTCATCCCTCTGCTTCTAAGCCCCTTAATTCAGCCGTCATCATAGCAATGAAAGCTAGCATCGCACCGCTTTTGGTTCCTGGGTTACACTTGCTGGTTGCAATTCTGCTGTTCGACATTTTCGAAGGAACACTAAAAAACATGAAAAAAGGGAGGCCTAAAATACCAATTATTCTATTAAATATTTATCGAAATTTCAATTATTCGAGCTCGTAACCGACATTCCTTCTTATTTCTACATGTTTGAATTAGCGCAGTAGCGAAAATAAATAAAAGTACATACTAGTTTATCTGAACAGGCATACGTGCTGACTTGAAACAGGATCATAAATTCACCGAAAAAAGTGTTAAGCGTCTTTCTGCTAAAGGCCAAGATTTACCAACTTGTTGAGATAAGGAGTTAAACGAGAAACACTAAAACGGGGAGGAGCTTCAGCTGGGTGGACACTGGTATTCTACTGGCTGTTTCTATACAACGCATAATTTAGTGTAGAAAGGCTCAGCTGATGAAGTTTATGATGGCATGATTTACTAGCTTTCCAAAAATGATTATTTTTTCATGTCCGATTGACAAGCGACAAAACCGTAAAAGGAGGAGGAACTTCAGCTGATATGCCCTTAATTGTTGCTTTCATTCATACAGTAGCTGATCGAAGCTCCTTCCATTTGGTTGTGTCGTTAGCATCTAGTGTTTCGTTCGATGTTCAGTGCCGTATTATTTATTGAATCGCTTTCGGGTACTTGGTAACAAACTGATTGTTACCTACAGCGTGCCTCTAATTTCAGCTCACATGTTGGTTGGTTTAATGGAGCGTGTAACTCGATTTATCTCAAAATATGATCGATGGTTCAGAAATTCGAAGCTAGAAACCACCTGGTCACTTGTTATGACAATACTTACTGACATTGTCTGCAAATATGACCGCAAAAGGACAAATACTTTCTACGCCGACCACAAGAAAAGCAGCAGTGTAAGAGGATGCTGATCGCCACGGACTGCTCAGACGTAGGAAGGCTATTCCTACATATATATTGACTACTATTGTCGTCAATTGTTCGCCTTGTTGTGTGTGTGTAAATCTGGTTTTTAGTGTTCAAAATTGTGCGTAAACAATACTATTTTCGACAATCTCTCCGAAACGTGTGGAATATCGATAAATTTCGTGCTGTCGTTTGCTGTAATCAACACGTCATCCTCGCATCATCGAGTCCCGACCCGTCTCCATCTTTTCACTGTGCAGCTCCGTCAAAGCAGAATGGACCAAAAACAATGCGGAGAATGTCAGCTCGTTATCAACGAGCTCGAGACGCTGCGCTGTGGTTTTTGCGAAACATTCTACCACATTAGCCAGCAGTGTTGCGGTATAAATATCCGCAATCTGAAGGAACCATTATCAGCTGGAAAGATACTCTTCGTTTGCAATTCCTGTCGTGGGGTTCTACAGGGCCGCTCTATCCGCTGTTTCATCGACGATCAGCAGCAAAAACAAATGCAACCCCCCTCGCTTGCTTCGTTGCCAGATCAGTTTCGGCAACTGCATGATGCCGTGGCTGAGCTAAGTAAAAAAGTCGACAATTTCTCTGCTAAGCCACAACGCAACCCGTCACTGAGTTCTACACCAGTTTGGCCCAAACCGGGTGCAAAACGCCGTCGTGAAGACCGGCCTGATATTGACGTGCCAACCGTAAATGGAACGAAAACAATTGACTTGAGTGGTCTTTCCGTTCCCTCTATTGCTCCTAGTGCACCTCCGGAGAAATTCTGGCTATATCTTTCTCGCCTGAACCCGCTCATCACCGATAACGACGTGCAGAGTATTGTGTCACGCTGCTTGAGCTTAACTGAACCTGTCGATGTGGTGCGTTTGGTTCCCAGAGGAAAAGTCGTATCCAGTATGACATTTGTGTCATTCAAGATCGGTTTGGATACTTGTTTGAAAGATGCTGCACTCGATCCTGATTCCTGGCCTGCCGGATTACAGTTTCGCGAGTTTATTGATTCGGCAAAAAACTAGCGTGCTACGTTTCTCCAGCTATTGACACCATCGCCACAACTTCATCGGATCCGGGACACCCTAAAACAGGCACTAAGGAAGCTCCCGAGCCCCCCGACCCAGTCGCGCTTGCTGCTGACATCCGCCATCGTCATCGTCCCGGTCCTGTGGTCGGTGGTGGAATCGGGGGCTTCCGGCCTGCAACTCCAGGCGAGTATAATTGCGATTTCGAACTTTCGGTACCTGATTTCCCTTCAACTTCCAGTTCGCGTAGTGGCATCTTGAGTGGTCTCCGGATTTACTACCAAAATGTGCGTTGGCTGTGGACTAAAATCGACCCGTTTTTCCTGGCTGTCTCGGAGGCTGAGTACGATTTGATTGTTCTGACAGAAACGTGGCTGGATGACCGGATTTACTCACCGCAGCTGTTTGGATCACATTATTCCGTCTTCAGAACCGACCGCTCTCCCCTAAACAGTCAAAAATTGCGTGGTGGTGGGGTTCTGATCGCCGTCACAACGAAACTGACCAGCTATGTAAGTACCTCGCCCATTTCAAGTCTGCTAGAGCAAATCTGTATTGTTGTGGATCTGCCAAGAACCAAGCTCAGTGTAGGCGCAGTCTACCTAACCCCCGACCGAAAAAACGACTGCACGATCATCCATGAGCACGTTAATTCGTTGGGCTCGATTTCGTCTCAATTGTGCCCCAATTCTCCCGCTCTCCTATTTGGCGACTACAACCAAGCTGGTTTACAGTGGCGTTTCTCTGACAGTGGCACACCATTCATTGATCCTCTGGTATCGCATATGCCGGTTGCTTGCTGTGAACTTCTGGACGGATTTAACATTCATGGGTTCACTCAGGCGAGCATTTTTCCCAACCATAATGGATGTTTGTTAGATCTTGTTCTGGCAAATTACTCAGCATTACCAGACACTTCTGTTTCTCTACCGGTCGAGCCACTGATCGATCTAGATGCCGACCATCCCGCTCTCGTCGTGTCACTAAGTTTATCCACTCCAATTGAATATATACCGTTTTCCGAGTGCTGCTTTCTGGACTTTCGCCGGGCCGATTACACTGCATTGAACAATGCGCTTGCGGAAATAGATTGGCACTGTATCGAAACGGCCGCTAGTGTCAATGATGCTGTGGATTGTTTCAGCTCTGCGCTGAAAGAAGTTATTTTCCGCACTGTCCCAGCAAGACGTCCCCCGCAGAAGCCTCCATGGTCGAACCCACGCCTACGTAAACTAAAATGTCAGCGCTCCGCCACACTCCGAAGGTACTGCAGCTCTCGCTCACCGTTCTACAAGCAACAGTTTAATTTCGCAAGTCGTCGCTATCGAAACTACAACCACTTCCTCTATAATCGGCATGTGAGACGCACGGAAGCGAAACTTCGGTCGAAACGAAAGGTTTTTGGTCGTTTGTAAATTCAAAACGGAAAGAATCCGGGCTGCCTTGTTCCATGTTCCTCGGAGTTGATACGGCCTGCAGCGAAAGTGAAAAATGCAGCTTGTTTGCTCGTCAATTCAAACAAGTCTTCCACGATTTTTCCGCTTCACCGACACAGGTGTTGGTCGCAACCTCCGGGATGCCACGTGATGTTTTTAGTTTTGACATACCTCACATCACTGAAGACATGGTGATAGCCGCAACACGCAAAATGAAGAACTCATTCGCCGCTGGTCCTGACGGAATTCCCTCGTCAGTTTTAAAACGATGTGCAGTCAACCTCTGCCTTCCACTTGCGCGACTTTTTAATTTCTCGGCACAGCAAAGTGAATTCCCCTCCCGCTGGAAGCTTTCCTATCTGTTTCCAATTCACAAAAAAGGAGACAAACCGAATGTCGCTAATTATCGTGGGATTTCCTCCATGTGCGTCTGCTCTAAACTTTTCGAGATTATTGTAAATGATGCTCTGTTTATGTGCTGTAAAAATTATATCGATACGGACCAACATGGTTTTTACCCCAAGCGATCGGTTTCCACGAACCTGGTGCAGTTTACCTCTGACTGTCTGCGAAGCTTGGATGCTGGATGGCAAGTTGATGCTGCATACATGGACTTAAAAGCCGCTTTTGACAGGGTGGATCATGATATCCTGCTTGCTAAGTTGGAGATACTAGGTGTCTCGTCTACGGCTGTGAAATGGTTCAGATCGTACTTAGTTAATCGCTCTGTACGAGTCAAGATTGGCGCGACGGATTCAAATGTTTTCTCAAAAAACTCGGGAGTCCCGCAAGGCAGCAACCTGGGACCTCTGCTGTTTTCGATCTTTTTAAACGACATCGCTCTGTTGTTACCATCTGGATGTCGTCTTTTCTACGCAGATGACGCCAAAATTTACAAAATTATCAAAAGCCTCCCGGACTGTTGGGATCTCCAGCGTATGCTATGTATTTTCGCTGACTGGTGCACGAGAAATCTGATGGGCCTGAGCATCAAAAAATGCAACGTCATCTCCTATCACCGTAAGAACGAACCAATTATGTTTGACTATGTGCTCTTTGGACGTTGCATTGCCCGTGTAGAACAAATAAAGGATCTCGGTGTTACTCTGGACTGCGGACTCACCTTCAAAATCCATTATAACGACATCATTTCCCGAGCCAATCGCCAACTGGGTTTTATTTTCAAAATTGCCGATGAATTCCGGGACCCGTTATGCCTCAGATCACTTTATTGCTCACTTGCGCGGTCTATATTAGAATCAAGTGCAGTTGTATGGTGCCCTTTCCAAGCCACTTGGATCGCTAGAATCGAATATGTTCAACGAAAGTTTGTGAGATATGCTCTTCGTTTCTTGAACTGGCGTGACTCATCGAACCTGCCACCGTACGAGGAGCGCTGCCGTCTTCTGAGCATCGAACCGCTAGTGGTGCGACGGGCGGTCGCTCAAGCTATGTTTGCTGGAAAGCTTATTATACGCATTATACGCAGAATGAGCCAATTCGTGCAATCAGCCGTCAATTTAACTACTTTTATTGCGAATTTGACTTTAAAGTGTCAGCAAATGTGTTTCGTCACCGGTTACTTGACCGTTTTCTTTTCGTTGACCATAACTATTTAGATTAAGTTTTATTCATTAAATCATTAATTGTCAGTTGAATTATTAAATAAACAAATAAACAAATATCTGCGTACATTTAGATAGAAGAAGGAGCTGCAGAAGAATGAGAACCGTAAAAGAACAGTTCGACAGTGAGCATGCCTAAGGGCGTATACGCGATGATCGATTCTCTTCATCGATTTTCTCTTTGCATTGCTTCAGCTAAGCGAACCTATTTTCTAGAATTTGTTCAATGCAGAGTTTTATTGGCTATCAAAAGCAACAGCAAACGCTCCGAGAAACGTTAATTCTAGCGAGGTATTAACAAAAGAGAAAATCGACGAAGCGAATCGATCATCGCATTTACGCCCTTATGCATGCTCACTGTTGAGTTCCAATAGACCACTGCACGATACCAAACCTACATTTACCCGCATCCACTCTTCACTGTGACATTTCTGCTGGGTTTTTTTTGCTCTTGTTCGTTACTGCACATCTCTTTTACTCACGTGAAGAATGTCGAATAAAAGTACAAGCAAAAGTGAGGTGGTCTATAGGTGACACTTGAAAGTGACCATGGCTCGCCGACGTGGAACGGCGAGTTGATGTTAACCATTTTCATTTCAGCCTGCTGCAGTTAAAAAATAACATTTATTATATAAGACCACGTAGTCCTACGTCACCATTGCGTACAACCCCATAGGGCTGTCCCTTGTAGTTTTGACGTATTTAATTCAGTTTTCAACCATATTATCGTTTACGATCAAATAGCATGTTTGCAATAAAAAAAAACTGTTGATTTTTCAAGATCGCTGTAAGTGCACCAGTTTCGGCCATAGTTTCCTATTCAGGTTATACATACCACAGAAATACGATTAGATCACAATCTTCGTTCGTTTTGAGGGTGATTTCAAGGGGTTGATCATTCCGCACACTGTGCTAAA
Organism: Ochlerotatus camptorhynchus; assembly: GCF_037179485.1. Classification (NCBI taxonomy): domain Eukaryota; kingdom Metazoa; phylum Arthropoda; class Insecta; order Diptera; family Culicidae; genus Ochlerotatus; species Ochlerotatus camptorhynchus. Next base: position 371,828 of record NW_027040840.1, read on the forward strand.
CACAGGTTTGGGCACACATGAGCGCACTAATTGGCACTGCCTGGCACCTATGAATATAATTTTATATGATCTTTAATGTTTCCATACGTCATTTAATAAATATGTTGTTTACACAATCCAATTATTGGAAACCGCACTCGTGACTTTCCAAAATGTCTTCCATGGAATCTATTAAATCAGCGCAGTTTCTAATGGCTGTCCGAAACACCACATCAAGACGTGCGTGGATTAACCACTTCAAACTAGAGAACCGCGAATAAAAGGTTAGGGATCACGTAGCTGAAAAATAACTACCTAACTCATTTTTTCTTTGTTTTAAGATTATCATCTGTGGACAAAGCCGAGTCTTGTCACTATCAACTAGGCATAACAAGTAAAAAGGACTTAGATGTGTTCCTTTGATTACAAAAACTCATTTTTTCCTTGTTTCTAGATCATCCTCGGTCCAGGCAACCCGAGGATTTATCACTATCAACAAGGCATACAAAGTAACAAGGACTAAGATGTGTTCCTTTGATTACTGTAAAATCCTGTTCCTCTAGTTTGAAGTAGTCAAGATTAGGAATCGGTGGTAGATCTTACATCCCGTAACGTACTACGAAAAGGTGGCCGCAAATCTTGGCAGATGTAGCACAGCGACCGAGGTGAGTGATTGGTGTTTATAAATCTAGAGGATGAATTTTCGTATTTTATAGTACGTTCAGACTACAGAGTTATAACATGTTATAATGGTTGTCAAATAGTTGCAACACAGAAACCACCCTCAAGATAGCGCTATAACATGTTATAACTCTGTAGTCTGTACAATGCATAAGACTCAAACTATTTATTTCTTATGCGTTCCTAAAAATAGATATTCGCTTTTTTAGAATCAAGACATCCTTCTAGAGCTACTAGGCACCCGACTAACAATTTGAGCGGATTAAAAGCTGAATAAGCTATATTTTAACTGCACAACCATATTTTTGCCGGAATAAGCTCTTATTCAGCTATCAATGTTTGTTGGACATTTCCTTCAACAGGGATTTGTAGATGGCCAACACGAGTCTCCTGGAGCAGACCGCTCCGATTGGGATCTGTTGGAAATGAAATCAAAAGACCCAAATCCTTACCTTTGCCGTTTATTTCTTTTACGACCAGAATCAGTCCCATGGAGTACTCAGCGAGGACAATCTCTGTCTTCATTCGGGATAACATCGACATTCGTTTCTTCATCAAAAAGGAAGGGGGCCACGCAGTAGTCACAGCCAAAACTACCAACAAGTCGCTCAATGTGCTAGAAAAGTTCATACTTCAGGTTGGCAGTTTCACCATCCATGTGATTTGTTAAATTTACAATAAAGCATTTTCATTTTCGTAGATAGCAGTCTCGAGGATGTACTTTTTCTGCATGCTACCAAATGCTAGGTGCCGTCAAGTACGATGATACTCTCAGGGGAATCCTGGCCAAGGTAAAGTAGATTGTGACCGTGTAGTGAACTAGAAGTTGGAGAAACCGAATGATCAACAAAGGGACGCTAAAAGCGCACTTTCGCGTGCACACAAGAGAGATGCCTTACGAGTGCCATGAGTTCGAGAGCCAGGTTGTACAACTGGATCAGGAACGTCAAACAGCTCACCAAGTGTCCCCTTTTAATGCCGTCAATAATCAAGTAACACATTCGTAAGGCTCACCCGTGCTGGCATTTCTTCGTATTCCTCCAGAAGATCGGACTCATCGTCTGATTCCAGCACCAGCGGAAGTTCCCCGGAGAATACACCAGTGATCCCTGAATCCCCCTGGCTGCTTCTAGCCCAAAGGAGTCTCCGTGTCGTTATCACCTACGAACTTGTATTTCACACCGCGGCTTTTTATCCTTCACAGTTCTAAAAAGTAGTGTAAATTTCTCTTCAATATGATGCATTATAAATGAAGCGTCACATATCATATAAGTTTACATTATAAATCATGTAAAGTTCTGAGACATTTCATACAATGTAGCATATATTGTATACAAAAGCCCATCTTTGTAAACAACATTGTTTACAAGTTGATCGGTTGCGTGAACTGAAATACAAGTTTACGTGAATGAATGTTTACATCACAATTAAAATTCAGAATTTTTATCTGTGTAGTTTTAAGAGTATTTTCCAGAGGGACTCTATCCCTGTCAACCACGAATAGATGCACCATAGTTCACATGATTTTGACATTTTTGGGCAATCTGACACTTTTGGGCAAACTGACAGCGGTAAAACTGACAAAACAGACAGAGTAGTCTGTCATCCTATCCCCTCTATTCATCACATTGATGTGAGCTTCGACAAAATGCTTTATTGTTGGCCCCGTGGTATTTTCTGACCTAAAATACTACATGGTCAATGAGAATAAACCGAATTTGATTTCCATTCACCCAGCTTAGGGAAAACTGCAGAAACTCATACATGACCGCTGAAAAAAATCCAGAGAGAGAGAGAGTCACTTCTACTCAGTTGTATGATAAATTTTTAAAAAGTGTAGGTTCAGCGCTGAGTTCCTGCACCTTTTTTTTTTAATTTCTTCATATCTCTGAGTAGAAGTGACTCTCTCTCTGGGTTATTCTCAATGGCTGTGTAGACTGAGTAGTAGTAGGAAAGTTGTACTCAGCCTATGAGTTCCTGCAGTTTTCACAAAACTTGGTGGATGGAACTCAAATTTGGGATATTATCCTTGGCCGTGTGCAATCTTGTATCGATTACAGGAAAATTCCAGCATCGATAGGACTCCGTCGAAGGATTGCAACAAGACATGATTCAACAACATTCGGATTGACTCGTGTTGGATCATCTTCTTCTTCTTCTTCGCTTTTCAAGCTTATTGCTTAACGCATATTCTATAGTGTTCTAAATGCACTTCCACAGTAATTAACTTAAAGGTTTCGATGCCTGTACCATCTTTGAATTCGTATAATTGTGTGAAAGGATTCCCTCGACCGTACCGGGAATCGAACACGCTGCCTCCGGCTTGGTAATACCGTGTCTTTACTGGCTACCCAACAAACAATTTGTGCTGATTAGGGGCTGAATAAGCTATTTTTTAGCTGAAGAAGCATATTCTTGCCTGAATAAGCTCTTATTCAGCTTCCAATGTTTGTTGGGTAGGCTATGAGGCACGGGGGGTGTTGCATCGTTCCGGGGATGAATCGGGTACGGTTGAATATCACACCCGACTTGAAGCCATCCCGAAAATCAGTCTTCGGGGTCACGACGACAACGACAACGACGACGCCCAGGTCGGCAGCATTCTCAGGATCCATAAGTATTCGAAGTCGCTCTTCGCTAGCCGTGGATGCTTCGATTTCCGTGTCGGTGAATGAGACAGCGTCCGAAAAACAAACATCTAACATCAATGGCACCGCCGTAGCTTGAGCTAACCGGTTCTGGGAACGCCCGATGACAAGCGGATGAATATGCACGAGAATCTGATGATGGATCAACTTAATTTTCAATAGCGACCAAAAATATCCATTTGTGCCATCCCAATGACGCGTTCATCTAGATAAAATGGATAAATAGCAAACTTTTAGCAATGGGCCCAATCTTAGATCAATTGGCCAACATTAGAGCCATTTCCCCTATATATAAATTATAATTATTAAAATTTTGATTTGTAGGGGAAATGGCTCTAATGTAGGCCTATGGATCTAAGATTGGCCCATCGCAAAAAATCTGCTATTTATCAATTTTATCTAGATGTACGCGTCATTGGGACGGCACAAATGGATATGTTTGGTCACTATTGAAAATTTAGTCGATTGCTGAATTTCTTTATGGGCCCAAATTAGGGGCATTTAGGCCGACATTACATCCATTTCCCCTATTTGTTTTGTTTTGCTTCTTCGTTGTCATCAAATGTGTTGATCAATTGTAGAAACAATCCCCGGTTTGCTAAGTTGTACAAAGATTTTCGGAGCATGTTGGCCACAATGCGACTGTATTGTGGGCACTGAAGTCACAGGAATAGGACATCATTGCAAGACAAATCAGAAAATCATGGCCGAGGTCTGTATCTACGTGGAAGTTCGTTCCGGGACTGACAATCGTTCCGATGTACAATGGCAGATTACTTCCCTTTATGGCGGCTGCTGTCGCTACCGCTGTTGCACCGGCCATTACGTCGTTCAGTAGGTATAGAAATTTGTAACGTGTGGCAAATTCATCCCGCAGCGTACGAGTCTCTTAAGTCCCATTCTTACCCTAAGGCCGCGGCCAGGGTAGACGCGACGCGATGCGACTCACGCAAGGAATAATAATAAATAATAAGATTCTTTTGAATTGGTCGCATCGCATCGCGAAACGCGTCTACCCTGGCCGCGGCCTAAGAGGAAGAGGAGACAGCTGGCTTACTCTTTTATCTCTATCTCAATCTATATCTATCTCGATCTCTATCTTACGCACTTCCAATCGGCCAATCAAGAGCTGGTTCGCGTTTGAAAGAAAAGTGGTTCGTTTTCACCCCCGTATTGTCTCCTCTTCCTCTTAGCTCTTACCCTCTCGGGTTTCAGTAAGCAAAATAAAATATTCGAGCTGTCAAAATACCGCGTTGCCATACATCTAATTATTAACAAACAAAAGTAGCCCAATGACTGGCACAGTCGGCACTGCCAGCACACTTGAGGCAAACTGAAAAAAATACGCAAAATGAGTGTATGGAGTGACCTCCCCTTGGTGAATAAGATTTATATCGACGACCAAGACACAATTTTAGATCTCAAACTTGTAATTATCGTGAACATCATTATAACATGGCCAAAATATGAGCGTTTCCCCTACCAAATCAATACCAAAATACTATATGTAGTTAAGGTCTATTCTTGGAATGGAAATATCAGAATTTATTTTTAAAATGGTATTTAGCATACTATTTTTGATATAATTGCTTGATATTTTACCTCTTAATCCATGCAAATCCATATCAACTATTCAAATTAGCTTAATTCAGAAATTCAAAATCGGACGCAAAGCGTAAAGTTCTGAATATCTATTTTGTTTGAAGATATCTCCCCTGCTAAAATTCAAACAACAAACCCCGCACATTCTTTAGGTGCATCCCCCATCGCCGAGTTAAATCCCAGCTAGTCAACCAACAGACAAACAGTCCGCACGGAAATTGAACTGGATCTGTCAAAAGGAATAAAATATCACGTTCGCTCCGGATTTCACCAGAACGCTAGCAGCCACCTACCGACCGACCGACCGACCGCCAACGACGACATCGAAGTCGAACTCCCTTTGTTGTTCTGGCATCTTGAAGTCCACAATTCACAACAGCTGTGCAATGCCAGAGAGCCCCTGTGCGGCGACAGTCCGTACAGTGCATCATGAACCGGAGTTCCGGGGCGATCCACGCCAAACGGAACGGGACCGACCGGAGTCAGAGTTGCAAAAAGCAAATCGAAAATCAATAAATCTTCAACGGGAAGATGAAAGACCGTTTTGCGTTTACGGTTCTTCTGGTGACGACGACGGTGTTGTTGGCCTTGTGATATGTATTTTTATCTTCGCTTACACATTCCATTCATCGGGGGCATTTCTTCAAAAAAGCAAAACAGACGATTGACGCGAAAAGCATTGAAGGATGAGAAAATGTTGAAATGGAAAAGCAGTGTATAAACTGAAGCATTATGTTGAACATCCTACGTTGAATGAACTATGCAAAATCCAGTAAAGGCCTACGCACATTGCATCCGTTAAAGAAACATTGTGGCAACGTGTCACTAACGAATGCAATGATGGATCCGATTTTGGCAACACACAATTTTGAAGCTTTCCACGTTCAAAGATTCACAATTCTCCGGAAAGCCTATGAAAAATATTAAATGAGATTTGGCTACACTACATTGCACAGTCATGTAATATATAGTAGTCTAAAAATAATAACACTGCTCTGCAATAGTTTAAATTGATCATTACCAATCGAGAAAAAATAATAAAAGTATTCTTTTGAACAGCGGAGCCGGTGGTGTAGTGGTAAGCGTGATTACCTCTCACCCCAGCAGGCCTGGGTTCAATCCCAGTCGGCGCCGCCGGGATTTTCTGAGGCATAACATCTCTGATCACGCCTTCGGAAAGGAAGAAGACGTGGGTCGACTCCTCCATGAGCTCAATAATAGAAGATATGAAGATATGATCCTTGTTTTGAATTATTTGCTTCCGCATTCCGTGCCAGATGCAAATGTTTGCTTAATCATTATCGGTAGGATTCATGTGGAAAGAGAAAACCGGCGTAGTGATTTAAAAAGAATTTACATTTTAACCTGTACGAATAGCTAGAAGATAAAGGCGTTTCACATATTTATCATAAGTTCACGCATGTGTGCATTTGGTTTGACAGCTGAAAGCCAACTTTTCCTATAGCTGCTGCATCGCATTTTCTTCCTCAAACATGATTTTTGTTGCTGTTGGGACAAGCAGTTTGTTGAAACAGTTTTGTATCCTGAAACTCTAATCCTCTAATTTTTGAACATAAAAGAAGAAAGAACACTTCCAAAGCCTCCGCAAACAGTGACAAGCAAGTGTTTGTTTTCGTTTTAACCATTGCTCGGATTGTGTTCTTCCCCTGTTTTCTATTTATAATAAATTTGTTTGTAAACAGAGGAAGCGATTCAGGCAAACTAATCGGACCGGAACGGAAGAGTCGGAATGCCTTTTTGTTACCGCTGCCCTGGCGTCCGCCGTCGTTAGTGTCGCGGAAAAAGGACACTGCCGTGTGTATCTGCGGTGGTTGTTTGTTTTTAAATATTCATAATGTCACGTTTTCTAGCTCCAGTGCAGTGCTAGCGGAAGCGCCAGAGAGTGAGTGGTGTCAAACAGCTGAGTTACAAGTTGCTGGTTGATCGATCTGTGATGGGTTGATGTTTTACGAACGATGGATTGGAAATGCGCCTGTTCGTGGAGAAGTGTTTGATTCATGTTGCATAGAAAGTGAAAAACAAACTACTACTAAATTATTTGATGAAATTAACCTATACTACAGTGTGGGTATTTTGAAGCATCCGATATTCACGTGTATTACACTTGAAAAATGTATGTTCCTCAAATGTTCAGTTTTTCAAAGAGGTGCAGTACATAGATCGTAAGGCTCTGAAAATGTGTTATAGTAAGAAAACTACCTACTATCTAATTTTTGTTTTGTCAGTGTCAGGTACTAGGTGGGGTGAAAGTTAACCTCCTTGGGAATGATTTTTTAATGTTTATTTTATTTTATTAAATATAGGGGAAATGGCTCTAATGTTGGCCTATGGATCTAATATTAGGCCCATCGCTAAAAATCTGCTATTTATCAATTTTATCTAGATGAACGCGTCATTGGGACGGTACTAATGGATATTTTTGGGTTCAATTGAACATTTAATTGATTGCTGAATTTATGTATGGGCCCAAATTAGAGGCATTTAGGCCGACATTACATCCATTTCCCTTATCTCAGTAATCTGCCAAAAACCATTGTGCTTTATGAATTTGATTATTAGAATGTAAAATCCTGTTTAAAAACCAAAATAAACTCACGGGATAAATTTGAACACTTACAGTGAGAGCCGAACTCAGGATATATTTCTAGGTGGAAAACTTTCATTTTTGTGCAACATTTATTCAAGTTTTTAAAACATTCTTCAAGTCAAAATCATAGTCTACAAGACTACCCAAGTAACATTGTATGTTTTATAGTGGTTTTACCGCATGCTACAAGTTACTTGGGTACCCAGGTAACCATTAACCGCCTCTCACGAACCAACAATCCATATTGGACGTAAATCATAGAATGTAAACAAACATTTCATGTAAAATTAAGTGTTCTCAAACCGATACATCAGCTAGTCGACGAAGAGAACGTTTGATTGAATTGATTTTTACGTTTCTTTCAACTGATTCTTATGTCAAAAGGCCTGCTTACATGTGTCGGTCTCAGGGAACCGAAATTTACATGACTTTTTAGTAGTGTGTAATCTTACACGTGACTGAATCCAACGTTGACATAAAGGATGAGACGTAAACAAACATGTCATGTAAAATTAAGTGCTCCGAGACTGAAATGTTCGAAAGTACGTTTGATTGAGCTGAATTTTGCGTCTTTATGACTCAATTTCATGTCAAAATTGACGCTCGTATATGCCAGTCTCAGAGCACCTAAACCTACATAAGTTTTTCTAAGTGTGTAGTTTTATTTATTGTGTTCCAAACGTGTATTCAATAAGGCTCAATGTCGTTGCAAATTAAATTTTACGGAGCCGATGAACTTGAAAACAGAATTATAATTGTGCACATAAAACCAACAACATACATAGTACGAACGAAATGTGTAATATTCTGTCTGCTTGCATGTAACAAGAAGACCGCATGATAAAGAATGTATTTTTACATGAGCTTTCAAAATGACAAGTTGCTTTTTTTTCATCATTTGATTCCACATGTCTTTACTGTAAAATTAAACCATCAAGTAATTTTGCTATTATAATACGGTGTTTTTATAATTATTACACACTACGAAAAAGACAGTGCGCTGAGACCGACACATGCAAGCGGCTCTTTTGACAAAAGAATTAGTTGAAAAGGACGAGAAAATCAATTCAATCAAATGCACTTTTCGTCGAGTTGCATATGTTTCAGTTTCAGGACACTTAATTTTACAGACAATGTTTGCTTACGTTCCATGATTTACGTCAAAGCTGAATTACGTCTCGAGTAAAAATAATAAATTCTAAGTGTGAGTGTCGGATTAACCAGTGACATTCAAATGGTCTGCGAGTACTGTGCCAAGTTGCCGAGCGTCACAACCTTACTCCACCGCCGCTGTGGCCAGGTGCCAAAGTCGTGCGGAAAGGGCATGCATTTTACTAACGCACCATACGAAAGCCCATAAATGCACACACTAAGAAAAATTGATGTAAATTTAGGTGCTCTGAGACTGACATATACGAGCGTCAATTTTGACATAAAATTGAGTCATAATAGATGCCAAACTCAGCCAATCAAACGTACCTTCGATTTTTTTCATTCTCGGAGCACTTAATATTACATGACATGTTTGTTTACGTTTCATCTTCTATGTAAAAAAGGAATTCCGTCACGTGTAAAATTAGTTATTTTTGAGTGTGCATCTTTATAGGGCTTAGGAAAAGTGGAAGATAAATCTGAGATAGCAAATTAATGATCGAGGAAAGGTTCCACCATCATTGTGAATTACATCTGTGGCGATTGCAACGAAGGAGACAATTTTTCCGATTTTCTGAACGTTGTATTTCTAGTGATAACGTTAAAAAATTCCTAACGAATGAAAATTTAAATGTAGAGTAGTATAAGTTTTTGTTTCTGTTGTACATAGTAATTTTAGATTATTCTTAGACGATAATTAGGTAAGTTTACTGGTTTGTGTATAAAGAGACTTACGTTTAGTGTCCCTTTTTGTGTTTAGTTGTTCGATCGGTGATGGGATCACTGTAAATTAGATTCCTAGGTTAGGTTATGAATAACAAATTTTCAACAAATTTAGGTTATAATTATGAAATTTTACGTGCTTTCAATTTGCTTCTGTCTGTTTTAAATATGCGTGAAAGTCCCGTAGATTCCCGAGTAGCAGCTATATAATAAGTGATTCTAGGTTTAGTTTAGTTTTATAAATTCATTTTCTGCATCATCACTGCATAAACTAACCTACGCTTACGACCGTACTATTTCACCGTACTATTAGTTCTAGTTCATTTTTATTACTAAATGCATTATATTCACTAATTTAAATAGGATAAGCAAATTTTAATTAATTTTCACTAGCAATAAGTAGGAATTATATCGAATTTTATCAACAACTTTTTATTCGATTACGGCCTTTCTTTTGATCTGTGCCTGTCTGTCTGTCTGTCTGCCTGGCGTTTTGTCACAGTGACTCACCGATAGTGGGGTACGTCAGAGCGGACAATGTATTAACATTTTAAGGTACGTACCATCGCTGCAGTTGGATGTGTGGTGCGGCGCAACGAGTTGTTGCGACAACATCTTTGCCACACACTTAGAAAAAATCATGTAAATATAGGTGCTCTGAGAGTGACATATACGAGCGTCAATTTTGACATAAATTTGAGTCATAACAGACGCGAAATATAGTCCAATCAAACGTACTTTTCGTCGAGCAACGAACATTTCAGTCTGGGAGCACTTAATTTTACATGACATTTTTGTTTACGTCTCATCTTTTATGTCAAAGACGAATTCCGTTACGTGTAAAATTAGTTAATTCTAAGTGTGCATAGTGTTAATTTTCAAAACAAATTTACACAGTTCGAAAAAGTAGTGTAAATTTCTGTTCAGTGTGATGCACATAAATGGAGCGTCACGTATCATATAAGTTTTCATTATTTATCATGTAAAGTTCTGAGACATTTTATGCAATGTAGCAAATATTGTATGCAAAAGCCCATAGTTGTGAACAACATTGTTTACAAATTGCACGGTTGCGTGAAATGAAAAACAAGTTTACGTGAATGAATGTTTTCATCACTATTAAAATTCAGAATTTTTATCTGTGTACTTACGCATCTGTTCAATTTCAGCTGGAATTTTACTCGTTGTCAGCATAAAGCATAGAAAGAAACGTTTTACTTTTTTACGGCAATCATAAAAAAACCAATAATTGACAGCTATTTATTTCTACCTATCTGAGTGAATGCACTCGTGAATCAACACACATCATCATACACAGGTTCCACTTTTGCTCAGAAGAGGCGTTGCCGTTACTGTCTCCTGATTTTTGGCAGAGTTGCCAGTCTTGTTGATTTGTAGTCTTCGGGAGAAGACAATTATAGAAAAATACACAATCTTTGCTATCAAATTCAATCGGACCATTTAGTTTTGAGCGGCAGATAACGAGATAACTCTTCTTGATATGTTGTCTTTGGTTGGATCCAATTGATGCAGTGGTATTTGCATTTATTATAGGAATAGCATAATGCAGGGAAGAAATAGAATTGAATTAACAGGTTAGTTACTGGGATTGAACTCAGGCGCTTTGGAGTGAGAGGCAATCACGCTCATGACTACGCCACCGACGCCGTTAGTTTTAATGACTATTCTTGTACCGAAGATCTGTTGAATTTTGATTGAAATCGGGCCGATTTAATTTAATGACAGTCTAAAAATCATAATAAGTGTTATGGAATGCCATTCTCCCTAGTGTAAGCAGGGTGCTGAGTTGAAAAGACACCTCGCACTATGCCAAAAGCTAACTCACCCGAGAGATCTACCGTTTCTCCCACTTCGCAAACAAACACAGTTTCTGTCGTTTGCACCTCCACCAATCCAACACACCGTAGTGTATGAGTAATCACTAAGAAGCACCGTAGAGAGTTCGTTTGCTTCACTGGGGAGAATCACCCCGGTGGTGAAGACTTTGGATGTTAGTTTGTTGCATACAAAGATTTTGGAAACGTTACTTTTTCTATTAACGTACAGTATGTATGTAGTCAATTATTTTAAAATTTGGTAAAATAATAATGTACACAGTTTGGAAATGCGAATTCGGGAAGTCCATCGAGCTCATCATTATTGAAATTGGCTTCAGTTTTGTTCGGCATGTACTAGTGATGTTGTTCTATGTGATTTTAATAAATAACCTGGGAATGGTATTTGACCGTTACCGCAATGTTATGTGCAAACTACTCATTTATAACGTGTTACGCTGATCGTGCTGATGGCATAGTTGCAATGCATAAATAACGATGATATGATGACCTACCTGATACTGGAAGCAGTACATGAGCATACTTTGCATCCATAATTCAATGACTAATTCTTTCAAAGTAGGGTTAACTACCCCATTTCCAGCCTATGAAGCACAACCCGCACTTACTCCTTCTTTATTTAGCCCAGTTTAGCACCAAACGGCATGTTATTATTACTGATGGCTTTCAAATTTATTTACCTTTCCGTACGTACCAAAAGATTTGATAAAGAGAAACCAATCGTTGAGATATTGTCAAAAGTCTAACACTGCTTCTTGACGCCAAACTCGGCCTAACGCATTGAAATGCCATTGAAACGCCATTGAAACGCCAATGAATTCACTTCGGCCTATCAGATGAAGATAAAACATGATTCGCTCGGAGCGCTTCTTTTGTTTTTTGGGAATAATGGGTGCAAACCTTCATATCACGCGTTCTCATTGACTTCGTTGGGCAGCTTATTAACTAAAGTATCCTACCAAACGCATAAATGACTTGTTAGCTCTGAAATCATGGATTTATTTGAAGTTTTCTGCTCGATAGGCCCAAAATGGGCGATTAGGCCGAAGTAGTTCTCTACCCTACTATGTAAACCAATTTAAAAAATATATATTTTTTACAACATTTGTCTTGATTGTTAGATCGTTTTATTCATTTCTGTTTCAACTCTTGCTTAAATTCAGAAGAAGAATTCTAAAATGCGTTAATTTGAGGTTAAAAATTGTAATTTTGATGTAAACAAACGGTTTGGTTGACGTTTCCTCTCATAATCGCTTAGCGCATTTTACATTGGTGGTGCATATAAACAGCCTATTCACAACCACCTTTTCGGTACCATCGTCAAACCGCACTTTTTTCTTCGTGAAAAAACTTCGCACTTTGTCCTCTTGTATACGTTTTCAGTATAGATACTATAGATTCCATAGATAAGCCAGATAAGCGGAGGCAAAGTATAATGTAGCCAAACGGACTGTCAGTTAGTGTAGCCAAACATCATGGTGTTGTTTGAGGGTGAAGTATTGTAATATTATGAGCACAAAACGCTTTCTACACTCCACAATCCGATTTATTTCGCGGAAAACGGAAGAAAGAAAGATAAAGCAAACCATTCCTCGATTCATTGTTGCTTTGCACTTCTTTATGAACTTTTACGCACGAAACAAAACAAAACTGCACAACGAAGAGCTCTATGATGGCATGAACTTTTTCCACAGATGCCAGTAAGATCATTTATTTTTCATGGTTGCCAAAGCAACTTTTTGTGCCTCCGCTTATTAACAGAATCTAAGTTATCTATAGTTTTCAGCTATTTATATTGATGTTTTCACCCACTCACGTCAAGCTCTGATGAAATCTTTGGAGAAACAATAACGCATTTGCGCCACCATTTTTCTCACGGAAGTGAGTGTATAAAATTCTCTCACTCTCTCGTGCTGTGTCTAACAATCTCTCCAATGGTGCCAGGCAGTGTCTGTTTTTATCATTTACCATCACATGCAAGGAGTATCGCTTCAACCCAGTGTCGATGAATTGCGTTTGTTTTGAACATCTTCGTAGTTACGAAACGAGCGAAATGAACAAATGAGTTTATTATACATCAACGAATACGCGTTTGTTGATATTCACCAGTGCTCGATTATCAAACCCAAAGTTGTCAAAATCAGAAGTGATCCTCAAAAGCAAAATAATCAACGACATTTTGAGCAAAATGATTATTTTGAATATTGTCGACCACACTGCCTAAATCATCGATATTATCATCAATTCAGCTTGAGGCAATAATTTGCCGTCGACTTATGTGTAAAAACCACGTTCTTCAGCGCTATATTTGTTTAAAATGAAAATAATCATTTTGCATTTGATTCTCAATATCATCCCGACCAAGATGAAGACGAATATCAATATTTAAAACAACAGAGGCGATAATGAGAATCCAGCCACGAATGAAGAAAAACAAATGTTATTTTTGATACTCAGAGGTTGCCTAGATCAAGGGAATTTGTTTATATCAAAATTCAAATTCATGCATTTAGTTGGTCTATCTGTTCTTCATTTTCAGCTAAATTGAGTGTAGAAGAGAGGATTTTTATCATCACTGGTGCCAGGAAAAATCTTCGAGGAGGCAAGCAGAGATTCACCCCAGATAATGATATCTCTCGCACCCGGGTGATTCTCCCCAGAGATCAACTTTCAAGACTTCAACTGATCAACTTTCAAGACGTTAAATTTAAGCAAGAAGGATGCTAAAATGAAACGGTTTAGCTGGGCATCACACACTAATGATAAAATTTTAGTGGAGAAAATTAAGTTTAGCTGTATCTAAAGCAATCTTTAGATAAATATAAAATTTCCCGAGGTATTCGGGAATCCCGGGAAATTGCAACTATGTTCCCGGGTATTGGATATGCAACAATTGACAAATTACCATAGTACAACAGGCAGAGTAGCACTCTACCCTTTAAAGGCTTGTACTTAAATCAAAAGTGAAAACGTCCACGCTTGGTGAGACCCGTAGAAATAAGATTAATGGCTAGATCATGCTCTCAACGCTAGTTATTAGCTGTAACAACACGCATCGTCAAAAAATATGTTATTACATATATTTTTTGTGGCTGATGCCAGAGGTAACGAGAACCACCGTGAACACGACTGAATACTAGACTGGTGCACTTTTAAATGGGGGAATTTTTTTTTATCATTTTTTTCAACGTGCCAACTCCTAACTTTGTGTCATTAGGTCAGAAAACCAATCTCTGAAAATTTCAGGTTATACGGATGTAACATGAGCTGGCGCTTTTGACTTTAAATTTATTTGGAGATATTGGTTGAAATGTATGGAGACACAATATTCCTTCACTCTTTTGTGCATAGAATTGGTTCAGCTAACTCGATTAAGCTCAAAATTTCAGCACACGTAACTTAAACTATAAGAAACAGCTTTGCTCAAGACAGCGTCATGATTCAAGTTAGTATTATGGAGATATTAATTATTTTACTTATATGTGCATATTGCTCGTATATTGAACCAACATACAGGCAGCTTATGCAACTCATCTAGATTACCAGTAAAAATATAAAAGTTTATATTTTCTACAAGCCAACATCCAGGCTCGTGTCTTTTGGTGCGATAACTACTTTCTCAATGTTCAAGCTGATTTTGACGTTACACGGAATTGCGCTTGTGCTTTAATGTTCATATAGGAGATTTGGTTGAAATTTTCATATACAAAATGCTCATATACATTCAAAAGCGAATATCTCAATAAAACTAACTAGATGAATGATGCAATCTTGAGCAAAGTTGTTAGTCATTAACTGAACTGCAAGTTTTGAAAATCTGAATCAAATCAAGAATAAGGAAACTTTTTTGATGAGCAATAGAGTGCAGGAGTATCATTTTGTCATGTATTATATCCAAATTCCCCATACAAAATTCAACCAAAAAGCGCCAGCTCATCCTACGACCAAATGAGCTGAAACTTCCAGAGAATGGTTTTCTCACCTAAAGGCCCATGGAAAATTAGAACTTTTATTTTTGTGGGCCAGTCTACTGGATACCATCATCGCCCCAAAGCGAACCCGCATCGCAACGTAAAGCAACAAAGGTATGCCTTGTATTTATTCGTATAGTTTTGTTGGCTCATAAACCGCTCCACTTTTACAACTTGGTAAAATATGTGATAAAACAATAAAAACAAAACTTTAATGACGAACTGTGTTTGTTTTCCTCTTCCTCTGCAGTGAGCTGAATTCAAATTTACAGACGTACCTGCTCCGTTCCTACGGCGATTTCCCAAAACAACTAAAACATGCCTCCATCTCAACATTCTACGGCGCGGAAAAAATAAAGTTCTTAAAGTCTTGTTCGCTGCCCCCCGGTTGTCGGTGTGACCACGTGGTAGGGAAACTAAAAATTCGTGTCACTTGAGCATTGCGGCGCTTTGCTCTGTACCGGGACCTTGTCCGGGATTCCACGTACAGATTCCTTCTTTTCGTACCACGCCACGTACCTATGTTTGTAAATGCGTCGTCCAGAGCACGGCTTGCGACGGCGCAGCGGCAGTGGCAAAGGCGGAACTATTTTCATTCCACTTTTACGAGCTATTTAATTTGATATTAAGAAGTGGATTTAATGTTTGTTTAACTCTTGGATGAAATACAACACTCGTTTACGGCGGTGGCCGGCGACAGTAGTAACGACAACAATGACGGCGGTGACCAGGAAGCTCAGCAAACGGTTGGCCCACATGAACATGACCATCAACACGGTGACGATAGTACCTACCAGCTGGTTTGGATGTTTTGTTTACAAAGTTGACTCTTCAGTAGAGGTGAGGAAATGTACTACTGGAATTACCACTGGTGTTTCCAGCGCAGAACTGTGTAGGATCTACAGAGTGCCTTATTGTTATAAGGAACATGATTTTGTTGTATTCCTTTCACCTTCGTCATTTGTTACCTAAACAAGAAGAGCTCCACGGGTGTGGTCCAGATGTTTGTTTGAAATACATTCTCGAGGCTTACTTTTTTTTTGCTGGATGACGCAATTTTCAACCTAAAGCTTGGAACATTACGAAATGGAACAAACATTTTCGGCCCTTACAGCACTCCTAGTGGACGGATTTGACGTTAACGTATATCAAAAACAATAACAATAGATTTGGTTGATTTTTTTTTTCACTACGCAAATTAAACGTGTTTTAGAACAAACATAATAAGATGTTAGAAAAACAGGAAAAATAATTATACACAACTACTTGAAAAACCAAACATAGTCCGTATCAAAGCTGGCAGAAGTGTTGGGTGTCCCTAGACATAACTTATAGTGAAAGGGGACATCATGAACTTTCAAAACTTCAAAAGCATTTCTGGAATATAAAGAGAGAGAGAAGGATTAGTAAGTTCCATTTAATTCCACTACCTTATTTGCTTATCCTTGGCAGATACGCGAGGTAACTTCTGCAAGCAGACGAAAGGAGCCCCAATGGGAAACCCCCCTATCCACCTTCCTGTGTGAACTTTTCATGGCCAACTTGGAGACAATCCTGAAGGAGAAAGGACTATTACCAAACCGTTGGTTTAGGTTTGTTGACGATATCTTCAGCGTAGATAAACGGGAAACCCTTCCACAAATTTCAGATGAGATCAACAGAATTCACAAGGATATCAAATTCACTCACGAGGTAGAAAAAGACAGCAAAATCGCATTTCTCGATATTCTAGTCATCAGGAAATCGTCATCATCTTCTTCGTTTGAATACGAACTTTACAGGAAACCAACAAGCACCAAAAGAGTTATCCCCTATACTTCCAACCATTCGTTCCAGCAGAAAATGGCCGCCTTCCAAGACTTGATTCATCAGATGCAGACTCTTCCACTCAGTGATACAGGAAAGGTTAAGGAATTACAGTACATCTTCGAATTAACGATACTCAACGGATACAAGGAGACCACAATCCAGGCAATCATTGATAAAAAAGCGAGAATTCTACAAAGGAGATTATTTACAACCCTCACCGCAGCACCTGAACCCTTGAAACGAGTGTCCGTTCCATTTGATCGAGATATTATTTGTAAGCTAAAGCCCGATTCAAAGTAAATTTGGACGCATTCAAGTGATCATAACTCAAGAATTAAACAACACACATGGCTGATCAAAACGTCAAACAAAAGGGTATTTATTCAGCTTTCAAACAATAGATAACAAGTTATTACATTTCACCGTTTCAAACGAACTGTCGCACTTTATTTGTGATCGATGCCATCATGATCTGCACGGTCGCTGGTGACACTGTACCGGCGAACTTATTCCACTTTAAACGCATTTGTTGTGCATTTGTCACTTTTTTACCGCATCCTCGAAGTTTTCGATCGGTCTGAACTCAGGGCAATTCGGAGGATTAATCTCTTTGGCGGTGAAATTAACATAGTTTGCAGTATACCATTCTAGTACCTCCTTAGAGTAGTGGCAGCTGGCTAGATCCGGCCAAAACATAACGTTGGTCTGGTGTTGCCGAATGAAGGGTAATATCCGCTTTTTCAGACACTCTTTAATGTAAACCTTCGACGTCATTGTGTGAGATGTGATGAAAACCTTATGTCGTTTTCGTTTTTGCGGTGTAGCACTGGTGTAGTGTAAGCAGGAATAAGCGCGAGTCTTTGACAGCTCAACAGCATTTGCTTGTAAACAAAGGTGCATCCTATATCTACACCCTAAAATATATCGGTGTACGGCAGTGTAGCACCGGTGTAGCTACACCGCAAAAACGAAAACGACATTAGTTTAAAGGCCACAACTGCAGATTCCTTGCCAAATCATTAGTTTCCGAGCAAACTTATCAGCAAAAACAAATGTATACCTGGAAGGGACATCCCCACGACCAGTTGACAGGTAAAAATTTTCGTCCGTTGTTTATAATCCATTTGACATATGTTTCGTCATCCATTAAAATACAGCCATCCAATTTCGTCAAAACTCGTTCGTGTAGTAATCGTGCTCGCTTTTTGGCCACTAAATTTTGTTTCAGGGAGCGATTCGGATGTTTACTGGCACAAAAAGACTGATATCTTTCTCTTGAAAGGATGTTACGCACGGTGGAAAAGTTGGAATCGTATTTCGTTGCCAAATCACGTATGGAGACACCTGGGTTGCTTTTCACGTACCTCAACATCTTTCTCCTCAGCTCTTTGTCCCTAGTGCCACTTTTATGATAGATGCGCTGTGCTCTATCCACACTCAGAGTATTCTTGTAACGTTTGATTACAAGACTCAATGTTGGCTTTGGGAATTTTAACACATTTGCTTTTTTTGAGGCAGACCACGAAGGGTTCTCTAGATGTTTGTGCACAATTAATTTTCTTTTCTCAAGTTCCATGATCCGTAATTTCGGTATGCGTCGATCAATCGAGAAAATCTTTCCACCAATTTCTTCGTCAATGAAACATCAACAAATGCCTGTGAAACGTTTTTTGTTCCAACCACCAGGGTCGCGGTGGTGTATTAAACCGTGCGTCCAGATTAACTTTGAATCGAGCTTTATTGTCAGATCAGCAGTAATTACACAAAGAACCAATAGACGATGCTTGGAACTAGCAATCATCCTCAATGTATAAAAACTGGTGATCTCAAACTAGGCAATACAAGCGCCGGCCGCGCCCGAACGCAGGTCAAGAAAGGAATGGGTAGGAATGTGTTAACGCGACACGCTATGGGCCCAATCTTAGATCCATAGGCCAACATTAGAGCCATTTCCCCTATATTATCGAAACAAATTTTGGTCCGTACCGTTCAGCCCGAATTATATCAGTAATGGTTTTTTACAATAGAGGCCCGAGATCGTGCCGTGACCAGGATTCACTTGGACGAAGATTTGTGGATGTCGCCATCGAAGTTTTGTTTCTCGAGGAGCTCATATTCGCCATCGCTCTATCATCGGCATGGGATACGTATGGATCAATTTGCCGCCATAGTAAACGAGCAACTAGCGCCATTGAAGTATAGATGCAGTGCAGTTACACTAGCTTCAATCTCATCGGACTTCACCGTATCTGATATATCCCAGTGCGTCCACTGCCGGACCCCTGCGTCCACTGCCGGACCCCTGCGTCCACTGCCGGACCCCTGCGTCCTATCATCGGACCAAAGCGTTCAGTATCGAACCGAAGCGTCACTCTATTGGACCACAGCGTCACATTTTATACCACAGCGTCATAGGACCATTTGCACCATTCGGATGATTGGAGGGAAGCTGCTCTACTGAAAATTTATGATGAAAAATCCGAAAATAGTGGCAACCTTTATTTGGTGGAAAACCTGCAACATTCTGATGATAGGAGAAGCCAGCTATATTGAAAATGTCTGGTAGAAAATGGAAAAAGGAAATCTGCACGAACCAGAAGATTGGAGATGCAATTTTTATTAACGGTGGAAAATTTAAACCCTTCTGGTCAATTTAAATTTTCTGATCTAAAATTACCAGGGGGCAAGTTTGTATTGAAAATTTCTGGTGTAAGATTTGCAACAATCTGCTGCATGGAGGGGCAAGCTGAGTTGAAAATTCCTGATGTAAAAATTGCACAGTTCTGGTGAATGTAGGGGCATGCTTTATTGAACATTTCTGGATAAAAAAAATACAACGTTTTGGTGAATGGACGGGCAATCTAAACTTTACTTCCGAGAAGAAACTCAAGGGTATTGAATTCTGAGGACTGTTCCAAAAGAAACGATTTTTGGGGATGATTCCATGAATATTCTGCGAATAATTTCTAGTGAATCCTGCAGATAGTTCCAAGATAATTCTGAAAAGAATACCGAGAAAATTCAATTTTGAGTGAAATTCCAAAGAGATGTTGAAGAAAATTTCAAGAAAATTCCGAAGACAATTTCAAGCACATTCTGCGAAGAATTTCTGGAGAATACAGAGGAAATTCTTCTGAAACTTTAGGAAAACTTCAGTTCCAAGGTGCTCCGAGAGAAAAAAAAAGTTCAAAATATTCCGAGAAGAACCTTAAGGATATGCCATTCTTAGGACAGTTCTAAAATATTTCTGGGGAGTATTCGAAGAAAATTTTGATTATTTATTTCTAGTGAATCCTGCAGATAGTTCCCAGATAAGTTTGAAAAGAATACCGAGAAAATCAAATTTTGAGTGAAATTCCAAAGGGATTTTGAGGAAAATTACTAGTGAGTACCGATAATTTCTAGCTCATTCCGGAAGAATTTCTGGATAATACTGAGGAAATTCTTCAAAAACTCTAAGGAAATTTCAGTTCCAATGTATTCTGAGTAAAAGTCAAGAAGCATTCTAAAAATAATTCCAGAGGACTTCTGAGAAGAATTTCAATAGAGCTCATAGAGTTCTAAAAATTTCGAAAAGACCCTCAAGGAATTCTGAGGATGAACTTTTTCGCAACTGTATAAAATTTAAAGATAGCTCTTGGATTCCCTAATTGAAAACTGGGTATTAGTTTGCCATTGAACCTTGGTCTGTTGTTGTCTTACTAAGAATTCGTCTAAGAATCTTCACTGAAAATTTCAAGTCATTTGTTGTTTTCCTTAAAAGTTGTCCTAGCTCGCTTCTCTAATATCTATATACAATCTTCACACTGCCGTACTCTAACGGAACTATCAACTCTATGCTTTCATCTACTCCATCTATCGTATAAAAATTACCACTACAGTCTGTTATTTGAAATTAGCATCTTCAACTATGTAAATCGTTGACTTCACGTAGAAGTAATACTAAAAACATATAGTCAAAGTACATAACTCTGGATGGGAGCATACCATCAATTACTGTCAATGGTCGAAAGGTACAGTAGCAGCACCTACCCCACCCGTGTCCCCTCGAGATCGTCAAGTCGACGATGACAGGAGCACATATCGTGGTAGGGGTAAACAATAGTTGCAATTTCCAAACCTACGACTGGATGCCTTCCTTCAAATAATAACTGAAGTGCGGTAAAAATCGGTACAACTGTTTCAAACACACAGTTGGTACTTGAGCGGGTCGGTTTTCATCTCTTTTTGCCAGTGGTGGCGGGGGGGGGGGGACACCCCTCACCATCCCTCTCCAAAGGGGGAGTTTGGTAAAGAGAGATGAAAAAACCGATTTGTACCTTCCTTAAAAGTTGTTCTAGCTCGCTATTCTAATATCTATATGCAATCTTCACACTGCCGTACTCTAACGGAACTATCAACTCTATGCTTTCATCTACTCCATCTATCGTATAAAAATTACCACTACAGTCTGTTAGGGTAACTGATGATGGTTGGACCTATTTAGGCCGGTTTCACACGACGTTAACATTCATGTCGTATTTTTTTTATGAATTCAACATATAATTATGAAAAATGCGTGATTAGGGGAAAGATCTACCTTTCTTGTTTCTAATAATAACATAAAAAGTTAAATATTATGAACAAATGATTTTATAAAACGTTTTTATTCAGCAAAGAATTATGATGTTGGTTGGACCTATACTGATCTTGGTTGGACCTAAAAAATGATGATGGTTGGACTTATTTTTGCAAATGCTAGTTTAGCCCATATTTGTTCAAAAACTTTGTTTAGAGCTCATTGGTGTCATGAAAAAACTCTTTTTATACAGTTTTTATGAATTTGCTATTTAAAAAAAATCAATAAATTTGAGTTTAGCTTCGTTTTTAAAAAAGTTCACTTTTCACGCATTAGCTATTCATCATGGCTCATTTTCTTCGAAATCATTGACCCGATTTGGAAAACTTTAAACGTCAAACTATAGGTATTGTGGTCCCATTGAAAGCTATCGAGTATTTTTGGAATCGGTCAACTGGTTCCGGAGATATGGCCGGAACAAGTTCCAGAGTATATGGAACATGGACCTAATTTTGACATGGAAGGAATAAAACCTATCATTCGTTAACAAGATCAATAACAAAATTGAGTGCCTTGGACCACATTTGCCACTTCCGGGCATGTTTTGGGTGCCCCCGGGGAATTTAAGGGCTTAAAATGACATAATATCAGAACATTATTCTGGTTTTATAGTTTTTTTATTCTCCTAGGAGTTTTTTTTTTCGGAAATAAGTTTCAGTTAGCAATTTTTAGTTTGTTAACATTTTATTTCAAGTTAATTCACACACAGAAGGTGTATGAGAAGTATTTAATGTAAATTCATATTAACAGATTCTTTCGGCGCTTTCGTGGTAGTTCGGAAATCGGTGGTTACCTTTTCAGCCAGCCTGACGATGGAATTCCTCCTTTAAATTTACGTCCAACTAGTGACGCAAGGTCTTTAGCAGCTTCCAAGATCTTTTTGGTCGTCTTGGGACTGCCAGAAGCAGCGCACATACAAACCCAATCTCCTAGCTGGTTCTCCAAATCAACACTCAACACTATTTCCCTTCCATATTTCTTGCCATGGCTTCCCTTAATTTTTGCGTGAAGTGTCGTTTTCGAAATATTGTACCTTTTCTGTGCCTGATACGCGGTAAGTGATTTATTTCTTACTAAAAGAACAGCCTCTTGAAGATTTTCAACCGTATAACACTTTTCTTTAGCCATTTTTTCAATCGAAGAACCTGATCACTCGGCCAAAACGAAATCGAATTTCAAATCAGCTGCGCATGAAGGATGTAGACAAACCGAAGCGCACCTAGCGGCCGTCTTAGGAAACACATAGGTCCAACCATCATCATGCGTAGGTCCAACCATGATCATATCTATCTATTCGAGTTTCGTCAATTATTCAAACATTTTAGTGAAACCAATGGATAAATGGCGTACCAACGTGTTGTTTACACCTTAAGGCAGTATTTTACTGCATGAAAATAAAAATAAATGTTCAAAATATTCCCTTTTTGTATGTTTGAAAGTAAGGCATTTTCATTACGGGGGCGACCCCGGCGTAGTGGTTAACATCCATACCTCTCACGCCAAAGTCACGAGTTCAAATCTCAACCCCGGACAAGTCACGAATGACCCAGAAGTGTTAAAGCGACTATAATAAAAAAAAAAAATAGTAAGGCATTATGACGAGCTAATGCGTGGAAAGTGAACTGTTTTGAAAACACATTGAAACTCAATTGTCATGAAGTTTTTTCAATTAAACACCCATGCAAATTGAAGAGATAGAGTTTTTATGATTGTAAAGTGATCTTTGAAAATAAAAAAATTAGCGAAGATTGACTAAACTAGCGATTGAAAAAATAGGTCCAACCATCATCAGTTTTTGGATAGGTCCAACCAGAATCAATTACCCTATCCTTGTAACGTTTGATTACAAGACTCACCGTTGACTTTGGGAATTTTAACACTTTTGCTATTCTTGAGGCAGACAAGGAAGGGTTCTCTAGATGTTTGTGCACAATCAATTTTCTTTTCTCAAGTTCCATGATCCGTAATTGCGGGATGCGTCGATCAATCGAGAAAAACTTTTCACCAATTTCTTCGTCAATGTAACATCAACAAATGCCTGTGAAACGTTTTTTGTTCCAACCACAAGGGGCGCGATGGTATATTAAAACGTGCATCCAGATTTACTTTGAATCGAGCTTTAAGACCACAGTTGAAACAATTCGGATTAGATTTAGTTTTCACCAGTAGACATAACCAGTCGAAATCATTGCTAGGATCCACTTTAGACCCAGTTTATGTTTTAGGTTAAGCAGGTGTATATAAATTAAGCTGTAATCATTGTAACAAAGTATATGTAGGACAAACCAAGAGAACTTTAGCAACTAGATTTAAAGAACATATATCGGAGGCAATAAGGCCAAATATCAAGAGGAAAAAGGGCCTAAAGGGCCACACACATTAGATCCGGTTGCGTTGCGTTGACGTAAATTTGACAGTTAGACAATAGATTTAGCTGTCACTTTGCCGCAACGCGTCCGATCCGGATATAATGTGCGTGGGCCTTAACATATGATTTCAAATCAAAGGTTGCAGAACACATCTTCACAGAGAACCTCCAACTATCGACGGAGGACATCACGATTTTACGAACCGTATCCACACCATGGAAATTGGATGTTGCAGGGAGCCTCGAGATCAACAAACAACGGAATTCAACTTTACTCAACAGGGATCAAGGAAACGGGCACACATGGCTTTTCAAGTTATTACCTAGGACACATCTCGTTCAAAACTAAAGTTACGTTCATGAAAATGTGTTCATTGAATTCTACTTGCCAATCGGAACACATTGAAAACATCTTCGTTGCCAGAATTTCGGTTTCAAACAAAACAAACTGCTTTTGAATTTCCAAAAGCTAATGACGTCCCCTTTTCCCTCAAGGCGTAGTGGAAAAGTACAAGGAAACAATGACAAAGGCTGAAAAAATTTAAATCATCCATCGTAGTGGTACTCAGAGTTGCCAGATTTTTTTTAAAGCTTATGGGTATCAAAGGTATTAAAAATTCGGTATTTATCGGTTTTTACTATTTATTTAAACTTATATATTTGCCGTTTTGGAAAGCGAAAATTTTAACGATGGTGACGACTGGGATTTGAGGGAAATTGCTTTGTTTGACGGTTTTCTCAATCTTAAAACACTCTTTTTATAATTTAATTTTTAAAATTATCGTTGTCCTCAAGTGGTGATCAAAATTGTGACCAAGTAGTGTTTTTTTCAATTATATATTATTAAATGAATCCAAAATATGGAAAATCAGCCACAACAACGACTAGCTATTGACAATAATGACAATCAATATTTTCCCTTGAAAAAAGCCACAACTCATGGCCGTAATGTTGGGCAGATTATATCGTAGTCGTTGCAGTGTTTTAGTACTGAGAAAGCCGTTAGTCAAAGCAAAATTTTAGCTTTTAAACGATGATCGAAAAATTCCAGAAGAAAACTCCGAGGAATGTTTGAATTAGCTTCTGAATGGAGCTGAAAAAACATCTAGAGAAAGACGAAAGAAGCTCTTCTGGATGAAGTTCGAGAAAAGCTGGAAAAACATCCGCGAAACTTCCAAGACACGAATTGAGAAACTTGTGGCGAAAATTTAAATATACTATCGGAAAAAATCGAATGTCACATCGAAAGGAAGCCAGAAAAGTTTCAGAAATCGGAAGTAAATTTCCAGAACTAGCCATTTCCAGGAAAAACCAGAAGAAGCTCAGAAAAACCTTCCAATAGAAGTAGAACAAAAAAAAACCTTTGGCTTGTGGTCAAACTTCCAAAAGAAGACGAAAAAAATTTAAGGGAAAATTAATCGATCTTCCTGGAGAAGACGAAAGAAACTTCCTGGAGACGCTGGCAGAAACTTCCTAAGGTAGATTGGAAGAAACACCTAAAGAAAGTCGGAAGCCAGAGCGCTTACGGAACAGTCGAAAGAAACAAGGACATAATTCTGGAAGAAAGAGATTCCTGGAGGATGTTCTAATGATCCAGAAAATTTTCCTGATATTCATAAAACATCTCTGAAGATATCGCAATTTCCTTGAAGTTTTCGGAACATTCCTGAAATCCACTTAGGAATATTCCATAAATCCTCGAAATTCCTTAAAATTCCTTGTAATTTTCCTGAAATTATGGGTTGTTTTAGAGTTCTCTGGGCATCCTCGAAGCGCTCGGAACTTCCCTGATTATAATAAGACTACCGGAATATCTCTAATCATCTTTAAAGGTCTCTGATCTTCCCGATTTTTTTTAATTTTTAAAAGTTATCGACACTGCCATAACATTTTCTCACAATGTTTTAATGTTCAGGTAACTTCCCTTACGTTTCCTAAATTTGCATGAGCCCCTCAGGACATTGCTGAAGTTTTCGAAAATTGCCTGAGTTTCTCGGAACTCGTTTATAATTTCAGTAATTCCATTGAAATTAATTGAACTGTCCTGATGTTCTCTGAGCTTCACTGAAGGTCCTGAAAACCATTAAATTTCCCTGAAGTTCTTTGAACTTGTGAAGTTTCCAAAATATTTATGATGTTTCCTTAAATTCACTGGAGTTTGCTGGATTGTTCTGAAACTTCCGGGTTTTAGAATTTTAACAGAAGTTAATGAAACTATCTTTAACTTATCGAAACTTACACAATAGTCGGGACTTTTCTGAAGTTTTTGAACTTCTTATAAAATATGTATGATGTTTCCTTAAATTCACTGGAGTTTGCTGGATTGTTCTGAAATTTCCGGGTTTTCTAATATTAGCAGAAGCTAATGAAACTAACTTTAATTTATCGAAATTTACACAATAGTCGGGACTTTTCTGAAGTTTTTAAACTTCTTAAATGTTCATGCAGCTAGTGTGGATCCACAATAAAAATATGATAGCATCCTTGATGTTCCGGGAAAGTTGAAAAAAACTGGCGGGAGAAGATGAAAGAATCATTCGAGCAAAGGCTGAAGAAGCTTCCAAGGTAAGGTGGAAGAAAATTCCAAAATGAATAAAAACTTCCGGAAGCTAAATAATTACAAAATACAAAATATTTCTCGATTCCCTAGGAATTACCTGCAAGATCCATCGACTATTTCTCGATTGATCGGAAGCCAAAAACGGTGAGAAAATACACACATTAGTCGAAAGAGTATCAAGCATAAGGCATCTTTAGAGATGATTGTTTAGAATTTTGAAGGCTAAAAAATATGAAGTATTCAAAAAGAAGTCTCTCAGAAAAATTTCTCCGAAATTCGAGTGTGGGTAGGCAATAATAATTTTGATTGTTAAAAAAAATGAATAAATCGGTATAAAATCTCAAAAATCGGTGTTTTGAGGAACCTTATCTGTAAATCGGTATTTAGTTCAGAAATAGATATAAATACCGATAAATTGGTATGTCTGGCAACGCTGGTGGTACTGTCTACCGGCAACTGTGGTGAATTAAGGCCAACCCAAGCACCTCAAGCTACGATTTGATCAAAAACTTCAGTGCAGCCCACAGTATCGTGTGCAAAAACATCCCAGAGAAGGGTTCCCTTAGGAATACACATGTTCTGTACCAGTTTATATAACCTATGTATGACTGGTTTGGTTGAAAAGTAGTTTACTCAACATAATTCAATGAATTTGTTTTACTTGGGTCCATGCCAGCAAACAACTGAATCGGACCCTTTTGGAGATGAACCAGCCTGCGGCTGAAAATCTCCTAAATAGAAATAATAATAATAATGAATCGGACCCTTAAGCAAAATCCATGCTCGAAAGCTTTATGACCTGGTGGTGACCAAGTTCAATTGAATTTAGACCGTTACCAGGAAAAAAGTTCTACTTAACTATGGATCGTGGATTTCAGGCAAATGCTCGTTTGTTTTTGACGATAAATTTGCGCTCAATTTAACATGCTTGAATCCCTAGTAACATTTTAGGTTTTATGAAGTACTACAAAGCTACTACAAAACAACATAAGTAAAACCCTAGTCAAGGCTGCTTTGCCTTTGTTGAATCCACCAAAACTTCTCGGCAACGGGACAGGTGTGCTGTGTCATAGCATCATCACGCACTTAGCACCCTTGGGGTTCTGTCAGTTAAAACTAGAATCTGTCAAGTTTGCCCATCTTGGAGAAGGTTTGTAATGTTATATTCTCGAAGCTCTTCAAGATTGATTTACTGTAAGAAGTTTGTATGAAGAACGCATTGAGAACCATTTGAAACCCGTATTGAAAAAAAGCAATTTGGCAACAATAAAATCATTTGCTCTAGCCGCTTGCATTTTTCTATTGTAGCCACTTAAACACTCTTGGGTAGTCCATTAGAAAAGCATCAATCATAATAGAAAAGGATTCATTGATATGATCTGATCTTATGAAATTTATTTAAAAAAAGGATTGTTGAGACGGGTTGTTTAGGTGCCATATTAAATCTTATGTAAAATGTGGTTCAAGGTTAGGCTTCGCATTTCAGATAATCAACATGGTATTTTTAAAGGTCGGTCAACGTCTACTAATCTTTTGGAATTTGTAAACTTTTCTATTTAACCCATGGATAGAGGTGATACCGTTGAAACCTTATACACTGACTTTAGTAAGGTCTTTGACAGAGTATACATTCCCTTACTTATTTTAAAATTAAAACGTTTAGGTATGACAAGTACACTTTTAAAACGGATTTTATCATACTTGGCAGAAAGAACATAGATGATTCACTTTAAAGGAAAAATGTCCTTGCCAGTTAATGTTACCTCGGGAGTTCTACAGGATGTGGATGACGTGAAGTTTTTGTTAAATCGCTTAAATGTGCTCATATATGCTGACGATATGCAACTGTACATGGAAATCGTTAACAATTCTAATTTGCTACATTTTCAAAATTAAATTGATATTTTCTACAATTGCTGCGTTAAAAGTCTGTTGGACATGTTAAAAAATGCAATATTATATCTTATTCCAGAAAACACACTACTCTAGATTTTACATGTACTCTAGGAAACCAGCTGGTTGAAAGGTGCGATAAAATTAGGGATTTGCTCTTAGGAAACTAGGCTGGACCTCTTTTCCCCTTCCTTCTTATGAATCCCGTTGCATGTTGATAAACATTGAAACACTTAAGAAACGAAAAGAAATTTCCATGAATTCCTTTGTTAATGATATTATCTCACATACAGAATTTTTTTTAGAAAGCCTAAATTTTTACGCATGTTAATAACTCGAAATGTATTTCAACTGTCACCTTACACAAAAAATTATGGTAAAATGGACCAATCAATAGAATGATGAGTGTGTATAATAATTACTGTGAGTGTATGGATCTAACTATGTCTAAAGATACAGTTAGGAGAAGTAAGGAGGCTTTCAAAATAAAACATATGTTTTAAAAAAGCATGTAAGGCAACAGCACTATTATTAAACGGATTGACGACAAATAAACAGTTTGTTGTGTGTGAGTTGCAGCATTATTTGAATTAAGGGTACTACTGGGGTCTGATTAACTGCCTCTTTCTCTTGAGCCCACTATAGAACCTACATTTCGTATTTAGATCTATAAGTGAACTGTGGGTCTGAGTTCCTCTGGATATTCAATTAAAGGATGTTCCTGAAAATACAGTAAAACAGCACGTAATGTTGTGAACAACTTCAATGACAGTTGTGCAGCATTGCTCCCATTTTATTTACAACAATCCAATGCCTTCGAGATTGTGCCCACGGTGTGCAAATGGATGTGCCGAAGCTGTACTGAATCTAATTTCGGTATAATATGCTGAGTGACTTAGTAGGAGCAACAATCAATACGAAACTAACGATTTTAAATTGGCTCACTTCTTGACTAGCCTATTGGTCCCAAGCAAATCGATTAACGTACCCCATTCTAGTCAAAATTCTAGTACTACACAATGTTTGTTTTGATTCGCTATGAAAGTTTGACAGATAAAATGAGGGGTTGTTGGATTTTCCTATGTTTCGAGGGGTGAATCGATTAGCTTGGGACCGAAGATAGTACCAGGGTTGAGCCAAACAGTAGAGCTCGTTTGTTCGGGACCTACTAGTCTTAGAGTTACCTCTATGGTAGGAGTAGGCCAATTCACACACCAATCTTGGGTCAACACTTTTCTCAGTGTGCCGCAAGTTTGCCACATGAGTGCCGATTGCGCCGGTTTTTTTTTTGTTAAATACGTATATTTGGCAACCCGTTATTTCTGACAGCTTGGAATGTTTTGGCCAGGTTGCTGAGATACGAGCTAACCGATACGATTACGGTGCTTTGTGAAAAGTTAACCTTTTTCCTGACCAGCAAGAAGAATATTGAGAAGGACGGTGAGGAGGGCATTCCGTCGGTGAAGCTGTTGGTTCGGGATAAGAACGACAAAGTTAAGGCAAATGTTGAAAAGTTGCTGGAGGCGATTTGATCATTTGAAGGGTGAAAAAGTACTCTACAAAATTGAGTAAAGTGTATCCTGTGAATGTTCCTGATCAACATGCAGGAGCAGGATTCATTCCAAAAAATGATATTGATTTTACAGTCCACTGTGGAATCGCTATCCCATAACAAAGTATATGGACCGATGCGGAATATCCATAGAGTAGTTATGGTTATGATCCAGATCCCACACAGGGACACGGAAGCGCCGAAAAATTGAACTCCAAATAGTGGCCACAAACGGTGAATGTTACTGAAAACGATTTTTCACCCGTGTGGGTCCGGACGTGAGTCTTCAGGTTAAAAAAATTAATAAATTAATAAATCAAATAAATAATCGGCATCGGTGATAAATTTACCAACGAGTGACGGCTGCCTTCTTCCTCAACTTAAATATTGAAACGAATCCTGGAATATGTGCGTCTTCATGTGGGTTTTCAGGTTATTGAACGTTTTCTGGCAGATCTGACTTGTTATTAGTGTGCTGCTTCACGTGATCTCCCATATCGTCCACATTCATGAAGACTTTGATACAGCCGGTACAGATGTTGAACTTCTGATCTGCACAGTAAATCTGGACGTGTTTGGCCAGTCCTATTGGATGATGAAACTACGTTCGATAGACCTTGCAGACGAGTGAATTAGTTCGCATGTGGGTTGTTGGATTATTCTTCTCGTTGAAAAGTTTTTCAACATTGTGTAAGCAAGGGACGTTCATTCGAGTGGGTCCTAACGTGAATCTAAAGTCGACTGCCTTAAATATTTTCCACAGTTTTCACACTTGAACAACTTCTGTCCCGAATGAACTAGCATGTCCTGAAAAAGGTTGCATACACCAGGATTACATTAGCAACGAAATGACCTTAAAGAACGTCAACCAAATCAACATAGTCAAAGTCAACTCCTATCCATACGGTTTCACAGAGCTTTGTTAGCTTTGCAGCTGTCTAGAACTTCTGGTATACAATGGAATCAACCAGTTTTCCATCTCCCTCTGTCCGATGGTTCCGGATCCTTTACCGTTACCGCCAGCTATTCTCACCTGGTACAGCGTTCGATTGTGAAACTCATTTTGAGCATTTCAATGAATATACCTGTATAGCTTGAGATTCAATGTGCAGAAGAAGTAGACTGTAGTGCTACCGGACGAATGAATTCAGATTCATCAACGGCATAATGCACTGCGAGTATACTGATGATCCAACGTAAAGGCGGAGATCTAAATTATTCCATTATTTTTTTTTTTCTAAAATAACTTGATCACTTTTTTCACACACTAAGTGACCAAAAACAGATATTTACTTATCTTACCGATATTATCTTACGTAACTAGCGATTATAATGACATCACGCAAGATGCCGATCTCCTACATATTAAATTGGATCGTACACACTAAGATTTTGTTTCGGTGTTCGGTAAATTTTACCGAAATCAGAACAGCTGAACGTTCGGTAGAACTTTGACCTTGATTTTAAAGGCTATTGAATTTGAAAATACTATCAGAACATGTTCAACCTTATTTAAATGATCAAATCTTGTCATTTTAGTGTATACACTGGAGTCGCTTTTTACGCGGGTGATACGTCCCGCGTAAAAAAAAACCGCGTAAAAAAAAAAACCGCGTAAATTCCGGAATCCGCGTAAAAAAAAACCGCGTAAATTCCGAAATCCGCGTAAAAAAAAACCGAGTAAAAAAAAAACCGTGTAAGAAAAAACCGCGTAAAAAGCGATATACCGCGTAAATTCTGAAATCCGCGTAAAAAAAAACCAAAATCCGCGTAAAAAAAAACCGCGTAAATTCCGGAATCCTCGTAAAAAAAAACCGCGTAAATTCCGAAATCCGCGTAAAAAAAAACCGCGTAAAAAAAAACCGTGTAAAAAAAAACCGCGTAAAAAGCGACTCCAGTGTATTTAGTTTCAAAGTAGCTGAAAAGCAAATAAATTGAATTGCATAAATTTTACCGAAAAGTTCAGCTGTTAAGGTTTCGGTAAAAATTACCGAAGTCGGTGATAATTTCTAAGTGTGTAAAATAGAACGAGAGAAATAATTTATATATTTTGCAAACACGTCACAGGAAAAATCAGCGATACCTACATTTGAAATAAATATTAATCAAATCAATACATGAAGATTGCTTGAACATAACATTATGTTTTATTGTAATCATTCTTTGTTTAGTAATATTTTTGACTGAACAACTTCAATGACAGCAGTGCTCCCATTTTATTTAATGAACAATCCAACGCCTACGAGATTGTGCCAAAGGTGTGCCGATGAATGTGCCCAAGCTGTGCCGAATCTACGTTCGGCACATTGTGCTGAGTGACTTACCCCTTGATTTTCCTACATATTGCTGACTAATTTGTTATGTCCAAAATGTGATAAGATCGTGGTAGGCCACCAAAAGAATCAGTTAAAATAATCAAGAAAATCAATTCAATCAAAAGCACTTTTCATCGAGTTGTTTATGTTTCGGTTTCGGAAAGCTTAATTTCACATGACATGTTGGTTAACGTCCCATGATTTACATCAAAGATAAAATTACGTCTAGTGTAGAAATAGTTGTTTCTTAATGTGCAAATGAGTAACAAAGTGAAAAATTTAAAATCGCCTTTGATACAGCCGGTATTTCAAATGTAATTGAAAAATTAAATCGTTATGATTTCAACCTGGAATCCTTTCCGAACTCCCAAAACATAATTTAAATTTAATAAAAGAATTTTCAGAACTTCGGAGCTATGCCAAAAACTCCCTTAAAGTACTATACTGGGTATCAGGTCAAAAGCATTATTCTAACTCCCTTGTTAAAATACACTTTCCCAGAAACAGCAAGTCAAACATCAAAACAGTGAAGCATCTGAAGCTCTTAAAAAAACGGATCTACCCAATGAATAGTGCAATCCATGCATTCATTTGTAGCTTTCTTTCATAATGAGATCGTATCTGTTTGATGCCGTCCACTGCATATACTCGTACCGGGGTGTCGCGAAAAGTGAATGCTATAATGACTCTAATGATTCTATTAATGAACAAGATTGAAGTCCATTAAAATTCCACTGTCATAAAACATTTAGTCTCTCCATTCAGCCCATCAAAAGCCTGCTAGGAACGTTCTTCTTCGTTTCTGCGTCCCGTCTGCCATTGCCTGAGTAGGCCATTCTTGCAAGTCAAAGTCAAAAAGCACCCAACAACAGAGCTGCTGCCTTGGGACCGTTGTATGTTTATCATTAAGATTAACTAGATAGTGACTCTTAAGATGACTATTTGTTTCACTATTGTTACCCATCGCATGCCGTCCGTCTTTGTCCCCGAGAATAGCGCTAAGGAAGCTTTCCCTCGCTTCCGCCACTGGAGGCAGGGCTTTCTTGTTCTGTTCGTATTCTTCAAACCCCAGCTCCAGACAACAAGTATTGCAATCGTGAGGCACAGAAAAATAAAACTCATTTTATACAATCTTGTGAAAGCGTTCCGAAATGGAATTAAAGTGCGGAACAAATTCATTATTTAACACTGTCCAACTCTTTACAGCCTTTTAAGGTAATTCATCACAAAAAGGCATTTTTTCTCCTTTGTCACCGATTATCTCAGTAGCTATTTGCACGGATCTCACACTTTTTTTTTTACTTTTCTGATACAGGCCTTTGGGTGCCTTGGTACTTGGTACTTGGTACAGAAAACGCATGGAACCGTAAATGAATAAGTGCTAAGCTAAGAGTTACGAGTGAAGCCCAAAATAGAATGAGGAGTGCTCGCTGTCCTCTTTCTATTTCTTGGTTGGTTTCCGTTGGCGACAACTACGACGGCAACGATGGCAGCAGAGGCTGAGACTTTATTTCACTATACTTGAAGAGCACGGTACACTTCATCACGGGGTGTGCGGGAAAAGAATAGGTTTATTATGAAATCATGACTTGCGAAAAGTGCACACCAACTCGCCAACAAGGAAGCCCATGAAGATGGTCGGTGGCTGATTTTCTCTTCCTTGCCTTCGAGGACTTTGTTTCGCTTTTAAGATCCACAAAACTTATGTTTACTTGCCATCATCACTCTCGATGGCCCGGGTAGGCGACGCACGGTGCTTACGGAGGAGAATGATGACAATGATGACGACAATGTGTTGTATCTGAACTACGCGGGCTCGGCAAAAAGGGTGAGCTGTTGTTAAATCCGGCGCATCTTCGGTCGTACGTCTTTTCGCCGAGGGCGACTACGCTGGGCTATTCATATTCTTCATGGGCTCCGTTCCTGGTTGGGCTTTTTCCCACTATCTCGGGAGCACAATCTTTGTGGCATTGCCTTTTCCAAATGACGTTGGTCGTTCGGCTCCATTAGGTGCTGAGAGTGCTATCAAAATATTTTTATCTCCTTGTTAGATTTAATTTGAGGAAACATAGCAAAAAGAGTAGCATTCAGGATTTGCGCAGTTTTTTTTTTTTTGAAAGATGATTAAGTTGTTTCAAGCGTCTGACGGTGACAATGCAAGGATGAGGATTTTGCAGTTCTGATGTTAAAATTATTCCATCAAAGTGGATATGGTTATAACATTAGTTTCTTTGCAACCTTCAGAATAACACTCAGGGTGATGTAAGATTACTGCCATTTCAACCAATTACTATACAAATGATACATGTTTGCAAAATTTAAAAGCTTTAATTTTATACTAAGTATGCACTACTCAAATAACCATTCAAACTGAAACAGAAAGGGGAACCATAAGCTTCATTATTGGTTAGTTTTTAGGAGTAGAAAGCTCTAAATCAGGCTGAATATGGAGATTATGAGCAGTTTTGTTGTCCAATTCACACTCAACAAGTAACCAGCACTAAAAATTTAATCCGTTTTTTGACGTAGGACTACGTCTTTGATTTCTATATGGGGGTACACTTTGTGAAAACCGAAAATGGAACATGTAACAAATTAAGAAAGATTTTGAACGTTAATAACTCAGCTGCCCCTGGTCCAATTTCAATAATTTTATCACCAATCGATCAGAAATACGGCTACGGATCGATAACAATGCTTTTAAATGTTGATTTTTAACAAGAAACTATTGAAAAACTGTTAAATTTCTAGCATTGTCCAAAAGCGTCGAATTAACTGACAAAGCCACCAATTACCTACATGCATATGCTGCTTCCCCAGCACAGTCGTCAGAGAGTAGTAAGTAGACGAAACAAGTCGAAGTGGCATTCGCCTCCGATCGTCGGGCGCGTGCGAATAGAGAGGATGGAATTGCGTAATATTTTACACACTCATCTCCATATTCAGAACCAAACGCAAATTCTTCAAGATAGATACCATCTGTCGTCTAGCTCGCCGTGGCGGTGTCTGACGTATCTCCGGTCTGATTTACGAAATGTGCTGAAGGTGTTCCTGAAAAATGAAATCCGTGATGCTGTCACCTACACTAAACACGCCAAGCGTAAGCGGCCGTGGATGTCATCAACATTTTGAAGTGACAGAGACGCACTCTTTTCGGAGGTTAAATCATCACCAACGGCTCTTTTCAGGGCCACCTAGCTTATTACAGTAAAGAGTAGGTATAGAAATCATCTGCCTATTTGTCCATATTCAGAACCAACGATCACACAAAATGCTCATGTAATCAAACTGGAAGCAGGAGTACAAATTATGTTGATCAACCTGCATCAACTTTGAATCGCCACGGCCGGATATTTTCGATAGAAGAAGCAACAATCTAGCATCTAATTCGACGAAGACGAAGGAAACATTTGTTAAGCCGAGTTATTTACGAAAGAGAGTGTCGATGAAGAGAATCGATCAATGTAGATAGGACCTATTGAAAAGTGACGCGAGATTTGTTTTCCGTACTAAGCTCCAATGCTACCGACGCCAGGGAGGCAGCTCTCACACCTCGACCCTATCAATCGACCCATCAACTCAACCGGGGACCAACGGATTTACTTCCCGAAGGAAGGCATGACAAGAGATGTTATGCCTTAGAACATGCCGGTGGCGCCGACTGAGATTGAACCCAAGCCTGCTGGGATGAGAGGTAATCACGCTTACCACCAGTGCCGATATCTTTCAAGGTTATATCACGGCAAATGAGAACGACCCAAATTTGAGTTTAGTTATCTCAGAAATAAGAAATAAAGTGCAGGAACTCAGCGATGAGTAAATTTGCCTCATGTTTTCCCAGGTTTTTTCCAGGATTTTCCAGGGGAAAATTCCCGAATTTGAGAAAAGAAAAGATTGGATTCACTCAGTCTATTGGTACTATTCCGAGGCTGAATAAAATTTTCGTCAATTTCCTCACTTTCCGGCAGATTTTTTAGGTTTTCCACAGGAAACCATGAGACAAATTTACTCATCGCTGAGTTCCTGCACTTTTGGCGATTATGAGTGACCTAAACTCAAATTTAGGTCGTTCTCATTCGCCGTGTACGCAAAAGGAAAAGAGCCAGTGTTGCTACTTGATAGCAAACTACTCATAATGGGAGGTGTCTTTGTAGCTTGTATACCACTTGGTTGCACATCATTCTGCTTTAACCTGAAAAGATATAAAAGAGCGCTGCTGTATGGCATTAGTTCATTTTCGTTTCGGACGGCGTGGTGAACAGGTGGTGGCTAGTCCACTCCTTCACACCTAACAAGCAACAATTGACTGGTCGTGGCAAAGGAGGAAAAGGTCTGGTAAAGGAGGCGTCAAGCGTCATCGCAAAGTTCTCCGAGATAACCGCCATCGGTCGTCTGGCTCACCGGGGTGGTGTCAAACGTATCTCCAGTCTGATCTACGAGGTGTGCTGAAGGTGTTCCTGGAGAATGAGGTCCGTGATGCTGTCACCTACACTAAACACGCCAAGCGTAAGTGGCCATGGATGTCCTCTTCAATAAAACGGCCCTTTTCAGGGCCATCAAGCTTAGATCAGTCAAGAGTTGGAATAGAATTTATCTGTGCTTGTTTGTCCATATTCAGAACCACAAGCCCCCAACGACCACACAAAATGGTCTCCAAAGTTGTACACCTCTATTCTGTATTTCGTTTCGGACGAAATTCCCATACAAAAAAATATTTTTTGTATGAGAATTTCGTTCGAAACGAAATACAGAATAGGGGTGGTAATCTTGTAACCAAACATGGAAGCAGGGGTGCAAGTGATTTTGATTAATTCTCTTAATCAACTTTCTCTTTGAAAAAGATTACTACAAATTTGGTACGCCTACAATTCAAAAACGGAAAGAGTTGAGATAATAGATAATTGATCAATTAAAAGAACTAAATGCTCTTCACATTTATTCCGTCCACTAGCGGTCCTACGTCAAGCTTCCGTTCGTGCCCCTAGGCACAGACCCTTCTACTTTTTGGCTCAGCTCTTGTACTATCTTCGGTCCCAAGCTATTCGATGCACCCCTTGAAACATAAGAAAATCCACGAACCCCTCATTTTATCTGTCAAGTTTTCAGACGGAATCAAAACAAAAATAGTGTAGTACTAGAATTTTGACTAGAATGAGGTACGTTAATCGATTTGCTTGGGACCAATAGGCTAGTCAAATTAAAATCGTTAGTTTCCACCGGTTGGTGGAAGTGCGCGTCGGTTATAAAATTAATTAATTAAAGCGTTGTAAGCCCGACGACAGGGAAGTGCTTCTTGTAAGTGTGTAGGAAGCCTCGAACACGTTGAAAGTAGGCTGTGCTTGGTGAACAAATTTAAAAACGGATTATCGTCCAAACAACCGTCCATATACGGTACGAAAAGTGCAAACTTGTAAGATAAGGTCCGTAGTCTTGTGTCCTATTCAACACCCCAGAAACACCACTGTTGCCTGCTGAGCAGTTGATTGAGCATGATCATAAGACATCAACGCATTGAACCATTGATAACTTTCGATCCTTGCATTTAATCAAAAAGTGGTCCTCAGCATAGTTGTAGCTGGGAAAATTTCCTACAAGTTCAAATGAAAGTTTTTGAAGCAGATCGATATGGTGAATTATCAGATAGACATGAACAAAAATCTTGGTTTTACCATAGTAATTCCCATACAAACTTCAAATGGTTTGTGCCATCTCAGTTTCTCACCAAATGGGTTCAAATTTTGAGAGGTTAGTCAGGATCCGATTTGGAATCGTTTAAGTAATGTGGAGTGAAAAAGTCAAATTTTGCATCAGTCTAGTGTACAAGCCTCGCTCTTTTTGGTCCGCATTTAAAACCGCTACTTTGGATCATCTCCACATAATTTCTAAAAATTGATTGGTTGCTATTCGTTCAGGAACTGTCCACCGACAACTGTGTGGCTCCTGCCAAGGTAAGTGACTTGGGTTGAAGTTGCGTAACAGAGTTCAAGCATAAGCGACCCCGTGCTCTGCGAATATCCTTCCTAAGAGAATTCCCTTCGGAGCAGCCTGGGAGGTAACACGACCATCCAGAAACAGTTGCTCTTCGGAAGAACCGCCTTCATCAGAAATCGACTGTGTTGCTGATCCGTATGTTGATGTTTCTGGGTTTGGTTCGTGATATTGTCCAACTCTTCAAACCCACATCTGCTCCTCAAAATCTCGGCCGTGATGCAAGAGTCAACAAGGATTATTGGGTTTGTGCATCATCCCCATCTGTGCCAAGCAGGTCACCGTTATATTCAATAATGAATTCAAGCTTGCCTAGGAAGTGTTATTGCAAATAAAGCTACTTGCTAAGAAGAATTGATGTACATTTAGGTGTTCTGAGACTGACATATACGAGCGGCAATTTTGACATTAAATTGAGTCATAACAGACGCAAAATTCAACTCAACCAAACGCACTTTTCGTCGAGTAACAAACTTTTCAGTCTCGGAGCACTTAATTTTACATGACGTATTTGATTACGTGTGATCTTTCATGTCAAATATGGATTCCGTCACTTGTAAAAATAGTTATTTATAAGTGTGTAGTGTATAAATTTAATAATTAATTGTGCCCTAGGTAGACCTTGCATTAGTTCCAAATTATTCGAAAATACAGAATCTCCTAATTATTATAAAAAACACCGTTATTACATTACTTGATGATTGAATTCTACAGTAAAGACATGTGTAATCAAATGATGACAAAAAGCAACATGTTTTTTTAAAAGCTCATGTGAATATACATTATTTATCATGCGGTCTTCTTGTTACATGCAAGCAGACAGAATATTACACGTTTCGTTCGTACTGCGTATGTTGTTTGTTTTGTGTGCACAATTATAATTCGGTAAAAAGGTAAATGAATCATTAAACAACACAGCAAAAAAATAATTTTGATATCACGTCAAAGTGGATGCACTACAATCATGTCGAAAATATGGTGTAATATTACTTGCTAAAAAGGACAAAATTATCATTAATACAATGCATGAACTGACATTACGCTGCTTTTACTGCATTTGTTTATTTATGTGGTCATAAAAATTACATGAAATTTTCGACATGATTGTAGTGCATCCACTTTGATGTGATATCAAAATTATTTTTTTGCTGTGAATGACGATGTTCCTTGATAAGTTAAAAAAATCTCCTTAAAATAGATCGGGTTGCTCCTTAAATGATTGATCAAAATACTTTAAAAATCTTAAAATGCTCAGTAAATATTTAAAGTACGCTCATTAAAATAGAGAAAACTGTACATTAAGCATTTGAAAATGCTCCTTAGTATGCACCGCTTTGCACCATTTTGAAGTGTAATTGTACCATATATCATCGGAAAAGCTGCTGTAGAAAGGTTAATAAGTACCATGAAATCAACTGAATTGTTCAGTAAATCATTGTGTGCATTTGTGCAGTTTTACTGAACATTTCAGCTGATTAGTTATTTCTGTGTTGTTTACGTCTCACACACATAGAAATAACTAATTTTATACATGATGGAATCCGCCTTTGACATAAAAGATGAGACGTACACAGTTAGAAATACCTAATCTTACACGTGACGGAATCCATCTTAGACATAAAGGATAAGACATAAACAAACACTTCATGTAAAATTAAGTGCTCCGAGACCTACGGTTGATTGAACTGAATTTCACATCCATTATGACTCAATTTTATGTCACGTTATGCTACGTGTCGTTAATCATCTGACGTGGTCGCATGTGAAATATTATACTACTCAATCGAATGGTCCAACTAACAGCGAACCTCAATCTCTCACCCAGCCGAATACTGACAATGCTAGCCAGCTTAGTACCAGCAATGCCACCACCCTGACTGATAGTGGGAAAAGGAACCACCCTGATGGTAACAGGAATAGTACCGGGCCTTTGAGCGTAGCAAGATTAGGTCAGACGTCTGACGACACGGTAGCTTTTTATGTGACCCCGTTTTCCCCAAACTAGGAAGAGGACGACGTAAAACAGCATATCTTTGATATTGCAAATGTTGATTCTTCGTCGGGGAAAGTTGTCAAGCTAGTTCCTCGTGGGAAACGTTTGGACGATCTATCATTTTTTTCCTTCAAGGTGATCGTTTGCAAAACTGTATCCAACGTGGTGGTCCTTGGTACTGGCCAGAAGGAGTCACTGTCCGTGTGTTTGAACATGTTAAAAAAGACGGTTCTGCTGCATCACGTCCGAACCTGCCGTGAAAAAAACAATCATCAATCAGCCAGCCTCTCATTGTGAATTTAAAATAAACAGTTCCATCCCGGGATGCAACAACCCAAGCCATTTGGAAGCCCCTTATCCCCCCATCACAGTCGTGTCTCTCCGGCCAGCGTTCAGCAGTCATCCCGGACCTGTGTATGGGTACGGAGACGGGGTCTTCCAGGCCATCACTTCAGGCAAGTTCACTTCCTCTGTTTGTCATTATGTACCTAATACTTGCTACGTTTCCAGCCGAATTCCTTCATTACATTATCCTGCATCATCATTCATCACTGGGATGCATGCCTGCAAGCCTCATGGAAGCCCCTAATCCTCTCATTGCTATGGAGAGGGGGTCTTCCAGCCAGTTACCACAGGCAAGTATGCTCACGTTACGAACTATGCACTTCCTGAATCGTCTATAGCTTCCAGTTGCTTCATATAGCTTCCAGTTGCTTCATACCACGGTTCTTCTTAACAAGGACTGATAGCGACAAAGTTAACCTCCGCGAAGTGGAAACGTCGTACAAGGAACTTCTTTTCTCATCTTATAGAAACTATGTATCGGGAATTGAATCTTGTGTGAAACAAAACCCTGCTTCTTTCTGGGATTTTGTTACGAAACAGAAATCTTCCACCCGGATTCCATGTAACGTTCATTACGACGGAACTCATGCTTGCACCAACGCTGAAGCTGCTGACCTGTTTGCGACGTTCTTCGAGAGTGTGTTCACTAATGTGTCACCTGTACTTCGACATGACAGCTTTGCCCATATTACTACACATAACATCACGCTTCCTGTTCTCCAGTTTTCTTAAGAGGAAATTCAAAAATCTCTTGAAGATGTAGAAACGAACAAAGGGCCTGGGACAGACGGCATTCCTCCACTGTTATTGAAAAAATGTTCGTCCACACTAACATCTCCAATCGCTCGATTGTTCAACCGTTCTCTGCAGGACAGGACTTTTCCAAATGCGTGGAAAACGGCATCGATAGTACCAATCCATAAATCTGGCAGCTGTAATCGCGTGGATAATTATCGTGGGGTGTCTAAACTTTGCTGCCTAGGCAAGGTTTTGGAAAAGTTGGTCCACAAGGTCTTGTATAATGCCTCTTCCTCGATTATCTCGGAGAGCCAGCACGGGTTCATGAAACATCGATCTACAAAAACAAATCTGATGTGTTAATTCACCAAACTGTCTCGTGAAATTCAACAAAGAAGGCAAGTAGACGCGGTGTATATTGATTTTGCTAAAGCGTTCGATAATGTAGCACATGGGATTCCCCGATTGGATAACAGAGTGGCTTTTGTCGTACTTATCGAATCGAAATGCTTATGTGGTTGTTAACTCTGCACGATCCCATTCGTTCAACATCATGTCTGGTGTACCGCAAGGTAGCGTTCTCGGTCCTCTAATCTTCAACATTTTTTTTAACGACCTGTGCATACTACTTTCATCATTCAAACTTTCCTTTGCCGATGATTTCAAAGTGTATCGCATCATTGCCTCGTCTTTAGACTGTGACGCTTTGCAGGAGGATATAAACGTCATGCTTATCTGGTGCGGTGACAACGGCATGCGCGTCAACAGCAAGAAGTGCAAGATAATATCTTTCACTCGCTGTATCGGCCAAACTCACCATCAGTACTATATTGACGCAGAAACACTCGAACGGGTAAATTCGATCTGCGATCTGGGAGTCACCATCGATTCAAAGCTGAGGTTTAACGATCATGTAGGGATTATATCAGCCAAAGCTTTTTCAGTATTAGGATTCATCCGTCAACACGCTTCTGACTTCACCGATGTACATGCTCTAAAAACACTCTACTGTTCGTTGGTGCGCAGTATCCTGGAGTACGCTGCACCAGTTTGGTCACCGTATTACGTAACACAGACTCAGACGATCGAAGATGTGCAGAAAAGGTTCATAAGATTCGCTCTTCGTCAACTTCCTTGGAACGATCCAGAAAATCTTCCTCCCTATGTCGATCGATGCCACACGGGAAAAAATCCGATCTCCGAAATGAGAAAAATGACTCATGATTTCATGAACACAGCGTATTTTCATGTTATGAAAATACACCATGAATAATATTCATGATATCATGAGCAACTTTTGCGTAACGCAGCAAATATTCCCAAAATCATGAATCATCCGAGTTGAAATCATGAGCTAAATTCATGGGTTTAACTTTTAACCAAAAAATGCAAAAAGAATAAAATAAAGCATCAGACTGGATTCGAACCAAGAACCTTGAGATCACTAAACCCATACTTTCACCACTAGACTATCAGCACTTGTATAAGTTGGAAGACAAAAGGCGTATAAGAGATACCTATGTAGTGCGGTTTATGGAAACGGTTTGCAAAGTACGTGTAACGCTTGTAGCGGTCTTGATTCCACTGCATTATGAAATCATGAATTTCCATGACGAAATCATGAATCATTGTTACGATTTCATGGGATGGCAAGTTTTTTCATTTCATGATTTTTTATTCATGAAAATTGAATCGGATTTTTTCCCGTGCAGCTGATTAAACTCGAACCTCTTTCTGTCAGGCGAGTCAACATGCAACGCTTGTTTTCTTTGACCTCATCAAAGGATCCATCGATTGTCCTGCACTTCTCGAACAGATTCCACTGAATGCTCCACCCAGACACTTCCGCCACTCGCCACTCGTAGCGGTTCCTTATCATAAGACAAACTACGGCCATAATAATCCATTCGACTCGTGTCTTCGAGCATTCAATGACGTTTGCGATGAGTTCGATTTAAATTTTTCTAAAAATGTGTTTAGTAATTGGATTAAAGATAAGGTTTATGTTTAATTATATATTTCTACGACTAAGTCGAAGATGGTGTAATAAATAAAATAAAATTGACGCTCGTATATGTCAGTCTCAGAGCACCTACATTTAAATAAATTTTTCTGTGTGTGTAAATAAACATGGCATGTAATATTAAGTGCTCCGAGACTGAAAAGTTTGTTGCTCGACGAAAAGTACGTTTAATTGAGCTATATTTCGCGTCTGTTATGACTCAAATTTATGTCAAAATTGACGCTGGTATATGTCACTCTCAGACCACCTAAATTTACGAGAATTTTTCTAAGTGTGCATCCTTTATGTCAAAGTTGGATTCAGTCACGTGTAAGATTAGGTACTTAGCCGAACTAAAAAAAAACTATATTGCTGAGTTCAAATTTAGTAACCAGTCGAATGGTTGAAACAGGATTTTTTTATAACAAATCCCACAACATCACTTGATTGCAAAGCTTATCAACAACCAACGGCAAACGAACACAAACCACCCTTTCCAGCATTGTTATGATGATTGTATCATTCCGGTGACGATGGTTATTATTGTTCATCCATTCTTTCTGCTCGCATCTCATAATCCCTGCCCACACGTCAACCGAAGGCGGCAGCTGATTTCGCGTACTTCTCCGGCCTTATTTTTCATCACCCACCTCAGTGAATGAATGGAATCGCTAAAATGGAACATAAACAAACGCCTCAGCCATCGAATTGCAGTGGACTGTGCGGAGCGCTACATTCTGCACCGTAAAGACTTTAAATCCGGGCACTTAGTCCACAAATCTGGAGACTTTTAAAAGTTGGCTATCGATCCCTGCCATGCTCAAAGCAATTTTTGCAAAGTAGACGTATTATTTAGTAAAAAAATGTCAGGATTAACAAACCGTTCGGTATTCTGTGCATAACGGTATAGCATCAGTTTATCTACGTCTAAGGCTAAGACTAACGAATGAGATTTTCATCATCTTCAGCCTCCGATCCGCCATCTCTGCCATCATCACGTCGTCACTCATCTCAGTGTGCGATTGTCGAAATAACTACCTCCGAAAAGAGCAAAACGGGCGTATCGTGGAGTGGTGGACACGCGGGGTGGTGAAATCTAGCACAGCTCAAAGTATAGACGGGTGGGTACGGTTGATTCGTCCTTTCCAAGTGCAGATAAATTGCCCTCTTTTTGGCTCTCTCCTGTCTATTTTCCGCT
The DNA here is from genome assembly GCF_037179485.1 of Ochlerotatus camptorhynchus. Taxonomy (NCBI): domain Eukaryota; kingdom Metazoa; phylum Arthropoda; class Insecta; order Diptera; family Culicidae; genus Ochlerotatus; species Ochlerotatus camptorhynchus. Next base: position 416,427 of record NW_027040840.1, read on the forward strand.
TTGATGGCCTTTGATACCACGCCACGGCTCGCTCGAGTTTTCGTCGTCGGAGTTGGAGGTATAAAGTGTAGGAACAGTAGAAGCAGCGCTTGATTGTGCCGAAGAAGGATTATTAAAATTGGATTAAAAATGAGTGATGTTCTCTTTAATTGGAATTAGCTTCGGCTTTGGATGGTCTCTATCGTTGAGTTTTGCGCAGTTTGGAGAGGATATACGTTCAGGGTGGTGAGGTTAAGAACAATAGCAAATCGAAAAATCGTTAAGGAATTGATAATTAGATTCATGTCATGTCAAACATTTTTTATTTAATTTTTTTTCTAGTTAAATATTGACATTTGTAACACAATTAAACATAGTTCCATTACCAAAGCGTCACACAGGAATGTGTGTATGATCCAGATTTTCATATCACACTAAACCAAACACCAACTGTATTGCATAACCTAACGAACCGGTTCCAACTCACACGCACCCGTCGAGGCAGGGAACACCCAGGGACGACAAACAGGGTCAACAAGCTAGCTGCCTGTTCCCATGTAGAACAAATTGGCTCAACAGACCCAAAGACCCGGTAACATACCGTCACACCGTACTTACCTACACACGATGCGCGGCTTGTAACCGGCTGAAGCCAACCCGGAGTGGCGTGAAAGAACCGCTCAAGTAGGCATGAAAAAATCATTATGTGGTACAACTATTATTAGAACAAACAAGGCAGGACATTTGTTTTATTATCTGGCTGCCTCCATTCATGTTGTGCATTATTTATGGCTTTTCCACGTTTAATATCACAGACCGACAAACCCGAGTGTCTAATGAAAAAAAAAATTCGCTTCGCGCGTTGACGATGCTTCGCTGCGTTTTCTCGCTCGCTCGCTTGCTCGCACCGAAGCGGTCTCAAATATGTATGCTATGTAGGATATACCATGCCCTAACGACAAGAAATCCACTAAAGCAAATCCCAAACCCAGACCCACCACCGGAGCTGTGGAGTGCAAAAGAGTTATATAGTTTTGATTTATGGTGGTTTCATTCTTTTGATCATACCACACCATACCAAAGTCAGGACGCAGAGGCAGCGCAACATATTTCGGACGGTCGTTTTCATTTGTCCTACACATAGGTGTATAGCCTTGACTGCTGCGACTACGGATAGTGTGACCCCGGAGAGATACCGTGGCAGTCAGTGGCGTGGAGCATTCCGGCTATGGGACTAGATTTTTTCGCTGTCTCGCCATCACCCCTCCCGTGTGCTGTGTAGGAAACCTTGTACAATGTTTGACTACCGGTGTTGTCTCCGGGGTTTCACCGTGCGATGCTACCACCGACCGGTGCCACTCGTCGCTTCGATGATGAACGGTGGCAGAATAGTTGGATTATGTTTCAACACGATAACATCTCATCTAGATAACTCACTAATAGTTTTTCGCATTTGTCAATGTGTGTTACACAATGTTAGGTTTTCTGTAAAGCTACAATGTGTGAAAAACTCTCGATATCATTTCAACTTGTTTTGACTTTGTTATCTTGGTAGTGCAATTTTGGGCACGTTGCGAAATATGGGGAAATTTTATAAATTTTTGGTATTCTAGAACTAGGATTTTCCAAAAAGATAATCACTCTGACACGTGGTATACATACATATTCTGATTCTTCTAACGAATATTTATTGTGACATAGAGACACAAATTCGCATTTAGTAAAAGAAGTTAGAAAGTCTTTCAATGATGTCAACATGGGTCTGCATTGTCGAAATGTGGTCTTGGGCTTTCTATACCTTCGAATATGATTTTCTGTGTCGCATGATGGGTGTTTGGCTCTTGCAATATTCTGAATACTTTGCTGGTGGTATCCAGAACATGTCCTACGTACTCAATGTGTTCGTTATTTTCAGCATTCATGTGTATAATCAGGTGTGATCAATGTGATCATACACACTAAGATTTTTTTACAGGAGTCAGTATTTTTTTACTGGGTTTTTGAATTGCTGAAAAAGTCGGTAAAAATTCAAATGGCCGTTATCCGTAAGGAATCAATGAAATCGACCAATTTTATTTTCTATCATTAAATGGGGTTAACAGAACTAAGTATGTACAAGTTCAGAACAAATATTCTCATTAATAAATTTTCCACAGATTTTTAAACTTTTACCGAACAGTTCCGCAATTCAAAAACTCGGTAAAACCGTACTGACTCGATTAGTGTGTAGGTACAGAAGGGGTCCCAAACAACAAACTGGCATCGTTAGTCATTTTAATCATTTTAAAGATGTTTTGGGACTTTAGGACAACTTAAATGGATACACGCGACTCCTGCTTGCATGCTTTAGTTTCAACCTGGGCCCAGGTCATATTCCTAACGACTTGATTGATTTCCTTCTTGCCATGAGCTCCTGGGTTAGGGTTACCATTTCAAAAAATTGAAAAGGAGGACATTTCATTTCAATTTTAGAGAAAAGGGAGGACAAAGTATATATTTTATATCAATAATGGAGGAGGACAACGAGTTTTTATCAAACGTTTTGAAAACATATGCACTTACTCAACATTTATGATTTTCAAAAGGTGTAGTGTAGTCGTCATCAATTCGATTATAATCATCATTCTTTTAAGGGAAAAGGGGACGTCATAAATTTTTGGAAATTCAAGAACAGTTTTTTCGTTTAAACCCGAAATTCTGTCAATGAAAAAGTGTTCACTGTGTTCCAGTAGGCAAGTAGAATCCAATTAACAAATTTTCGTGTACGAAGCAGATTCAAAACAAACTGCCTTGGCAACCTCTGCCTAGGAGGTTTCTGGCAAAACTGCCAATGGAATCAAAATAGCGATGCTCGGTTGGCTCTGGCATTGACAGTTCGTTTGGCTCAAAACCAGCCAGTCCGCTCCTTTCCTTCGGTTCTGTACATACTTGGAAATGAACTAATAAACTGTTTTGCATGAAAACGTCAGTTTAATAGCTTCAAAACCTTTCAAATAGGATGGAGTTGCGTCAAAATAATATTAAAAATTTATTAATTAAAAATATTCAAGGATTAAAAAGGAGGATATTTTGAGGCAAAAGGAGGACATGTGGAAAAATGTTGAAAAAGGAGGACATGTCCTCCTTTAGGATACCATATGGTAACCCTATCCTGGGTTTGCCTCTGCTGCGATGTCCTGCTCGGTTCCAATCCAACGCTTGCTTGCAAATTTTAAATCTTATTAGTCTGAAAGTAATCTACAGCGAGTTTTCTCCCCTGCTACCAGGCTTGCCAAAAGCTCCATCAAGAGTCATCAATAAGCTGAGCTCCAGCATATTTTGATGATGAAATATTCTGCTCTCACGGAGCTATACTTGATGCTCAAGCTGGGCTCTTGCCAACCCGCATCTTTGTGAGGGATGCGGAGCTCGTTCTCGGGTGTACATCAACTCTGCCTGCCGAGCAGAAATTTTGATGCGCTCGCGCAAAGCAGTAAACTTGGAGCTTCGTGATGTATTCGTAGAGAGCATGGCTCTTGATGGCATCTCCCAGAGCGCATGAATGAGTGATTTTGTATTGTATTCGAGAAAGAAGTGCACAACCAAGAAATGAAAAAAAAAAACATTATGGAACGTATGCATACATTCCGTCACGCAAAAGTGGGAAATGGATTCATAGGGTAACTGTCTATATTCTATTCTATATATTCGTGTTGAAAATAAATGTATTGGTTTTTGTTTGGTTTGACAGCTAAAGGGTGATACGGTCAAAATTTGGTCAAGGGAAAACGCGTGTAAATTGGTGAAATCGTTTATTTAAAAAATCAAATTAAATTTCTTTTTCAAGTTCAATTAGAATAAAATTCAGGAAAAATATTCAGTTAGGCTTCCGCTTTTCCAAATCCGAATTGCCGGGCCTTACGCTTGACCCCAGCCATCAGATTTTGTACAGCCACCTTGTCCACCTTCTTCGCCGCAGAAAGCCAGTTTGCCTTGAACTGCTGCTCGCCCTTAGCAGTTTTTTGGTCTTCTTTAGGTTCCGCTTGACAATAGCCCAGTATTTCTCAATTGGGCGGAGCTCTGGCGTGTTGGGAGGGTTCTTGTCCTTGGGAACCACCTGCACGTTGTTGGCGGCGTACCACTCCATGGCCTTTTTACCGTAATGGCAAGATGCCAAATCCGGCCAAAACAGTACGGAACAACCGTGTTTCTTCAGGAAAGGCAGCAGACGTTTATTCAAACACTCTTTCACGTAAATTTCTTGGTTGACAGTCCCGGAAGCTATGAAAATGCTGCTTTTCAAGCCACAGGTACAGATGGCTTGCCAAACCAGATATTTCTTTGCGAACTTTGACAGTTTCATGTGCTTGAAAACATCTGCTACCTTTCCCCTTCCTTTTGCCGTATAAAACTCCTGTCCCGGAAGCTGCTTGTAGTCGGCTTTGACGTAGGTTTCGTCGTCCATTACCACGCAGTCAAACTTCGTCAGCATCGTCGTGTACAGCCTCCGGGATCGCGCTTTGGCCGTCGTATTTTGTTTATCATCGCGATTTGGAGTCACTACCTTCTTGTAAGTCGATAGTCCGGCTCGTTTTTTGGCTCGATGCACGGTTGTAGACGATACACCCAGCTTATTTGCGGCATCTCGGAGAGAGAGGTTAGGGTTTCGCTTGAAACTACCGGCAACTCTCTTTGTCGTCTCAGCGGCTTCCGGTTTTCGATTTCCCCCCGATCCAGACTTCCTGGCTGTCGACAAACGTTCCCCAAACACTTTAATTACATTTGTAACGGTTGATTTGGCAACTTTTAGCGATTTTGCCAACTTTGCGTGCGAGTAGCTCGGATTTTCGCGATGCGCGAGCAAAATTTTGATACGCTGCTCTTCTTGCTTGGACGGCATTTTGACAACTGAAGAGTGAATTCCAAAATCAAAATAGGAGCAACATTCTACACACACACACCTTCAAAATGAGGGGTGTTCAGGTTTTTTAAATGCAAAATTGAAAGAAATACGTCAAGTTGATATTGACCAAATTTTGACCGTATCACCCTTTATGCGAACAAAATAAACATATTTTGAAATTATTTTAGTATTTGAGTGCAGGGTCAAGCAAAATAAAACGGATTGCAAAGAAATGAAAATAAAAAAGATCTTCGGGCAGGGCATCTAAATCCCTGCTTATTTTCGGCGAGGGGCTGTCAACTTGAGTATTTTCGATTCATCTACCCGACTTGAAAATGTGTATTTTGCATTTTTTCGTATTTATGTATGCGGGGACCCGTCGGGGTGAAGTTGATAGTTGATTTTCGGGCCGTTTTCTGTTAAGTTGAGCATAGCTGGGGCAACTTTTTCCGAATGCGTTTCTGCGACATCTTGCAACCAACTGAAGGTTATGAATAAATCGATTCAGACTCCACCTGATTTAAACAACGCTAGACCAACAATTGAAATAGGCGGAACAACAAAATGTAAACAATGGCTTTAAACATAAATTCTTCGAAAATCAAAGCACATCCAAACAATCTAACGCCATCATCTGATAGAGTAAACTTCCTTTATCAAATGGACATTTTAGTTTACGTGGTAGTGTTTTGATTCTCAAGAAGTTTGTGTTTAAAGCCATTTCATACGTTTGGTTGTTCTGCCTATTTCAATTGGTCCAGAAAGATTTCCGAGCTACCGTGTGTGCAGCGAGGGTAGCGAATTGAATGAATGAACATGTTAAAAAAAGGCAACAGGAGAATACGAAGACAGCACCAAGGGATAATCCATAAACGGAGTAATTAGTGCTTTTACTAGTTTTTCCCTCGTACATTCTAGGTCAGAAATATAATTTCGTTTAAGCACTCATAAATCACTTAGCGGAAAAAATGATCAAAGATTTTTGTGACTGAGTTTGAGTAATCCAAAAAGTGGTCCACGAGTTAAAAAAAAACATCAATCTCTCAAAACGTTACGTTCTCTGGGAATGATCCTATAGTATTAATATAGTATTGTTGTGTATCATAATATTGAATCGAAAAACCGTGCATAAATCAAAGGCCGTGCGTGCTCTCTCCGAATGCATAACGAAGCTCTATATTTACAGTTTCACCGAGTTCATCCCGAAGTTCAAAATGTTGTTTGGTGAGCAGAGCCGATGTAAATCACGCCTCACTCAAGAACGAACCCCACATCACTCATCGTGATGCGTGTTTGTGGAAGTCCAGCTTGAGCATCAATCTGAGCTCGAGCTCTTTTGCGCTCTTTGGATTTGACACCTTGGCTCTTTATATGTGAGGGATGAACTAGCTCACGATGAATGAGCATCTCTACGGCATAATCTGAGTTCGAGGAGTTTAGGCAAGCCTGCCTGCTACATACGCTAATCATTATAGGTACTCAATATAACCACCAAAGGGGCGAGAGCAAACCTCTATCTATTTATTTATTTATTTATTTATTCGTCTAGCAAAGGTAGACTACATACAGTGGTTACAATGTTGGATAGTTTTGACGTAGGACTATGTCTGTTATTTCTATATGGGGGTACACTTTGTGAAAACTAAAAATGGAACATTTAACAAAATTATGAAAGATTTTGAACGTTAATAACTCAACTGCCCCTGGAGCAATTTCAAAATTTTTATCACCAATCGATCAGATATATTTCTACGCATCTGTCAAATTGAAGACGTTATCATTTTTCAAAATGTCACTATTGAAAATTGCACGAATGTGCAACTGTTGCTGTGAGCACCGATTGCCTGTGACAAGCGATTTCCCTAACACAGATTTCAATGTTGAATTCCATCCGGTCTCACCAAACGGTTTTTATTCAATCACAGCGTGGTGAGTGGTGGTGTTCTCCAGTATACAACAAAGGGCTGTCTGGAAGCAACGAGTTGCAGCCCACATGAGCATCCAAAGAAAGAAGAAGAAGCCGCACCGCTATTGGTCGGAATCAGTAGCTCTTCGTGAGTTGCTGTGGGCCAACTATGTCAAACGCGTCATACTAAAGAGTATACACAGAGAGAACCCTGCTCAAATGCCTATTCCTACACAAAAAACAAGCTCCTGCTGCAGTTAACAAATAAGATTTATGATATAAGACAACGTAGTTCTAGGTCACCATTGCGTACAACCCCATGGAGCTGTCTCTTGTAGTTTTCAATATATTCTATCGACATATATTTTTATTTATTCATGGCCGTACAGACTGCTTAAAATGACTTAACCTTATTATCTGTCAAATGAGTAAACGACTTGATACGAGCCCCTCCGATTTTGATGAAACTTTTAACGTGTCTTTAGTATGAATTATTATGATTTTCCACAGATAACGAGACAATTTGACTCAAAACCATTTTTTTTGAAAACGGCGTATGTGTTTTCAAATATTGAACATTTATTTTTGAGCACGAAGTGTTTAGAATCGTATCAATATGCTTAGCAATTCCCTACGAATTCGTAAATCGGTTTATTTTTGTATTTTTATATAAACTTGGTCCAGTTACTGTTTCTACTTTGTATAATGAAAGTATACCAAATCTACAATAAAGTTTTGCTAAGTCACACCGTTTCCGAGATGTAGGGGTTTGAAAGAAGTTATTTTTAAAGGAATTGATAGTTTTTGGCCATTTTTTGGTTCTCCAGTTCCGAAAATATTTTTTCCGAAAGATCAGAAAATTTTACAATGAAAATTTGCACTTTATTTTCTTGCAAATACATGTTTCGCTCGTAAGCAAATGCAATGAACTTATAATTGTGATTTTTCGAGAATGATTTAATTTATTTTTACATTGTTAGATTGATATAGTTGTAATAGAAATCCAATCTTTAATTCTTAGTAGTACCAACAAATTTCTTTTCATTATTACAGTTTGAAAAGTGTCTGACTTCTATTTGTCTTTTAGAAATAGGAATAAATGAGTGGTATTTTTGAGTTCCTTGAATGGTTATAGCCCTTGAGTATTGTTCGTTGAGCTCGTGCTTATGAGTTTCATAGTCTTCAGTAGTTGCATAACCAAAGAAAATTTGAGTCAGCTGATCCTCGTTTCGCTTCTGAGCCCAATCGTATAGTTCTCTTGCATTTTTTATCGGATGTTTACGTTCTCTAGCTAGACTAGCTCTGGTAGCCATACGTTTCAGTGTTCCTCCTATAGTGCAATAGATGGCATTTTTTGTTCCCTTAAATATATAATAAAATACAAAAAATACTTTTTTGAGAAAAATTGTTTTAATGACTATATTTGAAATTAAAAAAAAAAATTTCGCATATTTTTCCAAATAGTCTCATTTATTATCTGCAATAATGCCGAAGACACCAAACCGACCGGGCAAACAGTTTTCGAGTAAAATTTTTCTGAAGATAAGCTTGATATTTTTTCTACATGCCCTTTTAAAAACTAAGGCTGGATTCAAAATGGCGATATGAAGATGCAAAATGGCAAAATCGGTCATAAGGAACGTTTCCGAAAATTTTCAACCAAATCTATATATACAAAAATAAACCGAATTTAAGGTTCGAAGGAAATTGCTTTAGATTGCTTTTTTGATTTTATTTTTAAATATCTTTATTAAGGAGACTTTCAGCCCTGGGCTGGTTCGTCTCCGCAATTTTTTTTTGATTGTCGATTTTTCCATATTTAGGTGGTGGAAAGTTGAATCTCTCACTAAGACGAGCTCGTTCCTCCGCTTCTGGCGTGCAAAGGGACCAGTACTAAGTAACTAACGGATCTCCACACTACATGGCATGTAAGATTGACTCAAATTTAAGTTTAAATGACAAAACTCTAGAAAACGTAAAGGGTGATACGGTCAAAATTTGGTCAAGGGAGAACGCGTGTAAATCGGTGAAATCGTTTATTTAAAAAATCAAATTAAATTTCTTTTTCAAGTTCAATTAGTATAAAATTCAGGAAAAATATTCAGTTAGGCTTCCGCTTTTCCAAATCCGAATTGCCGGGCCTTACGCTTGACCCCTGCGATCAGATTTTGTACAGCCACCTTGTCCACCTTCTTCGCCGCAGAAAGCCAGTTTGCCTTGAACTGCTGCCTGCCCTTAGCAGTTTTTTTTGGTCTTCTTTAGGTTCCGCTTGACAATAGCCCAGTATTTCTCAATTGGGCGGAGCTCTGGCGTGTTGGGAGGGTTCTTGTCCTTGGGAACCACCTGCACGTTGTTGGCGGCGTACCACTCCATGGCCTTTTTACCGTAATGGCAAGATGCCAAATCCGGCCAAAACAGTACGGAACAACCGTGTTTCTTCAGGAAAGGCAGCAGACGTTTATTCAAACACTCTTTCACGTAAATTTCTTGGTTGACAGTCCCGGAAGCTATGAAAATGCTGCTTTTCAAGCCACAGGTACAGATGGCTTGCCAAACCAGATATTTCTTTGCGAACTTTGACAGTTTCATGTGCTTGAAAACATCTGCTACCTTTCCCCTTCCTTTTGCCGTATAAAACTCCTGTCCCGGAAGCTGCTTGTAGTCGGCTTTGACGTAGGTTTCGTCGTCCATTACCACGCAGTCAAACTTCGTCAGCATCGTCGTGTACAGCCTCCGGGATCGCGCTTTGGCCGTCGTATTTTGTTTATCATCGCGATTTGGAGTCACTACCTTCTTGTAAGTCGATAGTCCGGCTCGTTTTTTGGCTCGATGCACGGTTGTAGACGATACACCCAGCTTATTTGCGGCATCTCGGAGAGAGAGGTTAGGGTTTCGCTTGAAACTACCGGCAACTCTCTTTGTCGTCTCAGCGGCTTCCGGTTTTCGATTTCCCCCCGATCCAGACTTCCTGGCTGTCGACAAACGTTCCCCAAACACTTTAATTACATTTGTAACGGTTGAATTGGCAACTTTTAGCGATTTTGCCAACTTTGCGTGCGAGTAGCTCGGATTTTCGCGATGCGCGAGCAAAATTTTGATACGCTGCTCTTCTTGCTTGGACGGCATTTTGACAACTGAAGAGTGAATTCCAAAATCAAAATAGGAGCAACATTCTACACACACACACCTTCAAAATGAGGGGTGTTCAGGTTTTTTAAATGCAAAATTGAAAGAAATACGTCAAGTTGATATTGACCAAATTTTGACCGTATCACCCTTTATTGCCCAAGACACCAAACCGATCGGGCAAACAGTTTTCGAGTAAAATTTTTCTGAAGATGAGCTTGATATTTTTCTATATGACATTTTAAAAAGTAAGGCTGGATTCAAAATGGCGATATGAAGATGCAAAATGGCAAAATCGGTCATAGGGAACGTTTCCGAAAATTTCCAACCAAATCTAAATGTATAAAAATAAACCGATTTGCGAAATCGTTGGGAATTGCTATAGATTGCTTTTTTGATTTTATGTTTAAATATCTTTATTAAGGAGTTTTCAGCCCTGGGCTGGTTCGTCTCCGCAATTTTTTTTGATTGTCGATTCCTCCATATTAAGGTGGTGGAAAGTTGAATCTCTCACAAAGACGGGCTCGTTCCCCCGCTTCTGGCGTGCAAAGGGACCAGTACTAAGTAACTAACGGATCTCCACACTACATGGCATGTAAGATTGACTCAAATTGAAGTTTAAATGACAAAACTCTAGAAAACGTAGTTTACTTGTAGACTGAGTAAAATTTACCAAGCCTCATAAATCTTTTTGAATATGGGAAAAATCGACGAAAAATTTACTCATTCTATAAGTATACACCTAAAGAATAAATCACATATTCAATGGAAAATATGAATTAGAGTTTCACATAACTTTCATGTGATATCATAATTGGGAATTGTACCACAAAATCATATGAACCTTATGTGTCAAATAAAATTTAAGTGATTTATCATATAGAACTCATGTGATCACATGAATGTGTGTGCGTGTGTATTCCCACCAACCAGGGATCGACTTAAAATTCAGAGTGGTGCAAAAAACACTGGTGCTACTCTTAAATAAGAGTAGACGTCCCTTATATTTGGAAGGAGAAAGAGACTTAGGAGAGAGAGATTTCATATTTAGGATAGAGAAGTTGGACAGCTCAGGTGCTACTTGCGTATAGCACAATCGAGTAGTGCACGGTGTTATGGCGGGAGTAGCACATTTCAAACGGGAAAGACGTGGCTTAGAGATTTACAAGAATGACTGTATATTTTAGGCTGGGCGCATACAGTGACTGTATGGTATTCAATTCCGTAGGAAAATGCAAATTTTGATGATTTTCCTAAAGACATTTTGTCAAGATCGATGTTCTTCACATAGCTCTGGTCGACATTCCGGCGAAAAATCTAAGCCAACCCGACACCAAACTGACTTATATCAAACCCCAACCCGATGTTGACCCGACATTGACCCGTCATACACATAAAATTGACCCAACATCAACCCGACATTGGGTCGACACCTACCTTAAATTCGCCTTACATTGATCCGACATCGGGTCAACATGTCTGTCCGGGACCATTTTGCTTTTGCGAATATCAAATGAAAGTGAGTAACTCAATGGACAGTGACGATGAGGTTCGAATGAGAAAGGGGCTCTTCAAATGATGGGCACGAGAGAATTCTTTTTCACAGAATCGATTAAATAGTTGTATTGGTTCATCTTAAATCGAATGATATGAAAATTAACAGCACTGATGCTAGCTATCCTACAACGCTACAGTTATATAGAGAAAGTACACTTTTTTTAAACTAGTATGTTTATTTGGAAGGCTCAATCTCGTTAGCTTTACGGAGCCGATAGTTCATTGTTCTTTGTTTGTAACAAAATTCACTTAATTCTATGTCTAGTAGGAGTTGGGTCGAATACTTGCGGCTTACTCGAGGTTAGAGAGGTACATTGTCGAAGGATATGATCAGGGGAGGAGTTTGGGGGTAAGGTTTCGTTGTCTCATCAGAGCGTTGTCACCAGTATGAACGGTAGTGCGGTTCTAGTTTCGTCTGGAGTTCGACCGGCTATGGTGGCCAGTGGGCGACGATGAGACTCATCGAGACGGGGAGACAAGACAAACATAAACTAATAAAGAGATACAAAAGACAAAGGAATTAAATTCTTATACTAGACATTTGAAGAAACACATAAACCGACTGCATATAGCAGATATCGTGAGTTCCCAATACGTCTCTGATAGGAACATAGGGTTGTCTTCCTTGGGCCTCAAGGGTATTCAAAAGTCACTCTCTTGCGGCGTCATTATCCGTACATTGCCAAACTGCGTGATCGATGTCATCGTAACCGTTTCTACACCGACAGATGTTGCTGCCCACGATGTTTATTCTTTTGAGATGAGCATCTAGCGAGAAGTGGTTGGACATAAGTCTACTCATCACGCGAATGAAGACACGACTTCAGTCCACGCCTTTAAACCACGCTCTCGAAGAAACATTAGGAATAATTGAATGTAACCACCGTCCAAGATTTCCAGTGTCCCAATCGGTTTGCCAACTCGAAAGGGTACTCTGACGCACTAAATGGTAAAATTCATCGTGTGAAATTTGCCTGTCATAAAATTCGCCTTCCTGCGCGCCCACCTTTCCGAGAGAGTCCGCCTTCTCATTGCCTGGGATTGAGCAATGTGAGGGGACCCATACAAAGGTAATCATATATGATCTTTTGACTAGTACACTCATCTGCTGCCTTGCCTTTGAAAGGAAATAAGATGAGTGCCTACCTTGTTTCATCGACCGAATAGCCTCGATCGAACTGTGACTATCCAAGAAGATGAAGTAATGGTCTGCGGGCATGTTGGAAATCATCCCCAATGCGATGTTGATTGCTGCCAGCTTTAGCAACAAAAACGGAACAAGGTTCCTGGAGTTTGCGAGTTTTCATTGAAGACACAGAAACCAGTGGATCCACGGAGACAAGACCTGTCTGTAAAATATCTGTTCACGCAATTGACGTGTTGGTACTTTTCAGTAAAAAAACGCGGGATAATAATAGGTAGAAGTTGATCGGGAATCCCATGAATCACTTGTTTCATGGACAGATCATATTCAATTGAGGAACTGAGATTGGTGAAGTAAGCACGGTCTGGAGTGTAACAAGGAAGACACATATCTGACGGTATGTAGTGGTGGTAGATTCTCATAAATCGAGATTGTGTGTTCAGCCCAAGAATTTCTTTTATAATTTTTAATTATAAGTGTGTTCGTCACTCTGCATTTGATTAGTATTCTGAGAGAGAGCTCCCAGAAACGGTTCTGGAGGGGTATTACTCCTGCCAGAACCTCGAGACTCATGTTATGCGTTGAGTGCATACAGCCAAGAGCAATACGCAGACAACGATATTGAATTCGTTCCAATTTTATTAGGTGACTTTTTCTTGCCGAGAGAAAGTAGAAAGAGCCGTACTCTAGAACAAAGAGAATTGTTGTTTTATAAAGCGTTATGAGGTCTCCCGGATGAGCACCCCACCGTGTGCCGTAAATTGAACGGAGAAAGTTGATCCTCTGTTGACATTTTTGCTTCAAATACGTAATATGGGTATTCCAAGTGCACTTTGAATCAAACCAGACCTCAAGGTACTTGAAAGACAATGATTAAGTAATGTTTCTGCCCAAAAGATTAAGTTGCATTTGGGCTGAGTACCGCTTTCGAGTAAACACTATAACGGTGCCGGTGGTGTAGTGGTAAGCATGATCACCTCTCACCCCAGCAGGCCTGGGTTCAATCCCAGCCGGCGCCGTCGGGATGTTCTGAGGCATAACATCTCTGATCACGCCTTCCTTCGGATGGGAAGTAAAGCCGTTGGTCCCCGGTTCATGAGTTGATGGGTCGATAGGTAGGGTCTAGGTGTGGGAGCTGCCTTCCTGGCACGTCGGTAGCATTGGTGCTCAGCACGGAAAACAAGATCGACGGAAAAAACATACCAAAGAAAAAAAAAAAAGTAAACACTACCAGTTCAGTTTTCTGCGGTGAGAATTTGATCCCTAGATTCCTAGCCCAAGAAGACAAGTTATCTAAGGAACTTTGCAATGGTTCTTGCAAGTCCACGGCATGTGGACCCTCTTATGGTAACCACACCGTCATCTGCAAGTTGTCTTAGCGTGCATTGTTCTGCCAAACAGTTGTCGATATCTTTGACATAAAAGTTATAAAGAAGAGGGCTGAGACATGAGCCTTGGAGCAGGCCCATGTAGCTAATCCTGGAAGTTCCCAAACTGTGTATTTGATAGCAAGTTATTTATTTCGACCCACTGATCGAGTCTCCGAAGGATCATTTTCTCCAACAATTTCCTAATGCACGAAAGCATCGCAATCGGATGGTATGAGTTATGGTCAGACGCTGGTTTTCCAGGTTTTCAAATGGCTATTACTTCGACCTGTTTCCATTCAGGCGGTATAATGTTGTTTTCTAGTAAGGAATTGAATAAGTCTAGCAAGCGTCTTTTAGCGATTTCTGGAAGATTTTTCAGTAGATTGAATTTAATCATATCGCTTCCCGGTGAGGAGTTGATGAGCCATAGAGAAATCCAGCATTTTGAATAGTCTATCCAGAGAGCTGTCGCTCGGAGACGCTTCTCGAAGAATGTATTGTGCTGGAATTGAGTCCGGACAGACCTTTTAAGCGAAATCGAATATCCATCGGTTCGAGTATTCTTCACTCTCATTAGAACATGAGCGGTTACGCATGTTGCGAGCCACCCTTCACAAGGTGTTCATTGAGGTTTCTCGTGAGAGTCCCTCGACGAAATTGCACCAATAACCGCGTTTTTTTGCTTTGATTAATTGTTTCAGCTTTGTCTCAAGCTTTGAAAATTCCTCGAAGTATGTGGAGGTTTTGTGTCTACGAAAAGCTTTGAAATCATCAGATTTTTCTACATACAGCTATGTGCATTCTTCGTCCCATCCAGGTGTGGCTGGTCTCCTTTTGAAGGGCGCACTTGGAACTTTTCTTTGTTGTGCTTCCAGTGAGCTTTTGTAAATCAAATCGGCTAGGAATCGATATTCTTCCAATGGTGGAAGCGTATCTATTGATTCGGCACTGATTGTCACCGCTGTTGCATATTTCTGCAAATCTATGTTCCTTGTAAGATCAAATGGAACTCGAGATGGTTCTGCAGAGTGAGGGGCACACTTTGAAATGATGATTGGCAAGTAATCGCTACCATGGGGATCATTGATAACCTTCCACAGACAATCCAATGATAGTGATCTTGAACACAAAGATAGGTCGAGCCGGCTTTCTCGAGCCGGAGGTTTTGCTATACGTGTCGCTTCACCAGTGTTCAAAATAGTCAAGTTGAAATCGTCACATAAATCGTAAAAAATTGCCGCTCTATTGTCATCGTATAGATCGCCCCACCCAGTACCATGGGAGTTCATATCACCCAGAATTAATACTGGGGATGGAAGAATCGAAACTATATTCCAGAGTTTTTTAGAGTGCATATTTTTTTTCAAATAGTTTAATTCATTACCTGCAATATTGCCGAAGACACCAAACCAATCGACCAAACACTTTTCGAGTAAAAAATTTCTGAAATTTACCTTGATATTTTCTTAGAGCTGGGATTTCAACTATCTGGAAACTTCAGTTTTTTTTTCTTTAAAATTAATTTCAGACAAATGAAATATCGTTGAATTGATATTCAGTTAACAAAAATCATGCTTTCTAGTGCCGAATATTGAAATAAAATAAACTTAGAAAACGTTGAAATGGTTATCAGGCGGATAATAACTATCCGGATATCCGGATTAGGGTGTCCAAAAATTGCACTATGTCTGAAAATCAAAGATGGAACGTGTAACGTGACGGAACGTGTAAGAATAGGTATTTCTAAGTGTGTAGCTGTCAAGAATGACTACTAAATCTTTGATCGAATCGACTCTTTCTAAGGGTGAGAGCAGCAGCATGTAGTCGTTCACAATTAGAGACCGAGTACGCGTAAATGTGATGACTTACATGTATCAACGTTAGTATGTATTTCAATTTCCTGGAACCATATAGACAGCCGCTCAATGTCATGCAGAGTTGCTTGCAGAACACAGCAGTCCAGAGGTGATTGTATCGCTCAAAAGATTTTCAGTTCATCCGCATAGAATATCTTTTCGGGGCACAGAATATTGCAAAGGTAATTTAAGAATAACACAAAGATCAGGGGACCTAATTGTCTACTTTGTGGCACACGCGATGGAATTGCAAACTCAATGGATTTAGCACCATGAACCTTAACGAAAATCATGTAGATACGATTCCAGTTAATTTATGATCCAAGATGGTAGACCAAGGCGATTCTTTTATAGAATGGCGAGTTTGTGGGGCACTTTGTCGAAGGCTCTCGAGAAATCAACAAACAATAACGTCCACTTGTTACCGCTTTTCGATTCTGTTGATAAACTTATTGGTATACGACCTAAGATTCGAGGTGGACGAGCATTTTTCCACGAAACAGGTCAGAATATTTATTAACTTATCTTTTATTTAGCAAAATGCAAACATATTTTCATAGTTTTAAAATTATATTTTTAGAAAAATTACGGAATGTTCTAAGGTATGACCAGCCATATACATCAAATTATCGTACTCTACGGTTTCATATTTAAACCAAATATTAAACTACCGTCATATTTATCCACCCCTCAAGTGCTACCGCCACACTTGAAGCTCTTTCTGTTTACTCGCCCCACAAATGGCAAAAATAACTGCACAAAATATATGTGTTCTGCCAAATTTTTGTCTACCACGAAAGTCACACAGCATTACGACAAAACTGTCATAAAACGCAACATCGCAGCATGCAACTCGAGCGGTGCGGTGGCACAAACGGTAACGGGGGCGGAACCCGCGCCTTTGGGTGTTAATCTCACTTCCAGTAATATTCCATCTCACCTCAGCTGAGCGCTAGCTACCCTTTCCGGGTGTGTAGGTAGGCTGATATACCGTCATGAATGAAAACAGTCGACCCGAAATGAGACCGCACAAACCACATAATAAACCCATTTTTTTGCTCAACCCAAAAACACCACCAGACGCGGCTAGCAATGACGACGGTGGACGTGTGCGCCGCCGCCTCGAATGTCTGTTGCATCCCCTTTGGACACTTTGGTAGTAAAGTCAACGGATTTCGAGCTGTGAACCTGGCAGCAGAGAGTGTGGTTGGTCGGTTGACACCAGCAAGATTCGCACACCGAAAAACCATTCCGCTTGTTCTTGTTGCCTGAAACTAGGGTTAAGATCTAATTGCTGTCATACTAAGCGCAACCCGTACTTTACCTCTCTTTTTCGAACGGGTTTTAAAATTTTATTCAATAAAGAGTCACAAAATTGTTGATATATTGTTAGAAATCAAACACTTCCAATTCCGTTTGACGAGTTTCAATTCCGTCCAAACACATTGAAACGTCAATGGATTCACTTCGGCATACGGATGAAGGCAGAAAAAAATGGATTCGCTTGGAGCGCTTTTTTTGATTTCGTGAATAATGAATGAAAATATTCATATTATGCGTTATTTATTATAGACTTTGTTCTGAAGCTTTTGAACTAAACTATCATAGCAAATGTATGATTAACTCGTTCACGTCGAAATCATTGATATACACACTAAGATTTTTTTACAGGAGTCAGTATTTTTTTACTGAGTTTTTGAATTGCTGAAAAAGTCGGTAAAAATTCAAATGACCGTTATCCGTACGGAATCAATTAAATCGACCAATTTTATTTTCTATCATTAAATGAGGTTAACATAACTAAGTATGTACAAGTTCAGAACAAATTTTCTCATTAATAAATTTTCCACAGATTTTTAAACTTTTACCGAACAGTTCCGCAATTCAAAAACTCAGTAAAACCGTACTGACTTGATTAGTGTGTATTTTATGCTTCTGCTCGATGGTGATGATGCTGAGCGCTTATGCCGAAGTAGCTCACTGCCCTATTTTGATTTCATCGTGATTTATTGACTTTGCCATTATGTTGTGGATATAGGGGGGTCACATGGGCTGCTGCTAAAGAGTAAGATGCAGTTGAGTAGGTGTTTTAGAGATGCTGATCTGTGGCGGTAGGACGGTAGTGTTGGACCACATTACCAGTTGATGGGGTTGGTGAGTTTGGTGTGCGACGGAAATCATTTATATTAAGTAGATTATGGTACATTAGGAGAACGGGAGTTGAGAGTAAATGAGATCATTGGCTTGTGTATATAAATTTTATCTCATTTCCACTAGAATGTGAAAGTTTTTGTTGAATACTATCTAATGCAAAATTCAAATGGAACGAATACCAGAAGAAAACTGGCTTCAGCGATATTTTACCAAAATACACCATATTGGAACCTTCAATTAAAATTTAATCTTTAAATGTCTTTTGTATGTAGAAATCATAAAACAGTTCCAATTTTGTTACTGTTTCTGTAGCAATCAGAATAACGCATTTAATCTATTTTTTTTTTATGGAAAACTACGATATTGTGAAAAGCAATTTGAATAATTGTAAACTCCACTGGCTCCACATAAGCTTAGACCGTGGTACAGTGGTTGGAGATAGAAAAATCACGACCCTAATTGAATTGTGTATAAACTATTGATTTAATCTAAAAAGTGTTTTAAGAGAAATTTTTTCCCATAAGTATTGACCACAATTCTTAGGTTCAAGAAGAAATAATATTTACATTATTTGAAACTTCTCAATTACTCATGACAGCAGTACCCAGGCCCTTTGGAATAAGAAGCAGTTTGAGTTCGCTTCCACATTTTTTTTAGAAATTTTATTCATAAAATCATATTTTTTTCAAATTTCATGTGATATCCGAAATAAAAGTTTCAGGCGTGTTGTTCACAATCTGGATGACCGCTTCAGACTATTCTGGAAGGTAGCCAAGTTCTTAAAAACTCACCCCAGACCCGTTCCACCTCTCAGAGTAGAAAATGATGACGATCGGCTTTTAATAACCCCAAAAGGAGAAAGCAAATGCGATCGGCGATCATGTCGCTTCATCGCATTTGCTTGGCTTGACTATCCAAAGTCTGTTCAGGGATCAGGTTGCGCAATGCGTTCAACACCTAGATGCCTCTCCTTTTGTCGTGCCTCCGGCGAATAAGATTACAGTACAACACATTTGCTCAGCGCTGAAATGCACCAAGAACTTGAAGGCTCCCGGGTTTGACAGTATATTCAACTTGATCTTGAAGAGACTCAGCATGAAAGTGCAGTCTCTTCTAACCGCTAACTCCAACAAATGCTTGGAGCTGCACTACTTTCCAAGCACCTGGAAAAAATACCAATCCTCAAACCCGGTAAGTACCCAACATTGTCATCAAGCTATAGATCAATCAGCCTCCTTTCAGCGATGACCAAATTGTTTGAGAAACTCATCCTCAATCGTTTGCTCAAGTTTGTCGAGGAAAACAACATTAGACGTTGAAAAGGCGTTCGACAATGTCAGGCATAATGGACTTGTGCACAAGCTTTGTAACTTCAACTTTCCATTGCATCTGTTTAAAATCACCCGTAACTACCTCCAGCAACGTTGAATGTTAGTCTTTCAGACACGTTCTCCATCCCAGCAGGAGTCCCGCAAGGCAGTCTGCTGGGCCCCTTGCTTTAACAGCATTTACACTTCCGACATTTCTCCCCTCGGAGACGGTTGCGTGTTTTTCCTGTTGGCAGATGATACCGCAACTGCCGTAAAATAAGGGTTGCCTCGCGAAATAACGAACAAACTTCAACGATGCCTTAACGTCTTTGCTGATAATGCAAACACCTGGAAAATCAAAATCAATGCCTCCATCGGCAATCGCCCAAACTGAAACCAGCTCCATCTTGTATTGTATAATGGATGGCACAAAAGTTGAGGGATCTGCCGAAGTTACGTACCTAGGAATGGTACTGGATGAGAAGCAACTATTCCGCTCGGATATAGAAAAGACGTTAGTTAAGTGTTCAAGCTTAGTTAGGTGTTTAAATCCGCTGAATTGTTGCAGATTCCGCCTCTCTAGGGTTAACAAACTGGCTGTCTACTATCAAATCAAAGCACCTGCAATTTTCTACGCTGCGCCGGTGTGGGAATCATGTGCTTAAACTCACAGGAAGAAAGTTCAGGTGGCACAAAACAGAGTGATTGTGATGATTCTCGATCGTCCTTTCGACAATAGAATAAAAAAATTACACGAAGGGTCAAGTATTCCCAAAATAGATTCCAGAATTAACGAAGTTAAGACTAAATTTGCCCAAAAATGTAATATGTATATCAGAACATGCTTTGATAAGCAATTTGTATAAAGTAGTTGTAGGTTAGCTGTAGTTGTAAATAGTAGTTATTAGTAGTCTCCTTTTTCCAATTTAAAACAAAACAATCGCACCAAGGGCGTCATTCTTTAAAACAGACCTGATAGGACTAGGAACTTTATATAATAATTAAAAATTTCAAATGAACTAAAGCATCTGTGTCACTTGATAATTCATACACGTAAACCACACAAATACAAGAAATAAAGCTCAATTAAAGTTTTAATTCAATAGATAATAATAAAGGGAAAATTTATTGCAGGAATTTCTTGCTAAAATTTTCCAATCGCGAGATATATTATAACTCATATAAATTTGAGTTATTTTTTTTTATAGCGTCCTGGAGAAAACCTTACCTTAATTCGAAGTGTTTTTGGTTAATTGACAAGGTCATCTGGTATTCGATCATTGCAAGAATTTGTATGTATCACTTCAAAAATGTTACGCATTTGACCACAAACGTTTGGTTTGGCGAGCGAACGTTCAACGAAAATTAACTCTTAAACAACAATAATTTATGGTGGTCCTGAAAAGAACGGTTTTTTCGTGATGGTTGAGTAATGCTGAGCTATTAGGGTGTTCAACACGGACGAAGGACTACTGAATCCGATCAGTAGCGGTGCGGCTTCTTCCTCCTTCTTCGGTGAATTGATCCTCATATGGGCTACAGCTCGCTGCTTGCGGGCAGCCTTTCGTTGTGTACTGGTGAACAATTTTCAACGCCACGTGGCGATTGGTGCCACAAGGTGATTTAATAAGCAACGTTCGGTGAGACTGGATGGAATTCGATTTTGAAATCTGTGTTAGGGAAAGCGCTTTTTGGCAGGCAATCGGTGATAATTTTGATTACCATTGCAACAGTCGGAAATTTGTGTAGTTTTCAATAGTGACGTATTATAAATTGATAAAATGATCATTTTTGCAGATTCTTTAAAAAAATCCAATCGATTGGTTTGTTTTGAATTAAAATCCATCAGATATTGACAGAGTTATAAGTAGTCAAAACATGACCACTTTTTGTAGCGCTATCGATTTTCGATATCGATCGTTTTTTTGGAATTTCAGCCCCAATATGTTATCGAATGACGTAATCCTACGACAAAAAACGTTTGTTTGATGCTCGAATCCTAATCGATTTTGCTATTGGATTCGGATGGAGAAGAATGTGCGTGGTGTGGCTGTAATTCGTGTCAGTTCGACGGTGGCAATCGTGGAGAATGACTCGGAAGAATTGGTGAGTATGTTACAGCTGAAATACATTATTATAATCTTTTTATCGCGCAAAGAGTTAATTTCTAGATCAACTGAAAGTAAATCTGGTGAAATTTTAACTCTTTGTGTTTGAATCCAGACCATTAGACTTATTAGACGCAATTGAAAAATATTTAAATAAATTGTACCGTTTTCCATCTGTTTTGATTAGATTTTCATATACAAGCGGTATATTTGTTAAGGATAGGTTTTCAATCAAAAGTATACCCAAATATGAACCATCTCCAATGCAAAATATTTAATTTATAGCATGGTTTGTTGATTTTCTAAATTGCCATAAAATGGTATAATATTTGAATTTTTCTATTTTTTTTTTTCCAATGGAACTTCAAATTTATATCAACACTATAGGATATCAATTTTTAGAATGTTGTTGTTTTTTTCAAATGAAATGGAAGATGACTTTAGGGCAAATACCTGTATAGAAATGTCAAATGTCATTAGATATCAACATTGTCGATTTTCTCTAAAAAACGAGGTCTTTAATAAAATTTAGGATTCTCCTTGTTCACTAAAAGTTTATAGCTGCTGGTAGACGTACAATAGAAAAATTCTCCTTCTAATCAGTGATCTCCGCTTTAGTTTCAATTAAG
Source organism: Ochlerotatus camptorhynchus (assembly GCF_037179485.1). Lineage (NCBI taxonomy): Eukaryota > Metazoa > Arthropoda > Insecta > Diptera > Culicidae > Ochlerotatus > Ochlerotatus camptorhynchus. Next base: position 438,448 of record NW_027040840.1, read on the forward strand.
GTGTGTCTTAAAAATGTAGTAAAGTGGTGGAGTAAAGGTTAATATTTTATGTTTCTTTTTTAATTGTATTTAGTTAAATTTTCGTTGAAGAAAAGCCAAGAAGACACTGCTTGTCCAACGAGCACTTTAAATACAGGCTTGATTCCTGTCACGACACCACACACCCACGTGTTGACCGTCATGACTAGGGTTACCATATGGTATCCTAAAGGAGGACATGTCCTTCTTTTTCAATAATTTTTCTACATTCTCCTTTTGCCCGAAAATGTCCTCCTTTTTAATCCTTGCATTTTTTCCAGTAACATATTCATAAAATTGTTTTCAAAGATCGTTGTTTGCAGAGCTTATTTGTTTCATTATGTCACAACCTCATCTTATCTAGCAAATGCCATTCGATGGTGGGACTAGGAGTATACTACAGATGTCAACTTAAAAAAATCAATTTCTATCACTTTTTATGCTCGATACATCTTATGCATACTTATGAGTTGTTGAATAATAATTGTCGAGGCTCTGAGACTTTGAAGCATTTTAAGGGTCATAACACATTACAGAACAACCTATAGAATCTTGCGGACAAACCCTGAAATTTTTAGCAAAATTTAAAACTATTCTAAGTGTTCATTTCAAACGAATGAGAAGTTCAGAGCAGAATTCCAGAATTATTCTGACATACATTAGAAATTGTTAGATGAATTTTGAGGGATTTCTGTGGAGTTCTCTCGACGGATTCCCGGTTTTTTTTTTCGGTTTTCCTGGTTACTTTTCAAATTCCTGGATATTTCCCGGTTTTCCCGGTTCGCTGGCCACCCTGTTAAAATTCACCCAATGGAACACAGCCACACAGATTGAATCCAACATGTGTTCGATTTTGACGTTCTGGTTCTATGGGATTTTAGGATAGATTTTTCAAATCGATGTATCTGATTTTATAAACAATCACTTCAATCGGTGATTTGTGGCAACTGCAAGCTCACTCACATAAACTAACAAAACCAGCTAGTAGGCGAAACTGTCTCCTACCTGATGATGGTTTTTATCTGCGTGTCTGAGTTACCAGTTAAGACAAATCGTCGATTGAAGAGATTGTTTACAAAAGCAGATACGTCGATTTGAATAGTTACGCGTGATTTTTTTAGGCCGCTACTATACTGAATACCGTAAAATCGAATGTAAGGAATTCTAAGCGCTAAGCACGCCTGTTCACTCCCACTATGAAAGTGGCCTTAGAGTCCTATGCTGAATCAATGGTAAAATTAACAAGTTGCTTAGATGTTCCATTTTGGTTTCAATCAGCGATATCCTGATTTTTAATCATGATAAAAGTTGGGATAGTTTTAAGGCCGTAAAGCTGTAGTTTTCATTCAAATCAGCTAGACTAGATCATTTCCAAGTATCAAAAATTAATTATGAAGGCTAGTTTGATGCATTTTTCAAAAGTATAACGAGAAGATGAATTGAATTGGTAACAATTACAAGTTATGAACAATCTCAATTTAATCTTTGCAAATCATGAATTTTTTTATAGCGCACATATTATTAAAATGTTTGATTAAAACTCATTGTCCTCCTTTAATGTTAAAAAAGGGAATCATTGTCCTCCTTAATCTCCAAATCTCAAATGAAATGTCCTCCTTTTCAAGTTTTTGATATGGTAACCCTAGTCATGACTCGTATGCTCGTTTTGGCCCGCCGTGATCGGTAGTAAAACGGAGTGCTGGTTTACCATCATCTTAAGGTAACGTCCGAGTGCTTGAGAGTCTTGTGCAAAGGTTCAATTTGGTCCTGTAGTGATCGAGTAGTGGTACTTCGTGTAGGTCACTCTTGCGGGGTTTCTGGGTTTCTCTGGACGGCCTGCTAACCTCGAAACCGGAAGCTTCCGTCCAGCCGAGCCACCTCCACACCTTTAGTTTGGCCCTCCTTTGTTGCATACGAGCCCTCCGAGCTAATATCCACATCGCAGCGGTTCGACGGATCCGAGTTGTTTATAGATAGTGGGATAGATTGCGCAAAGGTGCACGACGACGGTGCGTTGGCGGAGGCAGAAAGCCTCAAATGGAGTAGTACTTGGGTATTCAAATATTTTCAACACATCTCGCTTTTGCGCTTCTAGCAGAAATGACAGATCGAAAATGTCACCAATCCAGGATGGAACCAAATTTGACGTCATGCCAGTGATTTCAATAGTGCATTAACGGACGCGATTGTTATGTCATCCCGTCATTTTTTTTTTAATTTTGTTCAATGTGAAATTTTTCTACATGTTGACTCGAGTGGTTTTCAACTACGGACTTGTAGTGGCAACATGTCGGATGTGCGGTTTATCGAGTGTTGAAATAGAAAACGAGTAATAACGCTATAACCATATGCCATATAGGGCTAGGACAAGAGCTAGTGCTCAGGTCCCAAACGCTAGAAGAAAATGGAGCATCACTTAACCTTTTTAGACTACATGCTCCCGACGACAAATGATTTAAGGCTTGTACTCGAAAAAAATGCACCATTTTTATCCGTGTGTAACTTTTTTATCCGTGGGTAAAAATTGATGAAAATCTGGGTATAACTAGTTTGGAGTGTATTGCTTACATGTGCAAATTCTCATAAATTTCATCGGTTCAGTGGTTATTGAGATGTCATCGAAACAAGAAGAAAATCGCCGGAGAATTTAAAAACTAGAATAGAAAAAAAAAATGTGATGGATGTATATCTATCATTTTCAAGGATGCTCATGAACTGGCTGTGTTGGTGTTAGATTAGATTAGATTAGATTAGGCATCGCAGCGGTTTGACGGACCCCTCGACCGTTGCTTTACCTGCCGAGAAGTCAACACTAGCATAAACCCTGCGCAGGTACGTCGTCATCTGAAGCAATGGGATATTTTACAGGTTGCTTGGATATCCCATGTTAATGCTGGATTCAAACGCATCAACATGTAATAACCACCTGCGTTTTTCCCCCTAGGAGGTCCAGGTTCTTTTAGAAATTTGATGTGATCTGCAATAAAAATGGATCCAGAATCCAAAATGTCATCAACTTTGGTACACGGGAACTATTTTAAATAAGTTCGATTACATTAGCAAAAATAACCATAATAGCGCCCCTTGGGGGGACTTTGTATGATAACGAGCTGTGAATTGGTTTGTGTCAAACAGTGAAGTAAATATTTTGCTTTAAATCTTGATTTAAAAATTCAGATGAAAGTCTATAGGTTTGACAAAATATCTCTTTCAGAATTAAAGAACTCAATTGAAACCAAATTTATAACCTACCTAACTACACATAGCTTAACCTAACGTTCAAGATCACGTATGACCACCCACAGTAGGATAAACGTTCTCCGTTCCTCCAGTGTCTGAATTTCAGCCAGGTAGTGGACCTAACAATATTGAGTCCGCGGAGCACTATTTAGGATTTCGCATCAAGTGATTTCGATTGATTTCGTAGGTTTCACTTAGTCTCGCATTCTCTTGTTTCGATCCTGCGAACCGAAATACAGTAGCGGTGTACGGTGTAAGACGGAGTTGTACGGAATTTCACGAAACTTTTGGGTTTTGACAGCAGAATTGTGAAACGTGAAACAGTTGGCCTGCCTGGTTTCGTGGCACACACGGTTAGCTATCGGGGAACAGGATAACGATCGTCGAATCAGACACACTACCGGCGTTTGGCGTGGTCGATTCTACACCCAACCGGGGGATGTAAGATTCGCTTACAATTATGTAGGATTCATCATCAGAGGATGTTAGTGGAGACCACATGAACCGAGGATGCGATATACCTAGCTGCGGTCCAATGCATAAAAATTGGAGACCGAAAAATGTAGAGTGTATAAGTGAGTGAAATTAGTTATGTCGAAAAAAAATAGGAAACAGGTTTTGAACTGGACTCGATCCACGAATGTTGCGATTAACAGACCTGTGCTTTCTCCACTGCTCTCTCCATGCTTCTGAATATGGATAGCCTAAAAGCAAACATGAAGCGCTCATTTTCTCGCATACTCGACTTCGTATGCTTTTTCTGCTGGAGAGATTCGAGGCAAGTGTGTGCGTCGTTCTACAATGTTCTACAATGTGCGTCGTTCTACAAGCTTACTGGTATAGTCGAAAGCGTAGATAGAACACGAAATAAAAAACAATTACATCGCCTGTAAGGTCAATTTCTAACATTCGTTGTGATGTTCATGAACAGAGGATGATATGAAACGGAACTAACATTGATTGTAATATATTTTTGGTTTGCGTGTACGAACGATTAACGGTATACCGCATACGTGAGTGACTACCGACTGAGTCGGACGTGTGTGCTGTTTGCTGCTGCGTTCAGGCTGTTGCTGGTTCGAGGAAAGTGTTCGACGGAAGGCTGGTCCGGTAATACGGATTAGGAGGCGGATTGGTGGAGTGATACGAAGATAAGGTGGCGGTTAACATCCGCAGGTGATGCGCTATAATTTGCGTGACGGTTTCAATCGGTGGCGGTGATAGAAGAAGAAAGAAAAAGCGTGATTGAGACTGCTTTTGGTAGGATTGCTGCTGAAGGGGCGAAGGGTCTATGCGGTGAGGCCCAGTGTGCATATGTGTGCGAGGGGAGCGCAAGGGGAGTTGCGTTTAAGAGTGGAAATTGTGGATTCCACGCCGAACGGTAGCGATAATTTCGAGTGCGAGAAGGCAGGACAGGGGAAGAAAAGAAGAAGCTGATAGTGCGGGGAAAATAAAAAGCCAAAAATATAGCGGCAAACAGTAGTGTGTGAGTGAGCTCCCTAAAGGAATACAGAGTAAAGCGGTGGTGAAATTCTGTGAGACGAAGAGAGTAGAAAGAGGACCAAAAAGAAAACGGTGAAAGAGAGCGGCAGCGGTTTTCATGCAGCGACAACCGATAGTAGGAGAGTGAGTGCCACATAGGTGTTTCATTTTCTCGTAGTAGGGGTTAAAAGAGAAAAAGAAGGAGAAGAACAGTGAAGTCCGACCGCAACGCGGTCCGCAAGAAAATAGTTTCCCTAGAAGCCCTTCAATTTAGTGAAGAGGAAGAAAGTGCTGAGTGGTTGCGATGATGCGCGTTGGTGTCGGCCAAATGTTGTAAAGGATCGTGATCGGATTTACCGGGAAATACCGATTGGAGCTTATGGCCATTAAGGACAGGTAAGTAGTTGGTCCATCAAGGTAAGATAAATTAATAAACATATAAAGTATTCGTTCGATTTTGGCAACACGTTCTCAGTATATTTTAACTGCTTGTGCTCTGCAGTTATATTATTAAATTCTGTTTAATAATTTTCTTAGATTTTCAGTAAAATTGTGGAGCTTTAAACGCCACCTGCAGGCCTGTTCTGCGAGTAGTATGGCTCTCTGTCGCTAGTAGGGTGACGGTGGTCGCCTCGTGTGAGGTGACTCTTCATTTGATTGCACGGAGAGTCACCCCACTAGTGCGTGACTTTTGTTGACTCATTGGTGGCGGAGATTCGCACGACTCGCGGAATAGGTCAGAGGATAAGATTTTCATTTATTAAAGATTTTTAAAAGCTTAGAAGGCAAAATTGTGTTGACAAAATCTAACGGGTAATGCCGATATAAATATATATATATATACACACATTAAATGCAAAGGGGAGGGATGGTTCCACCAGGGCACCGGATTGAAGCGATTTGGATGGGGAGAGTGGAATTGCCAACTCCCTGTCATTAACATTTCGTGAATTGACGGCGGGCTCTTCTCCCCACTCATTGGGACGTTCCCTCGTATGATGGCTTGTTCTACATCGGGTTGTAGGATTTTATCATTGGAAGGCGATTCTCATGATCCCGCGGATTGCGCGTAAGTGTATCTGCTTACGGGTCCGCCCCTCCGTTTTTGGCCCTTCTTACAATGGTAAATTGAATACAACCAGGTATCGTACTTGATCAAGTCATACTTGGAGGATGATCCACTGTCTAATGGCTGTGCCTTGCAACAATGAGTGGTATCCTTTACATACATACATACATACATACGAACGATTAACGGTATACCGTAAGTTTTACGGTGAAACTGCGAGTTCCTAGATGTTCAACGGTACGTGGTAACTTCCTCTACTCTTCCTCCCTGTTTAACTCCACTCCGCACTTTGCATTACTAAGGGAAATGGATGTAATGTCGGTCTAAATGTCCCTAATTTGGCCCAATACATAAATTCAGCAATCGACTAAATTTTCAATAGCGACCAAAATATCCATTAGCGCCGTCCCAATGACGCGTTCATCTAGATAAAATTGATAAATAGCTGATTTTTTTGCGATGGGCCCAATCTTAGATCCATAGGCCAACATTAGAGCCATTTCCCCTAACGCTTGAATAGAAAACTCTGCTTTTTGCCTATTTCCACTTGTCTTTTCAGTATAGCTTTCTTGCGACTATCATCTGCAAAGATCACCACAGGCTAATGACTATGCCTCTTGGTGAACGATGATCCCGCACTATGCCTGTTGAACCATCGTACATGCCACGAATTCTCCAAGCAATGGCCGACCAATCATGACTGCACACAGCGTCCTCTGGCGGTGGCTACATTTTATAGAGAAGTGTCTCCTACTGGCTGCGTTCTTGGGGGTTCTGGGGCGTTTCACCTTTCACAAACATAATAACCTTTTTCTTGGATTTTAATAAAAAATATATACGAAAACTACACGCAATTAAACTCACCAATCTTGGACGCAACACTTACACTTGTTACATAATCAAGGAAGTTTAACATGCGGGAAATGGTTTGGCTGGCCAGATCTCTCATTTGAATACAATATTTGCTGTATGTATGAAATTGCTAATTTCGTTCCGTTTCGTTTCGTTTTGACAAAAATTGGTCTGAGCAAAATTTATGATTACGGAAAATTGTGAAGTAAATTGTGCAAATATTTTAATTCATATGATCTTTCAGAATCTCATGTTTACATTGTAATGGGGCCTCCCTTAGCTCAGTCGGTAAAGGCGCAGCTACAAGGCAAGATCATGCTGGAGGTGGCTGGGTTCGATTCCCGGTCCGATCTAGGAATTTTTCGGGTTGGAAAATTTCTCGACTTCCCTGGGCATAGAAGTATGATTGGACTTGCCACACAATTATACCAATGCAAAAATGGTACAGGCATCGAAAGCTCTCAATTAATAACTGTGGAAGTGCATCTAGAACACTAAGTTGAGAGCACGCAATAAGCTAATATATGCGATATGCAATAAGCTTGAAACGCGAAGAAGAAGAAGAAGAAGAAGAATGTTTACATTGTTTCTAACCAGCTAAAGTATTTGCGAAATTTTATAATTGACGCTTAAACATATCAATAATCGTTCTTCATCAAAACGCTTCGTAAATAATAATAACTCCTGCTAATTCAATCGAATACCGTAAGGCACCGAATATCAGACATTCGAACTTTTATTTTTTTTTGTTAAATATTACATCCACTTGGAAACATAACATACAAGTGTACGTGTACGACACTATAGGAAAATTATAGCATTTTTGTGGCATTTGGATCTTATTTGGCCTTAAGTGAACCCTACACGATTGCTTTTATTGACAATAATCGTATTGTCAATACATGCTATATTGACGTCAATATATCGAGATTGACAATATTTCTGAATTCACATCATCAATATTATTGTCAATAATTCCCCTTCGCGTCAATATATTGATGCGTGTGGGGTTTCCTTTAAAGTGAAAGTGGATCGGTTTAGAATGACTCACTTCACCGATTTTTTACAAAATAACGCAACGCACAATTGTAAGAAACTTTTCTGTGCAAATCAAAGGACTAAAATTGCTATCTCTAGATATTTTTACAAGATTGATTTATTGTTTAAATTTTCTGTAAACAATTTTCTAAGTTCAATTTTAGGAACACAATCATAGTGGTCGCTGACAATGCTTATCAATTAAACAAGTATTTCGTATGAAAGGCCACATTTCACTCCCGTAGATCGTTTCATAATATTATTAGGAACATTTCCTCCGAAGACAACATACCTGTAAAATGCATTATTTCAATGCAAACCATTTTTTGTAACGCAATTCCAAGCATTAGATTTCGTTATCCTAAGCAATCAGCTGCTCCTGGACCAATTTCAATAATTTTATCACCAATCGATCAGAAATATGTCGACGCATATATTAAATTTTACATACGCTTCTATTAAAAATTACACGAATGGGCAACTGTTGCAATGGTTATTAAAATTATCACTGATTGCCTGCGAAAAGCGATTTCCCTAACACAGATTTCAAAGTTGAATTCCATCTGGTCTCACCAAACGGTGTTTATTAAATCACTGCGTGGTAAGTGGTGGTGTTCTCCAGTACACAACGAAAGGCTGCCTGCAAGCAGCAAGCTGCAGCTGACATGAGCATCCATCGAAGGAGGAAGAAGCCGAACCGCTATTGATCGGAATCAGTAGCTCTTCGTGAGTCATTGTGGGTCATCTACAAGTATATCAGGCGCGTTATACTAAAGAGTATAAATAGGGAGAATCCCGCTTAAATTCCTATTCCTACACAAAACACAAGCTCCTGCTGCAGTTAACAAATTAGATTTATTATATAAGCTTACGTAGTTCTACGTTACCATTGCGCACAACTCCATAGGGCTGTACGTTGCAGTTTTTAGAGAACTCTTTACTTGAAAACAGGCTGCATTTTCATGGTATACAGTGTGATAATTCCATAATTAATAAATTATCTTAACATTTAGTGGCAGAACATTCATAAATTTTGGTAGCATAGCAGTTAGCATCATTATTCAGTTTATCTTTCCATGTTTTTTTTTTTAAATGTGCTATTGAAAAAAGGTGGTTTGTTCAAGAAAAATGAAAAACAATAACAAGTCAAATTGTCCCACAGCGAAAAGTAACCGCAAGTCAGTCCCATTAGAAAAAAAATATGTTAAAAATGTTAGATAACACATCGCATCATGAGATTTGTCTCAAGATAGATTTTGTCCACTTCACCTAGGGTATCTGGAACATGTCCGGATGTGGCCGATGGATATGGCTTTGAATTTTCATGTGATTAAATGTATCGCTTGAAGGGGATTTTGATTTAACAAGGATTTACCACTTCCCCGGGGATACCCGGAACATGTCCGGGTGTGGCCTACATGGTGCTGGTCACTCATCATGACTCTTATTGATCTTATTTTTGAATTCTCATGTGAATTGATTTATCGCTCTGAAAAGCTCTGGTCTGATGGAAACCCATACTCGACGGAATATGTTCCGGCCATTGCTCTGGAACGAGCGGAACAAATCCAGAAACATTCAATATCGTTCTATTGAACCATGGTATGTTTCTTCTGTTCAATACAGTTCTAAACTAATGCAGCATCGTCATGGAATTGTGACTGACTTGCGGTTATTTTTCTCGTTGACGTTAAATGTAATCGCAAGTCAGTCCCACTCAGATTTTGGCCATAAAATAAAAATTTCACGATGTTTTTCCAATACTTTTGGGTAAACATAGATGCATTATATCACATTGTATGTTTATTTTTAAATTTATCTCTTCAAAATAAGTGTCAAATCAGAAAACTTGTAGAATCTAGAACGTTGTTTTCTCATTTCCAGTTTTTTACAGATGGGACTGGCTTGCGATTATGAGCAGTACACGGTGCGTCAGCAGGATCAAGTTCGCGCGTGACGTTTTCCGTTCCAAATAATTGATGCATATTGTAAGATATCTATTGGTATTTCAATTCAAAATATTTTGCGAAAATTATCGATAATTGAAAACGGATGCTATTCGGCAATGTCATTTATGCGTTATCACAAGAACTCCATTATGAAAGTGCTTGAAAATAAATAGTGAACATATTTCTAAATTAAGATTATTTTTAGGTCGTGTTGGAAACACGTGTATTTGTGAAATAATAAAAACAATTCAAGTGTGTGTATGTATAAACTAATTGAAGGATACTTTGTGAATGTTTCAGCCTATTTGATGGAGGTTTTCTGATATATTTGGATATTTTTAAATATAAATGGAACTATTTTAGAAATCACCCACCTTTGCCCTTGATAAATAAAATATTTTTAAAACCAATTTGATCTTCAAATTTATCAAGTTGTATCACAAGTATTTGAGTATATTTTGTAATAATTTCAGCCTTTTTGATAAAGGTATTCCGATATATCTTTTACGAACTTCGGCATAACTTCCCTGAAATTCAGCAGAACTTCCCTGAACTTCTCTGAACTTCAGCAGGAGTTCCCTGAACTTTGACAGGCCTTTCCTGAACTACGGCAGGAGTTCCCTGAAGTTCAGCAGGCCTGCCCTGATCTTCGGCATGCGTTCCCTGAACTTCATCAGGACTTCCCTGATTGAAATGAAAGGACTTCCCTGAACTTCAGCAGCCCTTCCCTGAACTTCGGCAGAACTTCCCTGACCTTTAGCAGGACTTCCCTGAACTTCGGTAGAACTTCTCTGAACTTCGGCAGGAGTTCTTGGCACATTAGTAGGACTTCCCTATAGTTCGGAAAAACTTCCCTGAACATCGGCAGAACTTCCCTGAACTTCAACAGAACTTTTCTGAATTTCCACAGAACTTCCCTGAACTTCAGCAAGACTTCCCTGAACTTCGGCAAGGCTTCCCTGAACTTCGGAAGGACTTTCCTGAACTTCATCAGGACTCGGCTGAAGTTCGGCAGGCCTTCCCTGAACTACGGCAATACTTCCCTGAGCATAAGTAGGACTACCCTGAAATTGGAAACTTCGAATGGAAGTTGTCATTTCAGTAGTAGTTATTGTGTTTACGAATATGTTCAAAATTTCCATACTTCCCATTTTTCTAATTTGCAATGCTTATTGGTATTGGTGCATTTCGAATTTGGGTGTGGTTTGAACGGGTGTGGATTCAGTATCAACGGAAAAGCATTAACTTTCACCTTAATTATCAATTTTTAAAAGCTTCCAGATTTCTGTGCATTACGGAATTCTTCCATTGCAATGTATTACAATGTAATATTTTGAAATACACGTTCAAACATCAGTACATTTAATTAAGATGTTGCTACAAATGTCACTCGGGAAGCCATAAAGTCTGCTTCCGAGTCGATCAACCAATAAAAACGAATTACCTACATGAAAGGTACAACCCAGCACTCACACATCCCAAAACCACAAGAAGATAAGCAACTCTTGTCAAATGTCAGGTCCAAACCTGTCTCTTCGGAATGTAAATCTAACGACGTCTGATCTGACAGCTTACAGCAAAGGAGCAATATTTTTCATCTCCACCATCGTCCTTCCACACAAATCCTCTCGCTCTGTGTGAAAGGTTGAACCCTTTCAACACGGCAGTGTCTTCAATCACTCTCGACAGCAGGTTCATACCTTGCAGTTCGCTGGGAATCTGACTTACCTTTGACACACAGGATAAATTCGTGACTTTTGATTTTCTTTCCATTCACGTCTTTCCGTCGAGCAGCGCCGTTGCATTGGGGGAAAAAGTCGACAATTTTTCTTCGACGGTGAAGCTGGAGCAGAAAACAGTCGAAAGAAATTTGTTTACCAGACAAGGTGATAAACGTAAGAACATGCAACACATGGGAGGATATTTTAAACGAATCCCATCAGTCATGTTAACTCAGACATCGCGGTCTCCAAGACGCCACTCGACTCGAGGAAATCCTCCTAAGGAGGTTTTATGATTCCAGTGATCTGTGCTGTATGTAAATGTCCTGAACCATCCCAGAGTGAATGAATTGGTTTAGAACTTTCTTGCCCGCACTGCCGGTCATAGATGTGGTCAGGATTTCAACCTAAGGGGGTATATCGATGCAGTTAACCTATGCACACAAGTGGTCCCGATGAACGTGACTTTTCTCGGAGTAAGCGCGGCCTTGCCCCCTCGGAGGCCAAACACTAGACTTATAGCTTTTCGTTCACTGGCGAGTGCAAACACACCAGGGGAGAAGGTGGTTGTCATAGGAGACTGCTCGACATGTTGGTCCAGCCAGCAGCGTCATCCGATAAAAAAGCCAACTAACAAGGGTTAAACCCAAATGTAATGCAAATTTTCTCTCAGCTGAATATCAATCTGGCCATTATCATGATCTTTCGGGCTTCAGTCAGAGTGCCGTGCGGGATGCAAAGTCAAGACGACGAACTATTAGCTACACACTCTGGTCTGTGTCCATCTCTTCCCTGGTGCGGTCGTCCATCGTCCATCGTCCAATGCATCCCAGCTTCAGGATCTGTAGCGAGAGGAGACTTGACGAAATGTGAGTTGCACAAGAGCAAATAAATTAAAGTCCTCTCGCTCCTTGTCGCCTGATGGTGCTGCTGCTGCTGCTGCTTTTATCAATCACGTTTCTCCACTCATCGCACCACAAGTCAAGGAAACAAGACATCGTCGTCGGTTTTCATGGAACCCATGGTGGATGGATCGAAGGAGGGAGGGTTAATTTATGGAGTGGCCTTTGAAGCATTCGAGAGCCACAAAACTTTGAATAATATCATGGGATTCGATTTAACTAATTGAGTTCATTGGAAAGTCAGCAAGAGAGTCCGGCAAGTGGCTTTTTTTCCAACGACGAAAGGAGTTGAGAGGGGTGGAGGGTAGCAGGGGAATTCTCCGGAATGGAGTAGCAAAGCACACATCTGAGAACAGAAATCGTCTGTCAATGTCTGCGAGGAGCAATGAATAAGTTATGTCGTTTTAATGCAATCACTCTTGTGCAGTTTGGATTTGAATGCGGGAGTTCAACGAATGGAATGTGGGTATGTGATCTGTTATCTTGCAATTTGTATAACTGGCGGTAGTTTGGTGAATGCTAAATCTGTAAACACTGATTGTATAGCTTTTGTTTCGAAGCTTCTTAAAACAGGAGGTAAATCATCGATAAGGGGTGAACATTTTAGGACATATTTTAGCAAACTCCTAATCTTGCGATTATGAAAGTGTGTCCTAGAAAGTGCAGGTCAGACTCAATTATTCGGAGACTTGAAAAAAATCACTACTGTTAATCAAATCAACCGGATAATTGAGCCATTTTTTTTTCTTTGTCGCTTGATAAGGACAGTTTAAGGACTGTACTCGAAAAAAATGCACCAGGCAAAAGTATTCGCCAAAAATTTATTTTAAGTCGGATTTTCTTGAAACTTTCAGGGAATGAACTAATACATATGGATTATGTTTCGGCATAATTACTTTATTCAATTTCTTTTCCATCGCTGTAAGCCCGCACCTCTCCCTTAAGTCCCCTCATTACATTTTGTGCAATGGTGGAGTCAACCTTTTAGGTCACTTTCATCCATTCTTTCTTCAACTCCAACTCGTTATTAAACACCGTGGAAGATTTTCAAACTTTGGCCTTCATTATGGCCCAAAATCTTTCCACCGGACGAATCTCTGGTGAATTTGGGGGATTGGCGGTTTTTGGTACAAAAACAATTAATTAATTTAGCTTTATTTAGGAGGCTTTCAGCCTTAGGCTGGTTCGCCTCCGGGTACAAAAACAACGTTATTGTTTCTGTACCAATCCAACATCGATCGCGCGTAATGGCATGATGCCAGGTCAGGCCAAAATAATGTCTCGCCACCGTGGAACCGCAGGAAGGGCAACAGATGCTTCTGGAGGCACCCAGTGCGGTAAATTTCGCTGTTGATGGTACTCATTGTGATGTACGGTTTACTCAGTTTACCGCATTGGCATATGGCCTGCCAGAGCAAGTATTTTTGGCGAATTTTTTCCACTTTCTTCTTCCTTATGTCTTCCGGAACATCAAACCGTGATTTGGCAGCGTAGAACTCCAGCCCCGGTATCTGCTTTGCGTCTGCCTTGATGTAGGTTTCGTCATTCATAACCACACACATCGGTTTCGTTAACTACTCTCGATACAGCTTCCTTTCGCGGGATTTGGCCGCCGCGTTTTGTTGATCACGCCGGTTCGGTGCCTTCCGAACCTTGAATGCACGAAGCCCAGCTCGTTTCATGGTTTGCTGAGCGAACCAGGTGGAACACTTTGCCTTCAGAGCCGCGTCGCGAATCGAAAGGTTCGGATTACGCTTGAAATAATCCAACACCTTTTTTGTTATTTTAACTACTAACGGTACATGTTTTATAACAGACCATGTTACGAATAATTTTATATCTCAGTAACACAGTGTGTATTATTTCTGATACTTCCTTCTGGTCGGGTTCTTTGCTATCATTGAGGTTTATACATATTCGTTATCTGCATTAAAAATGGAACCGAAATCCAAAATATCAATTTTGATACACTGACACAATTTTAAATAAGTAGGATTACATTAGCAAAAACCACCATCTTAACGCCCCTTGGTGGCACTTTGTATAGGAGCGAGCTATCAACGAATAGATTAAGTGTCAACGATCAAAAATTTAAATCTTGATTCAAAAATCGAGATGAACGTCGACGGGATCTATATGAAATATGACGCCTTATGCTAATTTTTCTCTGAATTGGCAATAACTACGGCATGCATAGCGCTATCATCGGTCTTCAAAGATTATTTAACAGAGTTGCATCTGTGTTTGACTTTCATATGTCACGTGAGTTACATCATTGGGGCCACAATCCTGTTAATGCAGAAATTGAATCAATAATGTGTTTAAATATACACACATACAGTGTTTAAATCAATTCTGTAAAAAAAAGAAAAACAACACCAAACCGAACCTGCTTGGTGTTTCATCCATAGATCAAAAAGATTCACCCCAAGGTGTCAACTTTAATTTACTCCACGCCATCATCGCCCCAGGTGTACGTAATTGAGGATTTATCTTTTACCAATCCTTTATTTATCTAATTTTTACATTCAATCCCGCCTCCCCTAGAGTCGTTTGCGTGTCCGCATTGCGGTATGTTTACATGTAGATATCCTAGATTTGTAACGTTTTGACGACTATTTGCTGTATCCGCATCCGATATGTATTGATAGATGAAAAAGCAACCGATTCGCTTTTGATCTATTTGCCCCTTGATGGAAGCACCCGTACGCTAAATGGTCTGAGATCAACCCCTCGGGGAATTGTCTTTTTTCGAGGAAGATTGCTGCCGTGTTAAACGCACGCTTACGGTTTCGGGGTTTACAATACTGCTGGCTTCTTTTTTTTTCTCTTCGTCGCATCGTAAAAGGAAGGGGTGAATTCCCGAGCAAAGTCGGTTAACAAAATTAAAGCAAACCGATATTAAAGTTTGCAGTTCCTATCATAAAGAAAACTAATTTTGAATTCAATTGTCACGACATTAGTCTGATATCATATTGTGCTTTCATTATGCAGTCAAGACTTTTTTAATCAAAGCAACTAAACTTGAAGTTCTGCTGTTAACGTCTTGTTTAAAATTTAATTTAAGCTCATCTGTCGTTGAATTAACGATGATTGTTTATTTGTTTTGTTTAACACATTTTAGATCATTCGTTACTTACCCGGGGTGAGATTTGAGCTCAAGTCTTTCAGCGTGGATGTTAACGATTTACACCAGGCCCGTATTCAGTTAAACATTATGTTTGCAAAATCAGAAATCAAATTGATTTCTTTGAAAGCAAGATTAGTTTTCGGTTTTATTCAACAGTGTAAAAGTTTGCCCTCATTTTTGCTGTGTTAACCGTTAAGTCAACCAAAATGAGATCAACTGGAGTATTCAAAATAAGTTACATCATAACAGCAAATTTTGAATTCAATTTGATCTCCAGCTTTGCTCGGGTTGTGCATTAGAAAATCAAGTTCTTGGTCGCACGAATGCAATGAAAAAAATGCGCACATTTTCGCCACGGGATCCCTTTGAATTCCCACACGTGTCTAGGGGTGTGATGCGCGATACGGACATTTACCAAAATAAGGATGCGTAGAAAGCGGACCTTCTCCTCTTGCACAAATGGTTACATCTGCCATTTTACAGCCTTTGGCATTACTGGCCGACCCCTTTCCACCGTCTGTCAGTCTAATACGTTGCTTTATAACTCCAAATATGCAGCAAGCTGTAAAAAATCTTTACGTACGCACTACACTCGGGACGTCACTCCGTCAGTAGGACGCATTCGCAATTCATCGTAAACCCAATTGATCCCTTTTAATTTTGTAATAAAAGCGACTAATGAGATTGGGACATGTAAAATTTGGCACCGCTTGCGTTGTGAATATGTGTACAAGCACCAGCTGATGTGGGATCTCATGTGTTGTTGCATGTGCGAAAATGTATCATTAATTTTAATTATTCATATATCTCCGGTATGTATGTTATGCGAGCCTGTCAAGTGAAGCTCAGATTTGAGAATAAAAAAAAAGGAGTATGAGATTTAATGAAGAATATTTTTCATTTAAAGCTATATTAAAGCATGGTATCATAGAATTTAAACCCGGTCATGATAACTCATAATACACACATTTAACAAACCGTAATGAGAAACGGTACGTGTCAAATTCAGTCTTCATATTTGTGAACATATAATTATTTTTTTTTATTATTATAATAGTTCTGACAGCCTCTTTAAATAAAGATAGGCTGAAAACAAAACAGTCTTCAATATGGTACAGTGGAATAGCTAGTTTGTTGCGATTTTAGGTATGAACTATGTTTCTCAATTTCTTTGTTTCAGATCAGTAGAAAACAAAATATGATAACGAATTGTGTGATTGATACTTGCCGCACTTCAGCTCTCTTTTTGTTTCCCGTATCGCAGAAACAGCAGAGGTTCTTGAAATTGGATGAAAATGCAGGTCACTGAATACCTAGGTAGCCACTAAGCATAATAATTTGCAGCATATTAACCTCATATTTGTATTGCAGATGCTTTTTGCTGTATGTAAGCATTATTTTTATTCACTAGTATTTTGTCAAGCTTGTCAAGTTTGATGTTACTTATCTTTTTTTTAAGTTTTTAAAGTTGACTACTTTTCTCACGTTCTGGACTAGAGGCAGCAATTTTGATAAATTATATTATATTGATATTTAATCGATTCAATCAATGACATAATAAGACGTCTACAGGCTCTACAAATTTGTAATGAGATCAGGGATTTTTCTTTAACTTCTGGAAACTTTGTAAAACTTCAAGGTAAGAGGTTAAGGGAACATCGTAACTTTCATAGGCAACTCTGTTGACCTACTACCAAATATTATAAATTAACAATATAATTCACTTCCAGAATTCCCATATATTTCTAAAAAGACGCATAAGTAATACCCTCTCCCGGTGAGAAAGGCGACTAAAAACATTCGTGGCCTTATTATTTAAGCGTGTAATCAATTCATACGTTTAGTCAAATAAAAGGTGTGGCAAACAGTATTAGCTTTCTCATGCATGTTACACGCCTACCCTGACGTCATGACATTGTACTACGTTCAGACTATAGTTGATATTAATAACGTAATAGCGTTATCAAAAGTGCCTAAATAACGTGATATCCGCTATAGTTTGAATGTACAATAAGCTTAGAGGTAATCCAAACAAACAAAAGAAAATGCAGATTATATCTATCATCCCTCTTTACATACCACATTGGCAACTGACAGGAGGAAAACTTTCAACAAGTTAATAATCGTTAACCCAATTTTGGGTAATAGATTAACAAACACGGCAAGAAAAAAACACTCAAAACACTTGAATTTAAAAAAAAAGCTCAAAAACCAAAAAAATAAAAATAAATTCGATTTTAAGTTAAAAGTACTCAACCGTCATGTTTTCAACATTGGGAAATTTTAACTTATTTTTGGATGAAAATCATAGCAACCTGCGCTGCCTTTGATACTGTCATTTTTGTGTGCTTCATCGCCTTCGTTCGTGCTCCATTTTTGGCGTTGACGGCACCGTCGAAAAATGGTCTTCGTGTTTTTCAGTGAAGTGAAAGGATAGTACCATAGAGGTAACTCTAAGACCAGAAGGTCCCAAAAAAATGTGCTCATCTTTTTGGCTCAGTTCTGGTACTAAATCACCTTATTAGCGCCCCTCGCCGTCACTTTGTACGGGAGCGAGCTGTCAGTTTGTTAGTTTAGTGTCAAACAGTGAAGTTATTATTTTGCTTTAAATCTTGATTTATAAATCGAGATGAAAGTGTGTGGGTTCGAAAAAAATATCGCTGTGCTCAGAAAACAAAGCTCTTTCAGAAAATATATATAAACCGATATGTTTTTCAAAATTAAATAACCCAATTGATGGATAGGTAATTTTCACTCAATGGATTAATGATGAGGATTTCTCAAAATTTAGTTTTCATAATTTATTTAATTTAACCTAGCCTCATGGAAGCCACATGATAAGTGAAAGTGAACTCAATTTTTAACTAACTTTAAAGTACCCATTATTGGGTAAAAAATATAAATTTTAAAGATAAGTGAATTACCATTAAATTAGCAATGTTTAACCATTCATGAGTATCAGTTACCCATTAATGGATAACAGTTGCTCATTACTTTCAAGTTAGCGTGTTGGGTACCTCGTTCTCCATGCAGCAACATGTGCAAAGCCATACAAGCCACATGTATGTAATGCATTTAAACGTCAGTTGTTCCCGAATTGCAACATGCCCACTCAAACTAACTATATCATCTGATAGAGCAAATCATCTCTCAGATGTTGGTGTCAGTTTGCCAGATTGAGTCAATACTCATGAGAAATCGTTCAAAGTCATTGCTTATATTTGGTAAATAGGTTTTTTTACATGTTTCTCTACTTACTAGCTTTCTGTATCATACGTCAAAACCATCATAGCTCAAAACAAAAACGATAAAGTTGAGTGTTGTGGACTGGACTATGGAGAGTGTTTATGTGCAATCGTTGGAAATTTATAGTGGTCGTAAGCACTAAATACTATCCAGCTTTCCATGCTCGGTAATGGCGACCTGTTTGTATGAATAAATGTATCCTTCACTGTGCTTTTTGACACTAACTGGAGGGCGTATGTTGTTCCATTTTCTTCTGTTCCTGGGAGAGGGAAAGGGAAGGGGTTGAAATTCGAACATCCAGATAGTGTCAAAAAGCACAGTGAAGGATACATTTATTCATACAAACAGGCCGCCATTACCGAGCATGGAAAGCTGGATAGAGATTTAACAGCGATTTGTTTTTCTTGATTTGTTTTCCTTCGATCGTGTTTTCCGTGCTGAGTTTACTGCGGTTTTACTTAAATTTGAGTTGTTTAAACTCAAGCTTTGGGTAAGTTTCATTTTCTGTGTACCCTGAGACTGGGTAGACGGTGCCCATTCTTATGTGCAGTAAGGAGTTGGCAGAATCTGAGTAAACCAGTTTTATTACGATGAGTAAAATGTACCCAAATTCTGGGGAAATGGTTATAATCGCATGTTTAGAATGGTGCAGGTATAAAAGGGAGATTTTTGCGGTGTCCAAATATCCTACAATACTGTGGACCCCTACTAATCTGAATGACACTTCGTGCATATTAACGGGGTTTATTTTTATTTTGAACTTCTTGTAACCCTATGACCATTAGAAATTTGAGTTTCTGGTAGCCTTATTTGCGGTTTTGTTTTGGTTCTGCTTGCCATTTTGCATCGTTTCATTCCGCTTTATTATTTATTACGCAATTAAGGCCCAAGCGCAATGACAGCGGAAGCGGAACGGCAGCGGAAGCAGAAAAGCCCGATCTGAGTAAGCTTACTTGTCGAATTGAAAACTAGTTAGAATCAAATCGACTTCGGTTAGGCATCTTGATGTCATCTGTGACAACTGTCAAACTTTCCGTTTCCGTTCCGCTTCCGCCCACATTGCGTTTGGGCCTTTACAGCGGAAGCGGAACGGCAGCGCGAAAAGCGGAAAAGCCCAATCTGAGTACTTGTCGGATTGAAAACTATTCAGAACAAAATTGACTCCGGCTAGGCATCTTGATGTCATTTGTGACAACTGCCAAACTGATCATAGTCCTCTCCAGGCGGGTTCGTATTGGTGCGATTTGCGTGTGTTAGTAAGATGAAATTTTTTGTTAGCTGTGAGAAATTTTTTGTTTGTTGTAAGAACTGTCATTCTAAAGTAAAAATAAACAACAAAACGAAAAAAAACCCTAAGCTTGTACGGTAACAGTCAAATACTCTTTTATGAGTAAAAGTTAACCCATTTTTTTTTATAAAAGTGGCTTTACTCATTTATGACTAAATTATTTTAATAACAATAAGTTTCTGTTAACAGTAGCTAACAGTTACTACTTAATTGGCATAATAAATTACTCGTTAATTAGTAGTACCACTTTTATTGACAATGGGTTAACTTTTACTCATAAATGGGTGTTTGATTATTACCGTGTACATGGTAGTATACACTAGTATGTGTAAAATAATATTATTAGATTAGTGTTCGTGAGATCCTGCTTGGAGAACTCAATAAAGACAATAATGAGAAAAAAAAACTGAAAATGTTCATGCATTTCCAAATGGTTTCCTACCATTTCCATATATTCGAAAGTAACTGACCCTCCGGATGTGGATGATGTCAAAAACAACAAAACATGATTAATTGAGTACATGGGACTTTAGTTACTTTTGGCTTCGCGCATAGTACCTAGTTGGGTGAAATAAACTTTTTTTCCTTGATTTGTTTTCCGTCCTGAATACCTATGCTACCGACGCCCAAAAAGCAGCTTCTACACCCACCCTTCGTGATCAGAGATTTTGTACCTCAGAAAATCCCGGCGGCGCTTGAGATATAAACTTAATTTTGACTATTTTTTTTCTTACCGTGTGGTTAAATTTTACTCAACAGTGAGTTGTTTTTGATAGCCTTGTTACGCTCAATTTGCAGTGTACTAGTCACCTTTCGCGTCACTTGAGCCGCTAGTGTCGGGAAAAATCGTGTCTTGGGGATAATAGAAGAGTGAACCATATTGTTAATTTATAATATTTGCTAATACACAAGTGCTGTTCTATACGGCTCACAAATTGATAGTTTATTTTCGCTGTTCAAGTGAGAATTTATTTGCGAGTGATTAGTGCACACTAGACTGATGCAAAATTTGACTTTTTCGCTCCACAGTGCTTAAATGGTTTCAAATCGGGTCCTGATTAGCCTCCCAAAGTTACAACTCATTTGGTTAGAAACAGGCTTCGCACAAGCCACTTGAAGTTTACATGTAAATTACTATGGGAAATCTCAACTTTTTGTTCATTGCTTTCTAGTCTTTTTCCATATTGAGCTGCAAAACAGTTCGATAGCCATTCTTATAGAAAATTTTCTCAGCTACAACTTTGCTCAAGATCGTTTCTATGTAAAACAAGACAGGAAAAAGTTATTAATTATTTAAGAGATTGGTAAACTTATGACATGATCAAGCAGCTGCTCTGTAGGCAACACTGTATTTTGCAGTGTAACATAGCAGCCATGACTTTTGTGTCCTATTCAACGCCCCAAAAGCACCAATGTTGCCTGCTGAGCAGTTGATTGAGCATGATCATAAGACATCAGCGCATTGAACCATTGATAACTTTCGATCCTTGCATTTAATCAAAAAGTGGTCTTGAGCAAAGTTGTAGCTGGGAAAATTTCCTACAAGTACTGTTGAAAACTTTTGAAGCAGACAGATATGGTGAATTTTAAGATAGAAATGAACAAAAATCTTGGTTTTACCATAGTAATTCCCATACAAACTTCAAATGGTTTGTGCCATCTCAGTTTCTCACCAAATGGGTTCACATTTTGAGAGGTTAGTCAGGATCCGATTTGGAATCGTTTAAGTATTGTGGAGCGAAAATTTCAAATTTTGCATCACTCTAGTGCACACAGTACTCTAGTGCCAAGGATCATTATTTGTACCAACACCAAATTTTCTCGGTATCATGAGTGGATCGAAGATGGAAATTGATAGAGAAAGGGAGGAAGAGGAGTTACAGCTGCAAAGCAAATCCGTCGATGATGTACCTTCCTGTTCTTCATCCATCTTAAACACTCCAGAAAGAAATGGTGACGGTAATGATGACGACTACGAAGATGACGACGATTACGAAGACGGCATTAATGTAACGTTGATATCATCACCACCACCAACACTACTACCACCGAAACAGTTCCAAGGAAGATTACTGGAACAACCAAAAACCCCATCAAAGGAAGAGAAGGGGAAAAGGGGGAAAAAGTTAAGTGGAGCGGGTCAAAAACGCTTCAAGCGTCTTGTGGAGAGTGGGCATAGTCGAGAAGAAGCTTTCCGCTTGGCTCAAAAACCACAGCACCGGCGGATTTATCAAAACGCTCGTGGAACTCAGACCTAAACGGTTCCAACAGCAGTGGTAATCCACGTCCACCAAAAATTCCTCGACAGAGCTGTGGCAATAACAAGCCTTCTAAATCAAGAAGCTCTGTACAGCATCGAATTCATGCGCATAGGTCCGAACGCTCAGGACAACATAAAGGGACTGAGGGTAAGATCAACCCCTCATACAAGGAAGTAGTTTATGGTGTGAAGCTGGGCATCCTTCCGAAAGGCTATCCCAATGTGGAACTTACTACAGAACAATTGATGGCCACACAAAAAGCAATCATTACCAAAGTTGCTGGACAAAGGAAAGAAGCACTTCAACCAAAATTTGGACATTGTGCCTTCAAGTCGGGCTACTTAGTGATTGTTTGTAAAAACCAGGAAACAGCAGACTGGTTGTGTAGCATAATTCCTACTTTAAAACCCTGGACTGGGGCGGAACTTACTGTGGTGGAGGAAAAAGACATCCCTCGTCCAGAAATACTAATTAAGTTCTTTCCATGGAGTGCTGAAGACAGAAACGAAGGGATTCTAGCACTCTTAGACAGCCAAAACGATGGGTTAATAGTGGATGCATGGAGAATACTCCAGCGCAACATTATAAACCAACAACACGTTGAATTAATCTTCACCGTGGATGGAGTTTCTATGAACTCTATCAAAGATTGCGACTTTGTGCTGGATTTTAAATTTGACAACGCCCAAATTAGGAAGAAATTCCAGGAGAGAAATCTGGCTCAAAGAAATCTGGCTTAAAGAAATGAATCAAATTATAGTGGGAGACCAGAACACAGGAGTGAGCAAGGCTCCGATAAGACCCACGAGGAAACTGGTGATAACAGAATGGTCGTAGATCATTCAGATAAAATCCCAGGATCCAGTGGTGTCAAGGACATGGAAGAAAAACTAGATTCTGGTCATACTACAAATACAGTTAACGAGAGAACAAACGATGATCGAGTGACAAATACAGGATCAGCGCTGGGATACAGAGAAATAAATCTCCAGGCGAATATAAATCCACCTATCGGTAACCGCAGGACCAATGTTGGGGAGAAAGTTCGACGCAATAAGCGCAGCAAATCCAATCAACAACATGAAAAGTAAGCAAATAAAATGTATGCAAGTGAATCTGCCCATGCAAAGGGAGCAACCGCTGTACTTTACAAACGATTCACAGAAAGTAAACTGGACGTAGCGCTAATCCAGGAGCCATGGGCAAACAAAAGTAGGATTCTAGGAATTCCTACAAAATCATGTAATTTAATTTATGATGAAGGGCAGCTATCTCCAAGAGCTGCCATTATAGTAAATGAAAAAGTTAAAAATTTTCCGATTACAGAATTTATTAAAAGAGACATCGTAGCAATCATGATGGAAGTGCCAACAACCCACGGCAAAACGGAAATTTATGTTGCTTCAGCATACTTTCCTGGAGACGTGGGAGATGTACCACCACCAGAGGTTGCACATTTTGTGTCTTACTGCAAGAAACAAAATAAAGCCTTCATAGTTGGATGTGACGCAAATGCCCATCATACAGTGTGGTCCAGTTCAGACATCAACAGCAGAGGTAAGTGCCTTTTAGACTTTATCTCAAAACATGAAATAGATATATGTAATAAGGGGGATGATCCAACTTTTATAAACACAATTAGGCAAGAAGTTCTTGACTTAACACTATGTAGTCCAACGATTTCTGACAAAATCAAGAATTGGCACGTATCGGATGAAGTATCTTTGTCCGATCATAAGCAAATTATATTTGATTATGAAGTTAATCAACAAATCATTGAAACTATAAGAGATCCCAGGAAAACTAACTGGGAGCAATACAACTCAAAGCTTATAGTTGGAGTTAATAACTTGAGAGGATGTTCAAGAACATGCAATGAACTTGAGAAAAATTCTCATGAGCTTTCAAGCTTAATCCAACAAGTTTATTACGACAGCTGTCCTGCAAAGGAACGCTCTACGAATAGGGATGTACCTTGGTGGAATAAAACCTTAGAGAAACTTCGGAAGAAAACCCTGAAGCTATTTAACCGGGCGAAAATAACAAGACAATGGGATCAATACAGGGAAGCCCTCACATGTTATAATAAGGAAATCCGAAGATCTAAAAGGAAGGACTGGAGGCATACATGTGAAAACATTGAAAATACTCCAGTTGCTGCCAGATTGCAAAAAGTCCTTTCAAAAGATCACTCAAATGGCTTAGGAACTCTTAAAAATGAAGACGGCACTTTTACTAAGTCTGTGGAAGAAATATTAGAAACAATGATGAAAACACACTTTCCATGTTCAATTACCAACATAAATGAAGACCAAAATACACGTGCAGCGTAAACTGGCTCTGGAAAAATCAGGATGGAAGTTCAGACACCAATGAATGAATCGACTATGTTAGAGATTTCCAGGAAAGACGCTCGTAATCTGGCCAATAAAATTTTTACAGAAAAACGAGTCGAATGGGCGATTGATTCTTTTGCTCCTTTCAAATCACCAGGTAGGGACGGAATTTTTCCAGTACTACTTCAGAAAGAAACTTTGATACCCATTCTAACAGGCTTGTTTAGAGCAAGCTTAAGATTAAGTTATATTCCGATAACTTGGCGTCAAGTAAAGGTTATATTTATTCCGAAGGCTAATAAAAAGGATAAAACTTCTTCTAAATCCTTCAGGCCGATCAGTTTATCATCCATTATGCTAAAAATAATGAAGAAAATAATAGATCAGCATATAAAATCAACGTACTTGATTACAATTCCTTTGAGTAAATATCAGTTTGCATATCAAGCTGGTAAATCAACAGTAACAGCTCTTCACACGCTTGTTACAAAACTAGAAAAATCTTTTGAATCAAAATAAATGTCACTAGCAGCATTCATTGATATTGAAGGAGCATTTGATAATGCATCTTATAACTCCATGAAAAACAATATGTTGAAGCGTGGATTCGACAAAAGCATCGTTAAGTGGATTAATGAGATGCTTTCTAAAAGAGAAATCTCAGCAAATCTTGGAAGCTCATCCATAACAGTTAGAGCTGTAAAAGGGTGTCCTCAAGGAGGTGTGCTTTCACCTCTTTTGTGGTCTTTAATTGTTGACGAACTTCTCAAAAACTTAGAAGCAAAGGGCTTCGAGATACTTGGCTTTGCTGATGACATAGTCATAATAGTACGAGGAAAATTTGATAATATCATTTCAAATAGAATGCAAACTGCTTTAAATTATGTTTCGTCGTGGTGCGCTAAAGAAGGGTTGAATATAAACCTTTCTAAGACCACTATTGTACCGTTCACACGGAAAAGGAAATTTTCTATAAATAACTTAAAATTGAAAGAAACCTCTTTAGAACTTTCACGAACAGTAAAGTATCTGGGAGTCATTCTTGACAGTAAACTTAACTGGAATTCACATATAGAGCAGGTTGTTAATAAGGCAATAAATGCTCTTTGGATAAGTAAAAAAACATTTGGTAGGAAATGGGGCCTAAAACCAAAAATGATCCACTGGATTTATTTGACGATTGTAAGACCCAGAATATCCTACGCATCATTAGTTTGGTCTAGTCTAGTCTAGTCTAGTCTAGTCTAGTCTAGTCTAGTCTACGCATACACAGCCAGTACTTGAAAGAAATTATTTTACCCTGTACTGGAACCTGGAATCGAACTCGAGACGACCGCATTTGGCAAACCTTGACACTACCAACTGTGCTACGCCAACACTTTTGTCCTACGCATCATTAGTTTGGTGGCAAAAAAACTAATGAAAAATCGGCTCAGAAGAAGCTGGGGAGACTGCAAAGACTAGCTAGTCTCTCAATAACTGGTGCAATGAACAGCACACCGAGTATTTCACTAGATGCTCTACTTTATCTGATTCCGTTGCATCAATTTATCCAATTAGAAGCTGAAAGGAGCGCTTTAAGGATTCAACGAACGAAGTACTTCCTTGAAGGTGATCTTACAGGACACCTTAGCATTTTAAAGATGTTTGATATTGATTCTCTTGTATTAAAAAATGAAGACTGCATGGAGAAAAAATATAATTTCGATCGTTTATACAATGCAGCAGAATTTGATCGTAATGTTTGGGAAAGTGGGGGACCAAACATCCGTCCAGGTTCAACTGTTTTTTATACAGACGGTTCAAGATTGAACAACCGTGTGGGAGCAGGGGTAACTGGTCCAGGGATTGATATCTCAATATCCATGGGTTACTGGCCAACCGTGTTCCAAGGAGAAATTCCAGCAATTCTTGAATGCTCTGTAATATGCTTGCGCAGGAATTATAAACATTCGAATATCTGCATCATGTCTGATAGTCAAGCAGCATTAAATGCTTTAAAATCAGCAACATGCAATTCCAAACTCGTATGGGAATGTGCAATGTCACTTCAGAAATTGGCCTGTCAAAATCAAGTAAACTTATATTGGGTTCCTGGCCACTGTGGAATTGAAGGGAATGAAAAAGTCGATACGTTAGCCAGGCTAGGATCATCACAGCAATTCATAGGACCAGAACCATTCTGTGGAGTTTCTACTTGTTCTCTTAAAATGGAGATCAAGAAATGGAAAAAAATGAAAGTGGAGACCAATTGGAACAACACTTCCATTGCTAGGCAGTCGAAACGGTTCATAATTCCGAACATTTCAATGACTAGCCAAATTCTTGAATTATTAAAGAAAGATCTCAGTGTCTTTACTGGTTTGATAACAGGACATTGTCCATGTAAATATCATTTGAAGTTAATAGGAAAACTTCAAGAGGATATGTGTCGATTCTGTGGTATGGAAAAGGAAGACTCTGAACACCTGCTATGCTCTTGTGCAGCAATCTTCAATAAAAGGCGTATTTTTCTGGATAAGGGGCTGGCAGAACCCTTTGATATTTGGAATGCAGGTCCCAGTAAAGTAGTACATTTCATTCGAAATGTAATACCTGGCTGGGGAAATGCTTTTGGTCAGTCTATGTCGGTCGCTTCACAAAACAGTGATACGACATAACTGATAAAGCAATATAAAAACGGGGAATATCACAATAGATCAAAGTAATGGTCGCAGTAATGAATACACCCAACACGGAAAAAAAAACATCGTAGAAATTGAGGAAACTTTTTAGAAATTTTGAAAACTTCATAGATTTCTAGAAAAATCGTAGAAACAAGAAACTTGGAAAAGTTCTTAAAACTGCGTAGAAGAGGAAAATTTATTTGAGTTTGAGAAGCTTCGTAGAAGTTAAGGGAACATTATTTTATTTCAGGGAAGCTCATTATTTTTCGGGAACCTCTATATAATTTCAGGGCTTTTTTTGAAACCTCATGGTCTTGGAATAGTTGTGTAAATTACGTACAACCCAACAAACAATTTGAACTGATTAAGAGCTGAATAAGCCATATTTTAGCTGAAGAAGCATATTTTTGCTTGAATAAGCTATTATTCTGCGTTCAATATTGTGTGTAGTGTAAGAAATTTCTTACGTGGAACTTTGCGAAAAATCATCGAGAAACGTAGAAGTATAAAAAACTTCGTAGAAGTTTTGCGAATTTCGTAGCATTTTGAGGAGCTGCATAAAACTTCATATAAGTGTAAGGAATTTTGAAAAAGTTCAGGGAGAAAATCTAAAGATACTTCAGGGATTCTGTAGAAAATCTAAAGGAACTTCAGGGATCCTCTTTAGGGAATTTCGTTGCAGATTGTCAGAGATCTGAATTTGTAAAAGCTAAATGAACTTTTTGGGGGTTCTGAGAACTTCGTTAAATTTCAAGGAGCTTTCCAGATATTCAAGAATGTTTGTTGATGTCTTAGGTGTCTTCCCAGAACTGCAATTATGTCCAGAGATCTTCGTAGAATTAAGAGGGATTGAAAAAAATATGGAATTTGGAATAAGTTCAGGGAACTTCGTAGAAGTTGAGGAAATTTAGTAAAACTTAGGGGAGTTAAGTTACAAGATATTCTTTCAGACATCTCTCCTAGACAGCAGGAAATATTTAAAAGATCTCCATATATACGAATATATTTTTAACGAGGGTTAACTTTTACCCCTTACTCCCCTATAAATTGTAACCCGTATTCCGCTAATATCTCATGAACTGTTGTTTAAAGACATATTATTCTAAAACCATGCATAAAGTGCTTATGTTTTACGAAAAATAGAGCTGTGAAAAAACATTTCCTCCAAAAAGTAGGGGAAAATGGGGTTAAATGGTCCAAAACACATACCTACAAGGCTCTCCGGTCTATGAGACTACGTGCAATCGATTCCCCGGACGATTTCCCTTCGGAATTCAGCGTGCTGTTGAGATATTGAATTTTGGGTAATTTTGGACCCATTTTTGCCCATAGTGGGTTGGTAGGATCCTTTCCCGGCTTCGGTATCGGTACCACCTTGGCCCATTTCCAAGCAGCTGGGAAGTGTCCGAGCTCCAAGCAGCGATTGAAGACGTTCACCAGAAGGGTATGCGCTTTCGGTTCCAAATTCTTCAGGACAATGTTGAAGAGTCCGTCGAAACTCGGTGCCTTCATGTTCTTCGTCGACTTGATGGTGTTCAACAACTCATCAAGTGTGATTTTCCGGTCCGCCGGAAGCTCGCTAGGCTCAGTAGCTAGCTGGTAGACTCTATCAAGCACCGGACTCTCTATCGGGCTGACAATATCTCGACCTAGATTATGCGAAGCATAAGGCGGCATGGGATTTTGTATGTTTTTAAGCAATTTTGTTAAACGCCAGAAGGGTCTAGAGTAATTTGGTAAACTACTAAGGTCTTTTGCAAACTGCCTGTTTTAAAATGTTTCCACCCTAATGGCAATAATTGTGTTTAATTTTTTTATAAATATATATATCTTTCCTACTAACGTTTTGAATTCTTTGGAACTGCCTTCTAACATAATTCCTAAGAGATATTATACGCTTGGTCTCATCATCAAGATTGGTAAACTTACATGTCACCGCGATTGTTGGGATGAACCTGTTCCGCTTTGCCTATGTCATCGGAGAGCGCTTGCAGCACGCCGTCGATTTCTTCCGTCGTCGTTAACGCAGGATTTTCGACCACTCGATCCTCCACAAACCGCTGGAGTTGAGGCCAAATCACTCGATGATAGTTTCGCCTACGATGCTGCTGACGTTGGTTGATGGTTTGATTCATATCGAAAACCACCGGTAGGTGGTCGGATGACAGCTCGGTAATTGCACCGGGCTCAGAGCAACCGTCCGCCATGTTGGTGAGAACGATGTCGAGAGTGGATCCGACACCGGCTGATGAGTAGAAGATAGGCGAGTCCGAATGGAGGACCACGTAGTGTCCCGCCTGCAGGTCCGTGGCCAGCACTGCTCCGATCTTGTTACTTCTTGCCTTGCCCCACGCAAGTGGCGTGCGTTGAGATCACCGGCGAAAACCCTTCCGACGAATCAACTTCTGGATGTCATTCTTGAGACGACCGATTGTTCAATCCGATTCTTTGCATTGGGCAAGACAGTAGATTTCAATGAGTGTGCACCATCCGGCAATGCCAGCTCGACTCAAATGGCTTGCACGAACGATAGACGAAAGTTAGGCAGCATACTGTACTTCAGTCCTCTCCTGATGGCAATGGCAACGCCACCGCCCCTCTGTGCTTGAGCTCGGTCCAGTCTAGCAATTGTGCAATTTTTTTTTCCTTGGTTTTGTTTTCCGTCGATCTTGTTTTCCGTGCTGAGCACCAATGCTACCGACGCCAGGAAGGCAGCTCCCACACCAGGACCCTACCTATCGACTCATCAACTCATGAACCGGGGACCAACGGCTTTACTTCCCTTCCGAAGGAAGGCGTGATCAGAGATGTTATGCCTCAGAACATCCCGGCGGTGCCGACTGGGATTGAACCCAGGCCTGCTGGGGTGAGAGGTAATCACGCTTACCACTACACCACCGGCGCCGCTAATTGTGTGATTTGACAGGCTAAAGTTGACCTCCGACTTGAGATACGTCTCGGTTAGAAACGCGACATCGATGTTATGTTGGTGCAGGAAATCTACGATTTCCGGCTGTTTTCTCGCCACTGAATGGACGTTACAATTAAGGGTGTTGATGGTGAACGTGAAAGTTCATTTGCACCATCATTTTTTGACAAGCGTTGTCAGATGACTGATTACCTGCGTCAGACCATCGGTTAGAGGGATCAACGTTACAGCGCCAGGCTGGGTTCCCCAGAATCCTGGAGGAGTGCTGCTTGGTTCGGCTTGCGACGAATTCCTATACTGCCTTCTGAGCAGCGGAAGGGGAGGAAGGTAGAAACCTTGCTCCGCCACTCTTAATATACAGCTCCCAACCAATAATCTCACGCTTAAGATCCGGACACCAACCCCTCACCAAATACTTCCAAAATTTAGCCAGTGAACTAAACTCGTTTGTCCTCACAATCACATCTGCTTCCAATCTGGAACACCTCCAAACCGTGACCGATTATCATCGTCATCATCTTCCTTCTCTTTGTCTTTAGCTCATGAAAAGCTGAATATGCTATTTTTAGATGAAGAATCATATTACCTGAATAACCCCTTAATCAGCTTTCAATGTTCGCAAGTAACAATTTTGGATTTATGAGGATTTTTTAAGCCATGATTTAGACTTGTTGAATGCTTTATAACCTCGATAAAACTTGCAATGTATCTTGAGTTGAACGAACAAAATCGAAGCCGAACAATCCTTTAGCTTTCCACCCATGCAACACCACCGACCGCACCGAAACGAAGCTTCCTCTATGTCCTTAGTTTCAGAATGAGAATCCTCATCCGTGCAGATGTCATAAAGCTGCTCGGTTGGACGTATTTTTGATACAAATGAGTTGATATTTTCGTTTACTCGTGTTTTGACCACTTCCCTGGATCAAAGGTGGTAGCCCAACCCGAGCAAATTGAAATCAAGTTTTGATATCAACATCAAGCTGATTTGATTTCAGTTTACGCAATTGACATATTTGATACCAAATTTTGTTTTCATTTTGCTGTACATTTGCTCTTCAAAAATATGTTGTTGCGGGTTTGTTTTCATTGCCTTAGCATAACATCAAATTCAATACTTGTTTTGATATCAACAGGAAAAATGGATATCAAATTGTGTTTTCAGTTTGCTCTCACTGATAGCAGAAATAGTTTCCAATGTGATGTCACAGGAAGATTTTTTGCTCTCAATTTTGATATTTTAACCGTTAAAACGACCAAAATGACAGCAACCTGAATAGTCATTATCAGCGAAATCACAACATCGAACTTAGATTTCAATTTGATCTCAGACTTGGCTCGGGAAGTAAGACAAATTCATAGAATTATGTTGAGATAACTGCTTTACAACCAAAATCAGTCATATTAAGGTTATAAGCTTTAATAGAACATGTGTGTTGCTAGGGAAGTGTCCTTTTTCCCCCATACGTTTGAATAAATACACGGCGAATGAGAACAACTTAAATTTGAGTTTAGTTCACTCATAATCGCCAAAAGTGCAGGAACTCAGCGATGAGTAAAATTTGTCCCATGGTTTCCTGTGGAAAACCTAAAAAATCTGCCGGAAAATGAGGATATTGACGAAAATTTTATTCAGTCTCGGAGTAGTACCAATAGACTGAGTGAATCCAATCTTTACTTTTCTCAAATTCGGGAATTTTTCCCTGGAAAATCCTGGAAAAACCTGGGAAAACATGAGGCAAATTAACTCATCGCTGAGTTCCTGCACTTTTGGCGATTATGAGTGAACTAAACTCAAATTTGAGTCATTCTCATTTGCCGTGTACATTTTTTAAAGACCTGTACCACCTCTGCCTTGGGTTTTGAAAGTTGAACTAATATCCGTTGTTCTTTTAGCATGAAAAAACTTCGCCTGAACATCAGGGTTATCCATTCTAGATTTTCGTTTTACCCCTGCAACAATGTGCATAAATGTAACCAGATATTCTGAAGTGCAGAATTTGTTATCATAAACGATAAATGAAAGCACTCTGTTTCCATCCCCAAGAAAGTCTTCCCATTCTGTCAGTGCATCTAACCAGCTGTCGGAAGCATACGCTCCTCAGGAATAATGCAATCCCTGCCATAATATTGTTTTCTCATCATCCGCACTAACCAAACATCAACATTAGCAAAATTGCATACCCAAACATTGCAGTATTTATTTTTCCTGTCTCCAACATTGCTCACACAAACACACCACTGCTACCTATCCGAACACATTTGTAGTAATACCTTCCGAATGTATTTCATGTTACGCACAATCTGGCCAATAATTCATTCTGTTGCACACTTTTGCTCTCACTCCATCAGGACAGGCTTCCATCAGCATCACCACATCATATTAGATAACGGACGGATCACCAAGATGGGAAGGAGAGTTGAACCCGGTCTCATACCGTTCTTCCAGCGCTAATAGACAGTTTCGACAACGGATCCGACACGAGCAACGACAAAAGTAGCAGGATGCTACTATCCTATACTTTCCCGAGCGCCTCTATCCATTTTGTAGAACCTCTGGTTTCATGTCATCCACTACGAACAAAACGCACAATCTCTACACGGGACGGCCTGGGACGGACGGGGACGCACTGACTAAACATGGGAGAAAGAACCCGGCACGAACAATCTTTCTCTGTTTGCAGAACGTCATCATCGCCGAGAGTGGAGGTAACCGGTTGTAGATCATCCAGAAATAACAAATCCATCCGACCACCACTTGCCGAGACTGTGGGGGTGACACTGTGAGAATTAGTACACGATTTTCCATGAGCTCTATGTTTGTCCTGAGTGGACACAAAACGTTAAGAATTAGATTAGAACCAACGGATAAACATCAATCAAATCAAAATAATGGAATTGAAATCTCAAACAATTTCACCGTGCCTGCACCAAACGCACCCCCGTTCAGTCTGATCATCGTAACGCTTCGGTGTTACGTTCTATTCAACATGTGATTCAAACATCGCTCAACGTCATGCTAGAACCAACGAGTCGCCACACATGCGGGACTCTTGTACGAATCGCTTCCTTCCAATGTACACCAACCCTCAACCCCCCTTATGTTCTATTTAGTCCGATACGCAGATAGGTACCGGGCAGACATTGATGGAGTCCACCCAGAGCAGCCAGCTCCCGAACCATCTACCGGAGAGTGGTTGTAGTGCACCGACGACAGGATGAGATATGAGATATATTAGGACCGAGATCATCGCACTAAACACGATTCATTTTCTCTCTTGCTGCCATATTACCACCGTCCCCCCGTCCCCCATCACTATTGCCACTTAGTTATGATGACGATGATGATGATGACAGTACTGTGGGGGTGATGGTGGAGTAGTTCGAAGGGAGCGGAAAATTTCCTAGCACAATGTTTTCACATGCAATCGGTATGATTCTAATATGTTTGTCTATAAATCAATCAAAATATTTGCTATGAAAACAGGCCAGTAGCAGAAGGTATGATAAAAGTTCTCCGTGGAAAGGAAAATGGTGAAACAGGACACCACAAATTTCAATACCGTACCAGCCTGTTCCCGGAATCGAGCGGCTCATAGTTATCATAGAAACGAGGAGTCTGAGCCATATGATTTTTACGTTGCACCCATTCTATGTACTAAAAAGTTTTGATTTTGAAAGATCTGCCAGACGTTCACGTCAAATCGATTAACTTGCACTGCGTGTTAGTTTACATAATCAACTGAGCAGCCCATTGAGCCAACTTCACTTGAAACCCGCACGTGCGGTTTGCTTCGGGTAAAATAAACAACTTTCACTCGTGGAACCATTTGCGCACAATCAATCATCAATTAGGAAGCAGCTGGCCCGGTGTGGGTACTCGATATACCCACATTACATTCAACCAAATCACCGCAGTGAACGATTTCGGGCTGATTTGCATATTTTAACATGTTACCCTCGTTGATTTTTCCAGAATCATAAATTTGTATCCTTTACGATATTAAAAACCTTCTATTGCTAACCAAGCACGTACCTACTCAAACGGGATCGTGGAAAGTTGCATGGTATGTATATCAATGTTTTGATTGTCTTTCCCCTCGATCAGCAGGCGTAATCAGAAGAATGTGAGCATAATTATTCAAACATTCATTCAAGCGTTGGTTGGTAGATTAAAACCTTCTGCCAAAGGATAAATGTCAACCTTCCATAATATTGGCGTGATTAAAATACGAGCGGTTGGAACATCTGGAAAAATGGATTCGTGTGCATTTGCATAATTAGGGTAATGATTCAGCCTTGGTTGTGATTTTTTATAGAGAGTTATTTAATAGACAATCAGTAATTCAGCACTTCTTTTGGAATTTATATTTCTAGTAAGAGGCTGATCATAAGCTACGTAGACACTGGGAGGATTCCAAAAATGTCTACGCTTGTCTACAAGGGAGAAGGGGTGAATCTTCTGTCTACGTGATTTTATTAGAACGATTTTTTTTAATAGTTAGTTGCGTACTATTTACAGTGATGCTTCTATCCACAAGCAAATAGCCAGTGCAAACCTCGATATGATTCAAATTTCAAAAGAAAATAATCAAACTAACGTTTGTCATAATACAAAGAGACCCCGTTTTGATTTTCGAACAGGCAGAATAAAATTATAAAAAGACATTTATTCCAAATAAAAAATTTTCACCGAGAGATCGGCACAAAACCAGAAAATATCACAATCATTGGAAATTATGAGGAAAACATAACCCACAGGAACAATGGGTATGATTAAAAACCTCAATACAGTTTTGGATAAATCAGGATGCGATGCTGACCGAATTATGTTCCTATTGGGCACTGGCATGCACAGGGTGGGGCAAGGTGGGGGCGATTGCCCCTCCTTTTATAAATGAGATTTTTATTTCCACACTGACAAAATTATGATATAAAATAGCTTGTTTTATTTGATAACTTGATCTGAAGGTAAAATAACTTCATTTAAAATATAAGGGCACTGAAAACCTTTTATTGCGTCAATTCCTTTGAGATGGTGCCTGAAAATTGCACCACAAATGTGCATAAAGGGACAAATGTCAATAAAATCTTTTAATCAAAAAATTACACCACAGTGGTGCATACACAAAATTTCTGGTGTAATTTTTTTTTCTAGGTGTTTCATGGAGGGTTAAAAGAAGTGGGTAAATTTAAGATTGACAAAATTCAAATTAAATCGAATAAAAAGCTTTTTATTGATTATTTCTGGTGTAGAAATATCATCAAGGTGGTGCATGGAGGGACTAATCAAAATGAATAACTCTGGTGGAAAAATTGAATCACGCTAAACATTTGGAGGTGAACATTTAACTGAAAATTTCTGGTGGAAAGTTTGCAACACTGCGGTGAATGTAGAAGCAAGGTTTATTCATTTTTCTGGCAAGCTTTATTGAAAATTTATGGTGGTAAATTTGCACCATTCTGGTGTATGAAGAGGCTTGTGCAGGCTGCAGAGCTAAATGCATTACCACAGAGGAGACAAAGGACTACGATGAAAAATGGTGTATCAGAAAGGGAGAGGCTACTGGTGGTCCTATTAGTGATGGAATGTTCTTTTCCAAGTAACATCCCAAGTGAGAAACATCTCGAAACTAGACCAGTTGTGCACAGTGAAGTGGAAAAGTGACTACAATCTCAATTTATATTGCTAAGTTGGAGAAAGTCGAACCAGGTGGGCCTAATCACCCATAAAACGATTATGGACCCCGGAACCAAAACCAGTAGTGCTCTATGGTAACACCTGCCCCCTTTGGTAATTCCCTCACCTAACCAGGACCCATTGTATTCGCCGTTCCGTTACCGGTTAGCTAAGGCAGCTGACCTGGAATAAAAGTCCCGTGCGAGGTGCGTAACCAAACCCCAACCTCGACCAGCCAAAGGTCCAGTGTGACCACAGGTTCACGAATAGACCCACAACCCACGTGGCATCCGTCCGCAGAGGTTAGGCCAGGGGTTCCGACGCCATTGTATCCAGCCAGCAGATCAACGAACGCAGCCGATCAGGTGCTTTTCGGTCCGCATGACCAACCATCGATCGTGAATCTACGACGTCCCACCACGCTCTTCAGCAGCAGCAGCAGCCGGCCGGCCCATCGTACCCACAAACACACATACCATTGCTGTTAGTCAAAATAAAAATTTGTTTAACTTTAGTTTGCGTTGTGAAGTTTTTTTTATCTGGTGACTGGACTCTTGTTAAGCAGATTCCCTTGATAAAAGCCGACCCTGAGCGCAAAAGTGCCTCAAGCTCGAGCTTTCTAGGAGCAATCAAAAGAGGCCCTGAGAGCCCACCTTCAATGGTACCCGTGGCTAGACCAGAGATCGAGGGCATTGTAGGAGGGTTCGCCTGACCCTCTATTAACAAGATATCTTCCAAATAAGCTTCAAAATTGCATTTTTTTATCAAATGTTAAATTCAGTCCTCTATATCCGTAATACGCGCACGAGGCTCAAACCATTGTAGACAACTTTTTTTAATTAATCTACTACTATTAAATCAAATATTAAAAATCCATCATCACTATCGTGACGAACAGCAATCGTTTTTGCAGTGCTACAATAATTATTAAAAAAAAAAGTCGTTATGACAGCTATCCATATAAAATAATCCGTTAGAGATAACTTCGTCAAGATACATAATAAGTCAATTCATAAAAAAAAATCACTGGAAAACTGTTCGAACAGATTTAGCGTGTGAAATGTAGTGCCTTTTAAATTCTGTAAGTGTTGCTACCCAGACAACGAAATAAAGTGCAGGAACTCAGCGATGAGTAAATTTGCCTCATGTTTTCTCTGGTTTTTCCAGGATTTTCCCGGGAAAAATTCCCGAATTTGTGAAAAGTAAAGAAGTCTATTGCTACTACTCCAAAACTGAAATAAATTTTCGTCAATTTCCTCATTTTCTGGCATATTTTTTAGGTTTTCCACAGGAAACCATGAGACAAATTTACTCATCGCTGAGTTCCTGCACTTTTGACGATTATGAGTGAACTAAACTCAAATTCGGGTCGTTCTCATTCGCCGTGTACGCAAAAGGAAAAGAACCAACAAACTACTCATAATAGGAGGAGTCTTTGTAGCTTTTATACCACTTGGTTTCACATCATTCTGCTTTAACCTGAAAAGATATAAAAGAGCGCTGTTGTATGGCATTAGCTCATTTTCGCTTCGGACGGCGTGGTGAACAGCAATAGCAGCAGTAGGAAGGTGGTAGCTAGTCCACTCCTTCACACCTAACAAGCAACAATTGACTGGTCGTGGCAAAGGAGGAAAAGGTCTGGTAAAGAAGGCGCCAAGCGTCATCGCAATGTTCTTCGATATAAACGCCATCGGTCGTCTGGCTCGCCGTGGTGGTGTCAAACGTATCTCCGGTCTGATCTACGAGGTGTGCTGAAGGTGTTCCTGGAAAATTAGGCCCGTGATGCTGTCACCTACACTAAACACGCCAAGCGTAAGTGGCCATGGATGCCCTCTTCAATAAAATGGCTCTTTTCAGGGTCATCAAGCTTACATCAGTAAAGAGTTGGAATAGAATTTATCTGTGTTTGTTTGTCCATATTCAAAACCACAAGCCCCCAACGACCACACAACATGCTCTCCAGAGTTGTAGTCTTGTAACCAAACTTGGAAGCAGGGGTGCAAGTGATTTTGATTGTTTCTATTAATTAACTTTCTCTTTGAAAAAAAAATACTACAAATTTGGTACGCCTACAATTCAAAAACGGAAGGAGTTGAGATAAAAGATAATTGATCAACTAAAGAACTAAATGCTCTTCACATTTATTCCGTCCACTAGCGGTCCTACATCAAGCTTCCGTTCGTGCCCCTAGGCACAGACCCTTCTACTTTTATTTAACTACTTAGCGTAATGCTTTTTTGGGCAGTTTTAAGGCTCTACTTATAAGAAACATAGAAAAAATAATAAACGATTAAATTCTGATACTTCCTAATACCGTAGATTTAATATATTCAGTGACAGTTTTCATTAGATTTGGATTTAATGTACACATTTGAAACAAATAAAATACATTTCATTCCGAATATTAACTTTGTCAACAAACTCTTTATCACATTGTGTTCTAATAAAATAATCTGACAAATGTAGAGGATACAATTTTTGCCAAACAGCATCTACTTAAGAGTAGTGTAGTGTAGTGTAGTAGTGTTGTTGTTATTTTTTGAAGTATTTCTTTTGCAAATACTTGCTTTGATGAATAATTATGCGTTTGAGTATCATTAATAAACGTGATGCATGCTTTTGTTTGGATTATAATCTATACATATCTAGAATAAAAAATACGGAAAAAGTTACAGTCAATTTTTGATGTCCCTTTTATAATTTGAACATTCCTTAACCATATAAAACTAGTTCATTTTTCAACAATGTAGTTAACCCCGAGTTGAAGAAAATCACATTGTCTGTGACAACAGAATGTTTGACATGTGCCAAAAAAGCAACAGCTATGCAATTCTCAAAATCTCTAAAAAAAGATTGACACACTTTGCACTCCATGAAACTTGTAAAACATTCCAATTTAAAACAAATTAATCGCCAGCTTCCTTTAGCACCTTGAACATGTTCTTCAACTAAACATGAGCAGATTTCCTCATAAACCAAATCTTCGTCGTCGCAAAACCATCCTGTCCGTGCCCAGTGCCGTGTCTAATTACTCCTTTCAGCATAAACAAATCATTTATACCCGGGTATGAACAGAAAAACCCAGCGGGAGATGGGCACCGGCGGCGCACTCCTTGGAACTCCAACGACGAAAAGGCAGTTGACGACGGCAGCGGTGGCGGCAATGTGTGTGTATGTGCAACAGCGAATAAACATCGATTTAATTAAAATTGATTCCCATTCGTTTTGCTCATTTCACTGTGCACTGGCTGCCTGTTCTGCCTTCGTAGAAGCCACCTACACCACATCTTATACTGCTGTTCAGTCCAGCCCAACACGAGATCGAGGTCGGTGCCGGTGCGGTGAAGGTTGGTGGTGGTGGTTTGCAATCCTGTATGCTTTTTGTTTTAACCTTCCAGCCAGCGGAGAGAGAGAGATAGCTAAAAGAGAGAGAGAGAAGAGCCCTGAAAGTACACTTTCATATCTACTTGCGCGGTGGACATCGTGTGTGGGCCGCACCAGAATGCAGATGCTATATGCTTCTTCTATACCATTTGGCACGATTCTTCGCGATCGGAGCTAATTTAAATGCAAATGTTTGTCTCCGGCAGGTCTTCTTTCACTTTCCATTCGGAGGAGTTGGTTTCGTGGCTGGCCTCTGCCCAGTGTTGGAGTTACGGACGGACTGAAGAGAATGATGCATCGAAAGGTACAAATTTGTAATTCCGATAGCTTGTTCCGGGGGTAATGGGATTACAGTAGTTGTCACTTTTAATTTGTTCTTCATGCTGTAGAAGAACGAAGCAGAAATGTGCAACTCATGAATGATGTGGCATGTGGGGGCTTCTGATAAGCCTGACAAAACATGGTTGATTTCATATCACGCATGACGCTAAAGAAAAGGGTTGCAAAGTATGGTTCTACAAATTTTTTCACAAATTATCTATCAAACATCGATTTCGAAACGGAATATAAAATATAAAAAAATAACGTCGATAATCAGACAGAGAGGAGTCGACTTTCATTAACATGTTAAGCCCACTTTAGGGAATAAACTTTGTGGCCAAGAGATGAAACAGGTTTTGAATTATGGCTTAATTTGCTTTCTGATGTGATATTCAATTCAGAATGTAACGTCTTTAATGTGATAATTATAACGCGTTACATTTCGTAACGGGACACCATCGCAGAAATGTATTTTTTCGAGCATGCTAATGAACCCTAGTTTATTCTTGGCATTTCTTCTAGGCTCTAATAAAAACAAAACTGTGTGTTAGAAATTTGAAAAAAAAATCACGTATTATTCATAAAAACACTTCAGCGTTACTCTAAACTTCAAACAGTGTTTTGCAAATGGTGTCCCGTTTTGAAAATGCGGCCAATGGCCTTAATTTTGATTTTAGCGATATTCAATCCCTCAAAAGGTTTCAAAACTATTGATTTTAGTGTAATATAGGGTCAACTATTGCTTTGTCCGCTTAACCCTCCTATAGAATAATGATAATTATGATTCGCTTTTGGCGATTTGTGTATGAGTCAAACAATTCCGACATCACTTATTCAGCAACAAACACCAAATGAACGGTATAATAGTCCCATAACATGCTATTTAATGTTTTTAGAATCGGATAATTAGTTCCGGAGATATGGCCGGAACGAGATCAAAAAAACACGGATTTTGGGATTCAAGCAGTGTTTCTCGGTAACCTCTAAACCAAATTGGACGCTACAACCGTCAAATGGAAAATGTCTCATATAATGCTTTTGAATAGTTTTGGAATCGGTCATCCGGTTCCAGAGATATGGCTGGAACACAATCCGAAAACAAGGATTTTGCAAACTAAGTCATGTTTCCCGACAACCACTCGACGTATAGACTGTTCTGTTAATTATAAATGCACTTTGTTAGTGATTTAAATAAAACTAGTGTAAAGTTTTAGCTAATTTGTTTTTTAAATGTTGTTTATTATCACGTTTTCTTTCATACATAAATTCAATTTGCAGGATTTTATTGTGAGAATCCGAGTTTTCTAAATTTGTCATTGACACTGCTCATTAGCTTTGCACAGTTCCTACCTTCACCTACCATTTTTACCACTTTAGCCCAATCTTTCTTGAATTGTTCAACTGTATCCGCTGGTTTAACATGTTTCCTAAGCTTTGCCTTCGTCAAAGCCTAGAAAGTTTCTATAGGGCAAGCCTCAATGCAATTTGGCGGATTCATCTCTTTTGGCACATATATGACTTTATGATTCACTCTAGCGAATCCTTTGAAAAGTGGCAGCAAGCAACATCAGGCCAAAAGATTACAGGTTTGTCATGCTGTCTGATGAAGGGTAGTAATCTGTTTTGCAGACATTCTTTCAGGTAAACTGGCATATCGCCTGCCAAACTTATCGCCTGCCTGTCTTATTTTGGACACAGCGAACTGTCAAGCAGCAACTCTAGTCAGACGCAAGCCTCCCACTTGTTTGATATCAGCGAGTTGGAAGACTTGAGCTGTCCCTCCGAGGACGTTACCACCAGCAGACACCCCGTTTCTGCTCTGCCAGTACCCATCAACTTTATCCTCCAGTGTAACGTGAACGGTTTCCTGAACCACCTCGGCGACTTGGAGATGCTTTGCCACAGCAATCCACCCTGGGTGATAGCTCTCCAAGAAGTTAACAAGGTGATGGTGGACCAGATGGGTCGTTCTCTTACCGGAAAATACGCCTGGACCCTCAAGAGAGGCAGCAATTTTCGCCACTCCGTAGCCATTGGTGTTCTAAGGAGCATACCTTTTAACGAGATTGACCTGGAAACTGATCTTCCCATAGTTACTGTTCAATTGGAGAAGCCGGCAAACATTGCGATTGCCTGAGCATACCTGCCATGTGGGAGAACATTGCTACAAAATCTGTCAAATAAAATCACCGGCGTTTTCAGTAAGCTACCCGAACCAAGGATGTTTGTCGGAGACCACAATGGGCATCATCCAACTTGGGGCTGTCCTCGTCCGGATCCTAGAGGAAGCATCCTAATGGACCTACTCGATCAGGAAGACATGGTGGTGCTCAACCATGGAAACCCAACATTCTTCAACGGACGTCACGCCTCGGCTATCGACGTATCTTCGATCAGCCGTTCCATAGCAGGAAAAGTCACGTGGTGCACCAATGCGGATTTGTACGGAAGTGATCATTACCCCATCCAAATGCAGCTTCCGTCAGCCACGGCCCCAGAAGTCACGAAAAGGCCTCGCTGGCGGTACGACGAGGCTGACTGGGATAGGTTTCAGGGGACAATTCTGTCGCTGATCCTCGAACGTAATCCGCTAACCATCCCGGATTTTTCTAAGTTGGTGTTAGATGCTGCATTCGCTACCATACCAAAGACCAGTAGCCTACCTGGACGAAAAGCCCTCTGTTGGTGGAGTGAAGACACCAAAAACAGCCGTTAAAGCCCACCGGAAAGCTCTACGGAAACTCAGGCGAACCCCAAGAGATGACCCAAACAGGGAAGAGCTATTAACCCGGTACCGTGCACTGCATATTAAATGCAGAAAAGAAGTGAAAAGTGCGAAGCTAAACAGTTGGTCTGGTTTCCTTGAAAGCATCGACGCCTCCCAGTCCTCTGCCGATCTCTGGAGCAGGGTTAATGCTCTCAGCGGTAAACGGCACTCGACGCCATTACATGTACAAGCTAACGGAGTTACCATCTCCAAACCGGCAGCCGTCGCCGAAGAACTCGGAGGATATTCCGCAGAAATTTCGGCCATCTCTGGTTACGATAGCCACTTTCAGCGGTTGGTAAAGCCTACCCGTACATCAGTCGCTGAGTTCAGCATCCCGCCTGACACGGACAACCTCGAGATCAACGAGCCTTTCTCCTGGGAGGAACTCCAGCACGCACGAAGCCGCAGCAACGGCAAATCTGCAGGACCTGACGATCTCGGGTATCCACTTTTAAAAAAGCTGCCCCTTGAGGGCAAGTGTTGCATGCTTGAGATGCTCAACCAACTCTGGGTCTCTGATACCTACCCGACGCTGTGGAAGGAGAGTCTCGTCGTGCCCATCCCGAAGGCAAACGAAAAAGACAGGGGCACATCTAAGTTCCAACCGATCGCTCTCACATCCTGCATGGCCAAGGTATTCGAACGGATGGTGAACCGTCGACTCAAGATGCTCCTTGAGACCAACAGCTTGCTCGACCACCGACAACATGCCTTTCGATAAGGTTTCGGTACGTCCACGTACTTTGCCACTCTGGGGGACGTGCTCAAGGAAGCTTACTACCAGGAACACCACCAGTGCACCACGTTGAAATCATCTCTTTGGACATATCCAAGGCTTTCAACCGGACGTGGACGCCAGCCGTCCTGAAAAAAACTAACAAACTGGGGCTTGAAGGGGCATATGATGTATTTCATACGAAACTTCTTGACCGACCGGTCATTTCGTGTATTGGTGGGGAACACGCG
The DNA here is from genome assembly GCF_037179485.1 of Ochlerotatus camptorhynchus. Taxonomy (NCBI): domain Eukaryota; kingdom Metazoa; phylum Arthropoda; class Insecta; order Diptera; family Culicidae; genus Ochlerotatus; species Ochlerotatus camptorhynchus. The sequence continues at coordinate 481,696 of NW_027040840.1, forward strand.
GTCGAAAAGTTTCAGCGAGGAGACCGGAGCCCCTCAAGGTTCCGTTATCGCTGTCACGTTGTTTCTGGAGGCAATGAACGGGGTATTTGACCGGCTAGCTGTGCGCATTTATATATTTGTTTACGCTGACGATGTGCTGATTATGGCTTCCGGTCCTACACAGATCTGAACCCTACGGCAAGCGCAAGCGGCAGTCTCTGCCGTCATCAAATGGACCGACTCGATGGGTTTCCAGCTATCCGCCAGGAAGAGCATCCGATGCCACGTATGTCCGTCTCAACATAGAGTCAATAGCACCCCAATTACGATCCACGAGCAAGCCATTCCAAAACGATCTCTCGGCCTCACCGATCGAACAACCGCGATGTTCGGTTCCGGGTGACGTGAGCCATCATCGACAGTCGGTTGCTTTACGGGACGGAAATTACTTGCATCGCTTCCGAGAAGCTGGTTAGAACCCTAGCACTAGTCTACAACAGCTACATCCGTATCATATCTGGTCTCCTGCCATCCACTCCAGCAGACGCCGCATGCATCTAAGTGGGTCTTCTTCCTTTCCGGTTCTGCTTAAACGCAAATATTGCCACAAAAGCCGCCGCTTTTTCCGCCAAGTACTCCGGAAACAATAGGATCTTTCTCCTCGACGAGGGGAACAAAGTCCTCCGCACGGCCGCCGACATCGACCTCCCCCCAGTGGCCAAAGTCCATTGGCATGGAGAGAAAAGTTGGCACTCTTCACGAATCCAACTGGACAATCGGATCAAGAACCGCTTCAAAGCAGGGGATGCATCCATGATTTTGCGCAGATCAGTCGCCGAGTTACTTGGGTCCAACTATGCCGACCACGTACATCGGTACACCGACGGCTCCCGATCGATAAACGGAGTAGGTATTGGGATTTTTGGAGACGGTATTGCTGAAAGCAGCAGTCTTCCTCCACAATGCTTGGTTTTCTCGGCCGAGGCTGCAGCGATCTTCCGTGCCGGTACGACGCCAGCCAACAAACCGATACTTATATTAACCGACTCACACAGCGTCGTTCAAGCGATCACCTCGGAAGCAGCAAAACACCCATGGATCCAGGCGATTATCAAGTATGCCCCACCAAACACCGTGTACACATGGATTCCCGGACACTGCGGAGTACCAGGTAACGAGTCTGCTGATCACCTTGCCGGAGCCGGGACATCGGGTCCCAGACTCACCAACAAGGTACCCCTACAGGACGTCAGACGGTGGATCATGCGGACCATTCGAGCGGCATGGGAAGCTGAGTGGTTCCGCAACAGAACTGCCTTCATCCGCAAAGTAAAAGGTTCAACTGAACCATGGAGCGAACTGGACAACCTGAGGGATCAACGCGTGATTTCGTGGCTTCGAACCGGGCACATAAAACTCTACTATAACTATGGTGGCCTGCCGTTCCACAGAAGCTGCATCATCTGTGGGGTACCCTACACCGTCGAACACATCCTGTGCAACTGCCCGGAGTTCCAAAATCTTCGAGAGTCACTCTGCCTAACTTCCAGCATCAGCGATCTGCTCGGGAATAATACTTCGGCCTCGGCAGCACTACTAACCTTCTTAAAAGAAGCCAAAATCTACCACTTGGTATAGCATGAATTTCTTTCGGCCGTCGGGACATCTGGATGGATTTCCCCTATTGGACCCATGCCAGCTGAGCTCTGTTTTGTTTGGATTAATCGTTTGTAGCTTGTCTTAAATCATTTTGTTTTCTGTTGTTCCTCTGTTTCATTATTTTATATATTGTTATTTTTTCATATAAGTTGAAGAGCCAGCAACCAAAGTTATTAACTAAATGTTAATATACCATTATCTAGAGGCTACTCACTCTGAGCCCTCTCCTTTCTCCTAAGATGAACTAGCCATAGGCAAAAAATTTCCTTAATAAAGAACTAAAAAAAATATATATATAATTGATTTTCACGTATGTCTCATCATCCATGATTATACAACCAGATTTTCCCCCAGCATTGAGTTGTACAGCTTCCGAGCTCTTGTCTTCACCAATGCAGCCTGCTTTTAACTTCGTTTTGGTTGCTTATGCTGCCGATGGGTTTCCAATCCCAATCTTTTCTTGGTCGCATGACATTTGTTACCGAAGTACCGATCATCTTCGCAACATCACGCACTGATGCTGATGACTGCTGTTCAAAACGATATCTTATCTTCCGGTCGATTGCAGGGTCAACGGGGCCAGATTTTCTTCCACGCCTCGGAGAATCATCGAAAGTACATGATTCTTCATACTTCCGGAATGCGGTTTGTTCTGCTCCAACGCTCACACCCTCTTTCTTAGCCAGTTTTATTTGGAAAAGTCCACTCACGGTACACCATTTGTGCACAATCCGTTTTCTTTGTTCAGGAGTAAGGCCACGCATTTTCACATTTCCTCGCAAAATATTCAAAATTAAAGAGACTGAATGGGGTAAAGAGGCGACATATTATCCATTTGACAGATCTTCTGCTCGATTGAAATAACTTTTCCTATGACTTTGACAGACAATCTATTGTTCCAATTTTGACATGACGTCTCTTTATAAATTCAGGATATTTATTCAAAACAACTGACAACACGTGTTATAGTAAGATGTACATACATATCAGGATGCAGCCAGATTTTTTTTTTTTTTGAAATATTTCACGCAGTTTGAAATGATGGTTCATCTTAAGTGTAATTATAATTATCGGCAAGGAATTTAATAACCACCAACTGATAGGTATTATGGTCTCATAGAACTCTATTGACTTTTTTAAGCCATTCAACTTGTTTCGGAGATATTACTAGAAAAAGTTCCTGTGTTCATGGCCCATAAAGCTAAAACCGACCTGAAATGTGTTAAACCTTCTTAACACTCCGAATACGATGCCTCCGAAAAACGTGTAACGGCAAGTTTGCAATGGCATAACTTAGCCATTTCTTAATGAATTTCAAAAATTGTGGTACCTTTAGAATTCCTAGGATCTGCAGATTATTTACATTGTAAAAATATTGCAAACAGAGTAGTCTATTTTTTTTTTAAAGCGAAAAGAGTTGTTACACGTTTTTTTGTAAGTGTCGCAAGATCTGTAATTTAGATTAATGGGCACAAATGTTCACAATCAGCCAGAAAACAGTCATGGTTCCTATATATGGATCCTGGAGACAACGGAACGGTCCTCGAAAAATCTGGAACATCCGTAAAAGTAGTAAATCCAAGATCATGATCTTAGAGCTCTGCGGGTTTTTTTTTTGAAAACATTAGGAACTGTGATGAAAGAAATATTTGGGGTTGTAATATAAACATGAACCTGGATGCCCATAGGACCGTCCTCAGGGAAGATCCGGAACATCCGTAAAAGTGATCAATCCATGAAACTGATCCTAGAGCTACGCGTTTTTTAACATTAGGATCTGTGATATAAGAATGAATTTGTTTCTTGGACCCAGATGGCCATCGGTCCGTCCAGCGGAAGATCTGGAATATTCGTAAAAGTGGTAAATGCACGATCCTGATCCTAGAGCTCCGCGTTTTTTTAACATTCGGAACTGTGATGATAGAAAGAATTTTGGGTTATGACATAAACATGAACCTGGATGTCCATGGGACCGTCCTCCGGAAGATCCGGAACATCCGTAAAAGTGGTAAATCCGTGAAACTGATCCTAGAGCTACGCAGTTTTTGAAAAACACTAAGAACTGAGATGATAGAATGAATTTGGGGTCGTGACATAAACATGGACCTTGATGGCCATCTGACCGTCCTCCGGAAGATCCAGAACATCCGTGAAAGTGGAAAATTCACGAAACTGATCCTAGAGCTCCGTGGTTTTCTTGAAAAAGTTAGGAATTGTGATATAAGAATGAATTTGTGGTCGTGACATAAACATGGACTCAGATGGCCATAGGACCGTCCTCCGGAAGATTCGAAAAATCCGTAAATGTGATCAATGTTGAATGAATCCTGAATATTCTGTTGTAACACTTTTAGCTTTTACACTCACTCTTTATTTGCGTTCGCTTCCAACCTTCTCCTCAACTCCTCCGTCTCACTTTTCCTACGCTTCTGGCTACCGCCCTATGCTTGTCTTTGTTCATGCCCTATATGCGCTATCTGTCTGTCATACACTGATGGTAAATAACACATGTTAGATAGCACACTTCCCTTTTTCTTAGAATCAAAATCAACTTTTATTACATATTCCTTCAAGTATCTGGGCGGTTTTGAATTACGACGATCACGTACCTTTTCAGTTGGCATCTGGTCTTCATTTTCCTGTGGTGTATCCTTCACTAGAGGATTATCAGCGCCTTCATTTTGCTTTACTGGGTCAGCTTCGGGTTCATCTTGCGTTTCTAACGCAATCGGCTTCAGATGAGAAACGATTTTCCTGTCGATCTAGAGCAGATTTTGGCTTCTGATCCTGAGCGGCTGATGACTTCAAACAGCTCTGATCCAAAATTGCTGGACAACTTATGCTCTCTCATAGTCCGTTTCGCTATCACCAAATCACCAACCTTCAACGTATTTTCCTTTGCATCTTTTCGTTTGTTCGTTGACTCCGCTGCCTGTAGTTTCAAACTCCAATCTCGGTCTCTTATCCCCTCAGTCATTTGGTCCACTCTTCCCGTGACACTTGGCAATTTATCTCTTAGGATCCTTCCGAACATCAGCACTGAAGAAGCAACTCTAGTTGTAGTGTGTGGTGTGGAGTTGTACATTAGGGTGCTTCATTCTGAAAAAAGTGATGAATTTCTGATGGGCCACCCTCCAGTTCAATTCATAGCCCCAAAATATGAACCTGTGCAAAAATTGGTAAAGATTGATGAAGGTTTAGAGGTCGCGCCAATGATTTGAAATTTGTATGGGAATTACTATGGAAGAATTTAAAAAATCGCTTATATCGCTATAACTTTGCTTCTACTTGTCCAAATGTCGAAAAAATTTAGTATGTTATTGCTATGGCAATAAACAAAAAGCCTACAGTTGCTACGCTCAGTTTTGCAGCGTATCAAGAATAATAAAAATGTGAAAAAATGGCAAAATAGGGTAAATTGACAGATGAATATGTACAAGGCAACAACGCCAATTTCATCGCAACAACAACAGGCTTGTTGATCATTGTCATGACAACCACATATTTTTTTTTTTCAACGTTTGGACAACTACAACCAAAGTTAGAGCAATGTAAACGAAAATCAATAATTTCCCATACTAATTCACCAAAATCTCCATACAAAATCCAAATCATTGGCGCGACCTCTAAACCTTCATCAATCTTTACCATTTTTTGCACAGGTTCATATTTTGGGGCTATGAATCGAACTGGAGGGTGGCCTATCAAAAATTCATCACTTTTTTCAAAATGAAACACCCTATTGTACATAAGTAGAAAGTTTCTAAGGTCCCATCTCCAGTCAGAATTTTGCGATTCTTGACTTATGCGCAACCGTTTCAAAATTGTATTGTTCGTACGCTCGACCTCTCCATTAGCCTGTGGCCAATATGGCGTTGTTCACTGCTGCTGAATGCCGAATTCCTTGCAGAACCTTTTCATTGATTCACTTATAAGTTGTGGCCCGTGGTCAGATCGAAGTATATCCGGAATTCCGAAACGACTGAAAGTTTCGAAAAGAGCCTTCACCGTTAACTTTGCTGTTGTTTGCTTCATGATAATGACCTCCGCAAACCGACTAAAGTAGTCAATTAGCACTAGCAAATTGTATCCATTAGGAAGCGGTCCCAAAAAATCAATGGCAACCTCTGACCACGCTTTTGTAGGCATCTTGGTTCTTTGCATAGGCTCGGGAGGTCCAAATGTTGACACCATGGTGCAAAGATTACAGCTTTTGACGTATTTATCCACTTGGTCGCCCATTTTCAACCACCAGACTTTTCGAAGTAGACGGCGTTTCATAACGATCATCCCAGGATGTCCATCCAGCCGCCGTGTGAAGCTCGGTTTTGAACTGCTTATAACCCTTAACGGGATTGATTGAAGGGTTTAACGGCTCTTTCAGTCTTTTTACTGCAGCAATCCTTATAACACACCTGTCGCAAGCTCTCAAAAATAACCCTTAACGCTCGTTGGCCATACATCTGTTTCCAAAGCTTACATAAGCTCTTGGAGCGTCGTATCATTCTTGGTCGCTTGTATGACATCATTTAATACTACAGCATCGGAAATTGAGTGTTCTATCAACTGGCGAATGTAGGCATCTGTTGATATGTCGAATGCTTTAGGGGAACACACCAACAATCGAGCTAACGAATCAGCGAGATTACTCGATCCTGGTTCGTAAATAATCTTGTAATCATAAGCCTCAAGCCGCAAGACCCTGCGCTCGATTCTCGGACAAGGGCGTGATCGAGGATTGAAAAGATATTTTCAAGCCTTACAATCAGTAATTGGTTGAAATCGTGTTCCCAGCAAGTAAGGTTTGAATTTTTCCACCGCCCAAACGATCTTCTAATCCGCAATCCGTTCATGTTTGTGCCAGAAATTGATGAGCCAATGTTAATCAGCACCGAAAAGCTGTTTACATCATTCTTATAAGTCGATTGACCTTGTAGACTTTCGCTTTGCTCGACCATATTAACTTAGAACAGTATTTTTTTATTAAAGCAGCTACTACGACGCAAATGCCATACAATTTCTAGTAAGCAGCATTTACGGAGAATGTTATATTAACCATTTCGTTTGCGTGTACGAATATTTTCTCGGAACCACCCCAACAAACTCATTGAACCGAATCGAATAGACAATTTCCGGGAAGTTCATCATCAGTAGGTAGTACATATACATAGGTACGGTTCGTAACCAGCTCAGTCTCGTAGCTAACAAAGCCCTTAACGAACTCTTGAAAGGTAACAAATCAAACGGCATTAAGAGCTACAACAACGTTGTTGTCATATGCCACACCTTATCACCTTTCCAATTGTGATGATAATACATTCGGCCTACGAGCATTGATGCCAATGTTCTGCTGCCACACGCTTGCTCGCTCGTTGGTTGGGCCCTGGCGACAAGATTGTGGTTCTATTTTTCGTGCAAGATTGGCACATCATGGACCCGACCTGGCGGGAAAGGAAACAAAAATGCTTCGAATCAACAGCAGTGCATGATGGCACGTGGAAAGCAAGAAAATGGAAATAATTAACTGGGTACGGTTCCGTTGTTGGAGAGGTGGGTGGTTTCGGCATTCATTACGCTATCAGTGATCGATGATGTGTTGACGATTTCTTGGAAGAATGAGACATGACTATGATTGCGTCTGCATGCCCGCGTTGAAAATGGTACGAAAAGTTCCAATAATGGCTGGAACGGGTGCTAAACATAACCGTTACTCGAGTTTTTTTGCATAGGTCATGATAATCGATAAAGAGACATACTTGCTTGCTGTAGCAAACAACCCAAGTAACATTTCAAGTTTTGTTGGGGTTTTAAAGCACTCTACAAGTCTAAATCATGGTCTACAGAACCCTCATAAAACCCAAATTGTTACTTGGGAAGTAGAAGGATCTAACCGAAGAGTATGAATTTAAGGTTGACGTAAGACCGCACTTGGTCGGTACTAGGGATGTCGGTTAAACGTTCAATTGGTTCCAATAAGGAACTGTTCATCAACTACGTAGACAGTTTAGGGGAGAAGGAGGGGTTGGCAATTATCCACGGCCCATTCAAACTTTAAAAATTGTGTATAGACAATTGTCTATGAAGGAAGAAGGGGATCGGGGGCAATAGTCCCAAAAAACTGTTTACGTAGTTAATGAATATCAAAAACAAATAATCAAATAATTTTGTATCGAATAATGAAAAAAAAAACCGTAAACTGGGGGCAGATTGTCCACTGTTTGAAGTAAATTTTGAAATACGTTTCTACAGAACAGGACAATCGAGTCACTCATGTTTTGGTATTCCGGGAGTCGGGATAAATGACAATCGTCACACGGAATGAACTCAGTTCATTTGTCGGTGTATTCCGAAAGTCACTTTTAGGTGAGAATTGTCGCAAAAATCCCCCCTATTCTGCGAGTCACGTGACTCTCTCTCTCTCACCGGTGAGGTGACAATAGTCACCTCGTGTGAGGTGACTCTCCATTTTATTTGCAAGGAGAGTCACCTCACACGAGGTGACAATTGTCACTTCGCTGTCACCTCACCTCACACGTCGTGCAGAATAGGCCCAAATGTGACGGCTTGAGTCGGTATCCTTTTCCTAGTGACGCCGTTCTGCTTACTTTTTCAACGTGAAGTAGAATTCGTAAACGTGTACGTCCTACGTCTAAATTTACGCTGTTGGTAAAGTCCCGTGTTCTGTTTCATTCCGGGACCTGTTTCTTGGTAAGATTTGGTGTGATTTCCTTGCTTAAAATGGCAGAAAAGTAACTTGAAATACCCAAGTACACAAAAATAAGTATCTCTTTTAATATTCCAAAATATCCAATCTAGGCAAAAAGTCACGAATAAAAAACAGTTCGAACTAATGGTCGGTATATTCGAGAAGAATCGGGCAGTGGCCAAAGGATTGAAATTCACAGAGTGTGCTAGTTTGAGACGGGGGTAATTTAATGATGTGTGGACTGACATCACGGCGACGCTGAACAGTGCGGGTCCACCCAGCAGGAAAACGACGGAGTGGTAAAAGGTTCGTTATTTATTTGTAATTTTAAAAATAAGCTTGGTGCGTTTCTCTTCATGTGTGGAGTGACCTAAAATTAAAGGTAAAAAGGAAGCTCCAGCACAATCAGACCGAAGTGAAAGCCACTGACTGGTGGAGGACCAAACCGTATGATGATTCTGTCAACGTACGAAGAGGCAGTAGGCAATCTATTATCCTTCCAGAAAACCACCATCCATGAAGGTAATTATTAATGTTTTACTAATTCTGTAAATCTAATAATCACCATGTTTCTTCAAACAGGTCCTTCCTTCGGTTTCAATTTACATTCATCTTCGAGGCCACAATCATTCAACTCGCACGAGGACTCGTCGGATGATGAAAATGACGTGGATCTTGAAGCAACTGGAGGTCACTCGGCTGAAGCACCTGTAGCAAGGACTCCTTTAACACCTAGGCATCCAACGCCAAGGAATTACAGACAAAAATTGTTGGAGGTAAAACCGATCATCTACGAGAACTGGTGGAACATAGTCGGGAAAGTCTCCAGCTCCAGCGGGATGCACATGTGCTTCAAAAAAAGAAATCGAAACTTAAAAAGGAATGTTTGGCTCGAGCTGATAAATAAAGAGCGGACGAGTTACAATTCCAGCTTCAAGTTCTTGAATACAAGAAAATGAAGCTAGACTTGCATCGTTCTAACTCAAGAAGAGATCGTTCATTATGTTAAATAAATATTTACAACTATTGTTTTCTGTTTTGCATACTTATTTTATGAAAAAAATATTGAAGAATTCTAATTAAAATCTAATCAATTATCGCATCCACGTAAAAATAACATTCACGTATGCCGAGTTGTTGACTTGACATGGTCAGTATTTGAAGCTTCCGATGTCACTTTTTGCCACGTAGCAAGCAATTATCCTGAAGTTAAGATCTTGAAGCTCTACCAGTTCAAAAAGTATTGTATGATGTACTAAACAAATCTGTACAGTTTCGTAGGATCATATCACTTCATGTGAGATATATAAATACAGTCAAGATTCCTATAGTACGGTTAATAGGAACCGGCATTAACGAATACACGTAGCATATGGGATTAGAGCTAATTGGGACCAAACACTGATTGTCGGGCAATTTGAAGAGATAACTTCCTGATGTCTTCTGAGAAGTTGTTAAGCAGAAAGTTGGCCATCTTTTGGAATGATTCAGTATCTGGTAGGACACAAGTCTGATCCTGTGGAAGATCCGGAATATTTTTTTTATATCTTTATTAAGGAGACTTTCAGCCGTTGGCTGGCTCGTCTCCGAGATCCGGAATATCCGTAAAAGTGGCCAATTCATGAAACTGATCCTAGAGCTCCGCGGATTTTTCGAAACCACTCATAAACGTCTTATCAGGAAGAATTCGGAATTGTGATCAAAATATGGGCCCTGGGGACATGTCTCATGAATTTACAACTTTTGCGGATGTTCCGGATCTTTTGGTGGACCATACTGTAGTCCTTAGAAAATTCTAGTCAAAACTTCGAAATAATTGTAATAAGACGTCTATGAAAGGTTTCGAAAAAAAAATGGAGTTCTAGGATCAGTTTCATGAATTAACCACTTTTACGGATGTTCCGCATCTTCTATTGAACCATCCTGTGGTCCCCAGGTCACAACTCCGAATTCATTCTGATAAGACGTATATGAGTGTTTTCGGAAAATTCACGGAGCTCTAGGATCAGTCTCATGAATTGACCACTGTGGTTCTGATGTTCTGATGTTCCGGATCTTCCAGTGAGCCATCCCGTAGTCCTGATGAATGTGGGCGTCTTAGTGGAATACCTGTATAATGAGAGAGAGAAGGATTAGTAAATTCCACTACCTTATTTGCTTATCCTTGACAGATACGCGTATTTTGTCTACAATGTGCAGACTTCTTCAGTGTGTTGTACTAATACTCGACTGAAGAAAAACATCGCATTTACCGAATATATATTAACACAGGTACATTTTCACTTAGAAACTAGGTAAACTTAAATTTAATTTCCTGTAGGAACAGGTACTCCGCTGCTTACTCGTTGATGTGTCATACGAGTAGGATCAGTTTCATGAATTGACCACTTTTACGGATGTTCCGGATCTTCCCACGAGCTATCCCGTGGTCCTCAGGGCCCATATTCCGGTCACAACTCCGAATTCATTCTGATAAGACGTTTATGAGTGGTTTAGAAAAATCCACGGAGCTGAATTGACCACATTTATGGATATTCCGGATCTTCCGGTGAATTATCCCGTGGTCCCCAGGGCCCATATTCCGGTCACAACTCCGAATTCTTTCTGATAAGAAGTTTATGAGTGATTTCGAAAAATCCGTGGAGCTCTTGGATCAGTTTCATGAATTGACCACTTTTACGGTTGTTCCGGATATTATAGTGGACCATTTCATAGTCCCCAGGGCAGGGTGACTTACACATACAAAATATCATCATAATATCTTATCATTCCATAATTTCATAAAACATTTTTTTAGTCAAAATGAATGGAAGGCACCCTGCCCCAGGGTCAATTTTTCTGTCATAACTTCGAATTCATTCTGATAAGATGTTTATGAGTGGATTCGAAAAATCCGCGGAACTCTAGGATCAGTTTCATGAATTGGCCACTTTTACGGATGTTCCGGATCTTCCGGTGAACTATCCCGTGGTCCCCAGGACCCATATTCTGGTCACAACTCTGAATACAATCTGATAAGACGTTTATGAGTGGTTTCGAAAAATCCGTGGAGCTCTAGGATCAGTTTCATGAATTGACCACTTTTACGGATGTTCCGGATCTTCCGGTGAACCATCCCGTAATCCCCAGGGCCCATATTTCGTTCACAATTCCGAATTCTTTCTAATAAGTCGTTTATGAGTGGTTTCGAAAAATCCGCGGAGCTCTAGGATCAATTACATGAATTGGCCACTTTTACGGATATTCTGGATCTTCCAAAGGATCAGGCTTGTGTCCTACCGGATACTGAATCGTCCCAAAAGGTGGCCAACTTTCTGCTTAACAACTTTTCAAAAGACATCAGAAAGTTATCTCTTCAAATTGCCGTACAATCAGTGTTTGGTCCCATTTAGCTCTAATCCCATATGCTACGTGTATTCGTTAATGCCGGATCGACCGTACTTTAGGAATCCGGTAAGAACGAATCCGCACTATAGGAATCTTGACTGTACGTTAAAACAATATCCTTAATTCTGTCAATCAAAGGAAATAAATAAAGACTCATCGATATATTAAACATTGATTACAGGTTTGAACTTGCAGAGCTTTATTAAATCATATGAAACATAGAGCTAAATATGTCAGGTTCTCCAAATTCTTTTTAAGATTTTCATTTTCTACATGCTCAATAAAGTCTTTCACGTTGTCTAGACTTATATTCACATCCATAGAGCTCCGTGGGACCTCATCACATCATTAGATTCTCCGGTCGACTAAATATTAAGTTTCATTGAGCCACATTATATTACGGTCATTCCTGAAATTCGGAAATATTTGTCCGAGTTTCCAGAAATGCTTATTTCACAACAATTTTCCAGCAGGTCCACAAAGAGGCATTTTGTTACTCTGAAGTATTTGATGATCCTGTAATGGTTAAAATTATTTGTTGAAAATATATCCAACCCATGTTCAGCAATCATAACGATAATACTTACATATCATTCGGAAGGTTTAATGGATTGAACGAATCTCTTACAATCCGCCACTGAACTGAAGTATATTCCAGACAGTCCTGTTCACTGTCCGAATCGAACCACAATTCGATGCTCATTTTCGAAGCAGGTTCTAAAGTTAAATAAGATGCGGTTTTCCGGTCCGGTGTGTGTTCTTACCGCAGCGGCAGCAAAACTCTGTTAAAGATAGCTGATAATTTTCGTGCCTAATACAGAAGGTTTCAGTCATTTTACCTAGTTTCCGGACTCACTCGTTCCAACTGTGTGACTCCCAGGAGTTTCTCGCATACTAACTTAAAAGTTCCCGTCACTATAACTGTATTTTTTTTATGTTTTAAATCTCATTAAAAAAAAACCAAATTTTATTTGAACGCGAATTTAGACGTAAACAAGTGGATAGCTGAAACTAAAGGGACTATGCAAGTACCGAAATGTTTATTATTCAAAATGTTTGTAATATACAGGTTAAAATCATACTATTCAATAACAATATTGTAGTAAAAGTTGTAAACTGTCTAACCTATCATAATTCGTAGCAAAAAAACATTTCTAAATCATGAAAATGAGGAAATCACAGAATTTTATTTTTGAAATGATTGTGAACCCCTATTTCAAGCATTGGGCCCTTTGTGAAAAAATAATAGATGAACACGTAAAGTCATCATATTTAGTTACAAATCCTCTGAGCAAATATCAATTTGCATACCAGGAAGGTAAGTCATCAGTAACAGCACTCCATACGGTTGTTACAAAACTAGAAAGATCTTTTGAAGCAAAAGAAATTTCCTTGACATTGAAGGTGCATTCGATAATTCATCTCACGATTCAATGACTACAGCTATGATGAAACGTGATTTCGATCAAAGCATTGTAAATTGGATCAATGAAATGTTACCTAAAAGAGAAATATCAGCAAACCTTGGAAGCTCACTCATCAGTGTAAGAGCAACCAAAGAATGCCCGCAAGGAGGCGTGTTATCACCTCTATTGTGGTCTTTAATAGTTGATGATCTTCTCAAAAATTTAATATCCCATGGCTTCGAAATAATTGGCTTCGCAGATGATATAGTCATAATTGAACGTGGCAAATATGATTGTATTATCGCTAACAGGATGCAAATTGCTTTAAATTTTGTCTCATCGTGGCGTGATAGGGAAGGATTAAACATAAATCCTTCTAAAACTACTATCGTGCCATTTACCCGAAGGAAGAAATTTTCATTAGACAACATAAGATTGAAAGGCACACTTTTGGAACTTTCTAATGCTATCAAATATCTTGGAGTAATCCTCGATAGTAGACTTAATTGGAATATGCACCTAGAGCAGGCAATAAACAAAGCTACTAATGCTCTATGGATATGCAAAAGAACATTCGGTAAACAGTGGGGACTGAAACCGAAAATGATCCATTGGATTTACTCGGCAATTGTGAAACCCAGGATTATTTATGGTGCATTGGTCTGGTGGCCAAAAACAAAAGAGAGTGTGAAAGTTAGAAAAACTCCAAAGGTTAGCAACTCTCTCAATAACAGGTGCAATGAGAAGTACACCATCGAAGGCATTGGATGCTTTGCTTTATATGGTACCATTGCATCAATTTGTACAATTAGAAGCCGAAAAGTGTGCTCTAAGGATTACAAGGTCAGTGAAACTCTTTGAAGGAGACCTTAGAGGACATCTAACGATTCTAAAAACTGTTAGTATCAACTCTCTAGTAAGGAACAACGAAGACTGGATGGAGAAAAGATACAATTTCAATCGACTTTTTCGAGTAGTTGACCCTGGGCGTAATTCATGGCAATTTGGTGGCCCGGTTCTTCGTCCAGGATCGATTGTTTTTTATACAGATGGTTCAAGATTGAACAATCAAGTGGGAGCAGGAGTAACTGGCCTAGGGATAGAAATATCGGTTCCTATGGGCAAATGGCCAACTGTGTTCCAAGCTGAAATCCAAGCAATTTTGGAGTGTTCCGTTATATGTTTGCGTAGAAACTATAAGAGTTCAAATATATGCGTCATGTCCGAAAGTCAAGCTGGTCTAAATGCTTTAAAGTCGGCGACATGTACATCAAAACTTGTCTGGGAGTGTGTTCAATCACTTCAAAAATTGTCTTGTCATAATCAAGTCAACTTATATTGGGTTCCTGCTCATTGCGGGATTGAGGGAAATGAAAGAGCTGATGCACTAGCAAGACTCTGATCTTCTCATAAGATCATCGGGCCAGAGCCCTTTTGTGGCTTATCGGCTGCATCTCTTAGAATGGAGCTAAAAGTGTGGGAATTTTCAAAAGTGGAGGAAAACTGGAAGAACGCTTCTATTACCCTTTGACATTTGGAGAACAACTCCCAGTACGGCAGTGCACTTTATTCGAAGTATAATGCCGTGCTGAGATAATGCTATTAGTCAAACGATGGCGATCACTCCTAATAATAGTGATACGGCATCTTGATATAGCTAAAGAAAAAAATGGGGAATATATCACAATAGATCAGAAAAATTGTCGCAGTGATAAAAATACCCGACAAGGAAAAAAAAAATCATGAAAATAAGGAAATTACAGAATTATATTTTTGAAATGATTGTGAACCCCTATTTCAAGCATTGGCCCCTCTGTGAAAAACTAGTTGGTTTGACGTTTCTTGTGATGAACTCGAGCTCACTTATGGTTCATTTGTTTGTCACCATGAAATGAACGCGTCACTTCACCGTCACCCGACTCTCGGAATTGCGTGAGAATTGTCATGTGACACCCAAGTGAGAAATCTCACTTATACCGACGTGACTGTCGGAATAACCCCCATTGACTAACGAATGTTTTTGAAAACAGTATCCTCAGCTATCGTACTTCATGATTACTTATCATGTTTTGTTTATTTATATGAAATTTTGGAAAGATCAAACTTGAAGATGTCGATATGTTGTGAAACTGATCAACCCTTTAAATAGCTTCCCAGTGAATTTATAGTAAATGTGATTTGAAAAATTTAGGAACCTTGAATCCAAATAAGACGTAGGAATCCTTGGGAGAAAATTATTTTAAGCTAAAATACCTTGGAAATTTCTTTGAAATCGTTTGAAATTTGACGAAAATACATTGAAATTTGATATTTTCGTAATATTTTAAACACATCGAATGCTATATTTAGTCAAAGAAGCATGTAATTGTATGCTATTGAACGTCAGTTAAGGAGGGACAACTACTGGTGGGTTTAAAAAACTACAAGGGGGACAGCCCTATGACAGCCCTACGCAATGGTGACATAGGACTACGTGGTCTTATACAGTGGTGGCACGAGTACTGGAGTTTAACGTTTTTTCCTTAACACTTGATACTTTGCGCGATGACCATAGAGAAGACGCACAAACACAAACTGGCAAGTGGAAAAAATGTCATGACATTTCTAAACTGTTTTCTGCAGTCGACAGAACATTTGCGCACAATGAAGCAGACAAGACCCGCGGCGCGTGCGACATAAATTTATGTCATGTAGAATTTTGCTGATTTCTGGCTAATTATTGCAATTATTTGATGTTTATTGCATAGAATTATAAAATAAGAACGAATGCAAACCACTCATAAGCATAGATGTTACAATTATGCGTAAATAAGGGAATTAATAATTTACTGTCACACGCAAGCTTGCAGCTAAAATGTAATTCCAATAAACTGTTTGAAAAATAATGGGCTACGACATTTTTCCTATTCTCTATCTCCGCCGTTTGCTTGTAATGTAGAAATACACAACCGCCCGTGTGCTGGCTGTTTTGTTTTGCTCAGGAGGATGGTTTTGCAAAAAATGAACTGCTGCCACCTCTGGTCTTAAATAATAAATGTTATAAATGTTAACTGCAGCAGGAACTTGTGTTTTGTGTAGGAATAGCAATTTGAGCGGGGTTCGCTCTGTTTACACTCTTCAGTATGACGCGCTTGACATAAATGGCCCACAGCTACTCACGAAGATCTATTGATTCCGATCAATAGCGGTGCGGCTTCTTCCTCCTTCTATGGATGCTCATGTGGGCTGCAGCTCGCTGCTTGCAGGCAGCCTTTCGTTGTGTACTGGAGAACGCCACCACTCACCACGTGGTGATTGAATAAACACCGTATGGTGAGACCGGATGGAATTCAACTTTGAAATCTGTGTTAGGAAAATCGCTTTTCGCAGCCAACCGGTGATAATTTTAATTATCATAGCAACAGTTGCACATTCGTGCAATTTTCAATAGTGCAATTCTGAAAAATGATAACATCTTAAATTTAACGGATGCGTTGAAATATTTCTGATCAATTGGTGATAAAATTATTGAAATTGGTCCATTCGCAGCTGAGTTATTAACGTTTAAAATCTTTCATAATTTTGTTACAGGGGGAGGTAGCTCATCGATTCTTCCGGTTCGCCTCCTAGCATCGTGCTATAAGGTACCAGGCGATAACCAGGGTAGTTGATCGATAGCTCGATGACGTCATTTCGTTGGCGTCTGCAATGGGAAATTCTCATAGCAGGCGTTGACGATGGGACGTTGTCGAGTTGTTGAATAGCAACTATCGTGGTAACTCACCGATTACCTGTCGATCTGCCAAATTTGGAAAGACGTCTGCATTGAATTGTCTCATATAATAATATTCCGCCCACTACATCACAAGAAATTGCGAGTAGCTGAGTGGAATGGAGATAAGTTAAGCATTGGGTACAGGACCAAGTCTCCCCTGGGTGGTGCCAGAAGATGAGCGCAATAGAATCATCAAGTTGCCATAAGGCACGGAATGAGACTATTGCATGGCTGGGTAGTCAAAGTCTTCCATTCGTTAGTCATTTCAGGTGGATTAGAACAGATTTAGGTTTAGGGTGGGCGTTGACCAGATTTGGATTTTTCAGATATAATCCTAAACAGGACCTAGATTATTTAATACACTAGTAACCTCAACTTCTGTCACAATGTTTCATTGTGACTAATCAACATTCAATGGGTAAAATATCAAATTTGCGGTAAATTTGAAAAAAGGGAACTTGCCCACTGGACGATTCTGAAGCCTGACCAAGTGAGTGGGTTACGGGTTTATTTGATTGTACGTCATTTCCAAATTATATATAGATACATTCATACCATTGGCATTTTGTATTTGAGATAAGACAGAGACAGGATGCGGAGGGCCTGCTTAGGGGGAGCGTAACCCATGTTATGGCTTCCATTTATTAAACAGTTCAGATAGGCTGGAAATGATAGGTTCATGGTGAGAAAATGTACCATATGGTGCCAGTTCACTGATCAAAATTAGATTCAAATCGTCAGGCCCTGCCCTGGAATAAGGGGATTGACGATGATTTGTCAAGTTTCATTTTGCATTTGCATATAATTGTAAGTTTAGGTTTGCTTTTGTAATTGTAAGATATGTAGATAGTTTGCCTCAATTGAAACATTGAGTTGTATAAATTTGACGAATCATACCTCTAAAATAGTAGTAGTTACAGGGCCGCATTATCTAACAACCACTGCCTGCAACTAATGTTGGAGGGGTCGGAAGGGCTGATTACGGATCAAAACTAACATAACTCTAACACTTAAATGATCCCGAAACTAACGCTCATTCATTGCACTTTGAGTCATAAAGTAGTTTTATTTATTTTCCTACTAATCTATCTACACACTTAGCTTTTTTCTACCGAGCTCGGCTGTGCGGGTCTCGGCGGAGAGGGTTTCGCTGAGATCTCGGCGGGAGTGACATTTGATTGAGGTCTCGGATAATGCCTTTTCTAATAATCTGCCTTCTTTTCTTTGTTATCTACTCTATCCCCTTTTTATTTTCTGCTCTTCTTTCCTCTTCTCTTCTTTTGTTTTGTACCTCCTTGTTTTCTCTCTAATTTGTCTACTATGTCCCACCATCACGATGAGAGATGAGCTACCGAACATGGTACACGCTCATATACACTCCCAAAATAGTATGCCGCAAGTAAGTATATCACAGAGGCAACTAAAGATCCAGAAACAAAAACCTATAACGCTGAAGATAATGAGCTGTGGTGATTTATATGACTATATAGTATTATTTATTTATACTAACCTAAACACAACGTGGGGTGACCCAAATCCAAACGAACACCAACCAAAATAATAGACTTATCTTTTTTTCAGCAGGTGTAATTTCGTACAGTTCTGTTTTTTTTTTCAGCAAAACAACAACAAAAAAACCTCTATAACTCTTCTCCATTCTTTTAATCTCCTACTATCCCCAATAAATGTATCGGAAACTAGTGGGACTGTCTGTGCAAACAGGAACAGGCCTGCTATTGGAAGAAGGTCGTTATGCTATACGGTCTAGCATAGGCTTACGGCCAGGTTTCAGTAGGTACACACTCGCTTAACGGCAGATTGGTTTACAGTGGTCGACCAGGGTATGTGCTGATAAATTACAAAATTACAATTACATCATTATTTCATATATACCTGCTTACTGAGCAGAAAAACGCGGTCCCAGGTCCTTACATATCAAAGAAATGTATGGTAAAATTGCTTGTGTATCGTGCATTTTGCGAAACTCGTTGTTGTCGTTGGTTCCGGGTTTGAATGGATACAAAAATTTGAGCAACGGTATTATGTGATATAAGGGGCTCGGTGGCCTTAGAGCAACCGTTTTTGCTTACTGAGCAGAACATCATGAGTCTAATCTCAGGCCCATACACATTCAAGATTCGTCATTCGTTTTATTTGTTAATATGACTACATAGTAATAACAGCAACTCGGTGATTAAAAAGGTGCTCGTCTGCCTAGTGGGAAACGTTTTTGCTTACTGAGCAGAAGACCGTGGGTTTAGTCCCAAGCTCCTTCGCGTTATATGATCGTTAGGACATCAATTCAGCTTATCGTTTACCAAAACGAACCCTGCTGCAAACCCAACCCTCTTATCCAACATCCCAGTGATTTCTCGTGGAAGTGCAGAGGTGTTCTCGGCTTCCATCAAAGCGAGTGTCATGTCAACACAATCCTTCCCATTCCTTTCTTGACCTGTGTTCGGGCGCGGCTGGCGCTGTTATTGCCTAATTTAAGATCACCAGTTTTTACACATTGAGGATGATTGCTAGTCCCAAGCATCGTCTATTGGTTCTCTGTGTAATTACAGCTGATCTGGCAATAACAGAGTAGCAACCGTGGGTGATCAATCAAGCTCAAGCTCAATCTTTCATAATTTTGTTACATGTTCCATTTTCGGTTTTCACAAAGTGTACCCCCATATAGAAATCACAGACATAGTCCTACGTCAAAATCAAGCTTTTTTTTTTTAATTTTTCGCATTTTTATACGTTCTAGAATGTTCTGTCAAAACGCCAATTCGATACACAAAATCGTTACGAAGATGCAGCGTGGAATAGGGGACTTAAATATAACTCAAATATTTCAAAGCGTTTTTCTCGAAACCACAGAAAGCTGAAATATTGTTTAATACCATAGTGAAAATCCTAAGTGATTGCATTCGAATGTTCTAAAAAAAACTCTTTTTAACTAGCATCGATTCCGTGCATCCTCCTGCACTCATAAACCGTCCATCAATCCGAATAATTGTGCATTTCCACTAATAAAATAAACCCTTTAGGGAATAATCCACGCTAATACGATCAACCGATCAATTGCCGCCATCGTCCATCGATAAAAGTATGATATAAAACCTTTATAGAACTGTCATTCGCTCACTCTTCCCTGGCCCTTTAGTCTCAAACGCGTTGGAATTCAATTTTTTATTGCACCACTTTCGTCCACAGTAGGTAGCAATATCGGAACCTAGCATCATCGTGGCGGCAATGTTTGCTGAATCATAAATCCCGATAACGCAAACTTCATCGCCGCTGTTGGTCTTCACTGATCGCAGCGTAGTAATCGTGATCAAGCGCAGCTCCAGAAGCATGATTCACGAAACTGAACGCCCTAAATAAAGTCGAAGTTAGGTGAATCCAAAGTGAAGGCTAGGTCCATTTTTTACGATACTGCTTCTTGGAAACTCGATAGCTAAATTGTCCATTTTAGCTGATTCTGTTGTAACGACAGATATTAATCGACGGTAATAAAATTCAGGAAATTATTCGGCATTCGCGGCTTGGGTTTTTTCTAACCGGTATGGGAGAGAACATCCAAACATTCGAATGGTTCAGTCATCTCAGTGCGCCTTATGAATTTGGTGTTATTAATTGTTATTGCTTTAGTTTTGGGAACTTTGTTTCTTCTGCGCGCACTGAAAAGACGCCGTGACCAATTTAGTGATAAAAATTAATGAGGGTTGATCGTGCGAAAGAATGTCCAGTCGGAAATAGATGTGATGTTAGTCATTTGGTGATACAAAACAAGGTGTCAGTCAGTCAGACAACCGTGACGATGGCACGGTGAGATTGCAAATTTAAACCCATCAAGCAGCACTTTCCGACCATTTGCTAATAGGTCCATAAAATTGATCCTCTCCAGATTGGTTCATTCGGTCACTAAGAGTGGCAGCAGTAATCCTGGTTCGCCCTTTTTGTCGATAATAAATTCAAATCCTCTACAGGTTAGCACAAAAGGCCTCGCATAAATCTGTTACATTCTCTTCTCATGCCTAGCGCCTCTTATGTCTAGTTCGCCCAGAACAAATTGAGACTGTATGAAACGGCACGAAGACTCTGCGAGTGCATCAACCCAGCTAGCTAGGGGGTACTTGAGATTAGCGATAATCTGCTAAATGACCGTCAACAGTTGCTTGCCTGTTGTTTGCTTCTACTTTTGGCTGATGTAGATAAGCTGCACAGCCTACGTATAATTTATTGCTATCAACCATCGGCCGCAGCGGATCCTCCCTCGCCATCCGGAAACCGTGAACCTATGGCGGATCTTCCAGGGGGTGACCTATTTTATTCAAATCTTTCTCCGCTTCCTTTTCATTCAAGGCTATAATCAGCAAATGGTCATCTCGGTTTCTGTTACATTGTTAAATTCAATGAACGCTGAACAGTATGCTCGAATAAAGGCCACTTCTTACGCTCAAGTATCCAAAAAGGATCCGTTTTCCGGTCAGTCCTAGCCGCCTATTCTGTCTGCATGTAAAAATGAATAACAGACAGCATTATGTACGGTGATTGAACGAATTATTCTTTTCTATTGTGACAGATTATGACAAAAATCCTACTCACATAGTTAGGCGTAGCAGAAGAGATAGTTAGCGAATTTTTCAAACAGACAATACTGAAAGCATTTCCCTCGCAACTCTCACATATGGTGCTGACCTTTCCATTATCCTTGGTCGTGCACTCGGATGCACCCCACCTCAAATCAATTCCAGCAGTCTGATACCCAGCATTCAGGAGCATTATTATTCTCCATTAAAATTAAATAAACAAAACTGTCACTCTATGGGATAAACGACCGAATGCACATCGAACCCTACATACTTTGTAGGAGTGACTTTATATTCGCTGAATCAACCTCGAACAAAATTGATATTTCCGCTGCTTCGGGGCCTGGCTGCCAATACTGGCAGGATTGACGTGTGTTTGCGGTCGCTCTGTTGGACGAATGAAAGGACATGTATGTACGCACAGAAAAAGGATTTGTGTTTAATCCACTTCGAAGGGGCATTGTTCTCGATTTGGGAACGATTCGATGCTTGGTGATAAATTTAGCGAAAGTGCTGATTTGGGCGGACATTATTTTTTTTCGGTTCGGGATTGTCTACATGCGGTTCGATGAAGGTTAGGTGGCTATTAGTGGCAATAAATTCCGGTAATAGTATTAAGCATGTATGTAGGGGTTTTATTACCGGGAGGTTTTTTATAAAACCGGCAATTCGGTATTGAAATCGCTGCTATAAGATAAGTTCTACCCAACAAACAATCGCCTAATGAAGAAACGACTTCTTGACGATTTTATTCAACTGCATGCTTAATAATACTTGAACAATTTTTAAAAATAACTTCTGTCCAGGCTTTGATCACACAAATCTGGAGAATTTATTCAACCACAACATGGTGTTGGTTAAGGCATGTCGAGAATAAAAGCTTTTTTCGACTTCCATGAGTTGTAAAAAAGTTCATTCGATGAAATGTTTTATTATTCAGCGTTAATAGGACATCTTTGTTCCTTAAACAACGATGATGTATACACTTGATTAGCACGTGAAGTTACGTTTAAATTAGACAATATTATACATTTATTAAACGATTGTTCAACTTAAGA
This sequence comes from Ochlerotatus camptorhynchus, assembly GCF_037179485.1. Lineage (NCBI taxonomy): Eukaryota > Metazoa > Arthropoda > Insecta > Diptera > Culicidae > Ochlerotatus > Ochlerotatus camptorhynchus. The sequence goes on from NW_027040840.1 coordinate 504,228, forward strand.
AAAATCAACCCGAAAATAAAGAATGGTAGAAAACAGACACAGAGTTCTCTTTTCTTTAATGATTGTTTTCATGATTTCTGACGAAGCAAGCACCACACATATACTAGAAAATGTATTACATACATATTAGGGTGGGACAAAATTCAAATTCCAGTTCCAGTATGATTTCCGGGGGCCTTCTGGGTCCTAGAATATCTGTGTAAAATTTCAGGTCGGTCGGTGGAACTATATTTTAGCGCCAGCGGTTTTAATTTTACATAGGATTTTCTATGGGAAAACTTACTTTTTCAAATAAAAATCTGGTGAGGTCACCCATTATCCTCAAAAAATAAACCAACCCAAATTTACCCTAGTAAATTTTACAAGGAAACTTTCCTTAGAAGACTGCAAAACGATCCGACGCTTGTGGAAAAAGTTATTTAGTCATTACTGATTGTTAACCAAACGAACTGCTCATTATTCTTTTTTTCTAGCAGCACTGCCAGCTGCCGCTTGCTGCTGTCTGCGCGAGTCACGATGTGTGGGGGTTCACTCAGCATGGAGGAAAGCCGATATCATGCGCAAAGAATCTTCGATTTTGATGAAACTTTACACAGGTTTCCGATAAAGTACAACAATTATGTTTCACGGGGGTCATTTGGAAACAAGCATGATTTTTCACAAGGATGTATTTGCTTTGGCGCACAATTTATTCAAACCTTATCAGGCGATGTGCTGCTGCTCAGACTTCAATATTTCATCGGCTTCATTTTTCGGTGGTACTCCACAGCTTGCAGTAGGTATTCATGTTGTTTGGGATTCTTGGTTACCGAGTTGTTGAGGTCGGAAACAAGCTTTACTGCCCTTTCCGCGACATCATTCACAACCCCAAGAGCTTGAACTCGCTGCTGCGCTGTTAAGTAGAAAAGAACCGTCGTCACTTTCAATAAATTTAAAGCACTTTTTTGTTCAAAATCGAAACAATGTTTATGAAAATATGTCACTCTCTGATTGAAAATTTCCCAGCTGAATCAAAGCTTTGATCCTGATGTACCTTTGGTAGTACACTGGGATGGAAAGATTCTGCCTGACATCAACGGAAAGCGCGTTGATCGGCTTCGCAATCTTGTTACTGGAGCAGGGGTGTCTAAACTTTTTTCGGTACCTTCCCTATCAAGTGGATCGGCGGATGCTGAATCAGCTGCGATAATGGAGACAATCAACGAGTGGGGTCTGCAGGAAAGAATAGTTGGAATGAGCTGTGATACAACTAGTGTTAAATCTGGCGTAAAAAATTGTATTATAACCCGTCTTCCAGTTCTACTGAAAAGAGACTTCACGGCGAATGAGAACGACCAAAATTTGAGTTTAGTTCACTCATTATCGCCAAAAGTGCAGGAACTCAGCGATGATTAAATGTGTCTCATGGTTTCCTGTGGAAAACCTTAAAAATCTGCCGGAAAATGAGGAACAACTAAGACCATTCGACCCTTTCGGACTTTATTACTAAGGCTTCAAGTGAGTTTTTTTTACTCTAATGAACATCTCCACCGATTTTCTCGGTGAAAACCCTGAACAAGATTATCTGAGAAGTAAGTAAATATAAGAAATCATCAAGATCAAAGTTATTTTTTGTTAATTTATCTTGTTCATGAATATGTATTCACTGTTACCAACCGAACGAGAGTGACATATTTTCATAAACATTGTTTCGATTTTGAACAAAAAAAGTGCTTTAAATTTATTGAAAGTGACGGCGGTTCTTTTCTACTTAACATCGCAGCAGCGAGTTCAAGCTCTTGGGGTTGTGAATGATGTCGCGGAAAGGGCCGTAAAGCTTGTTTCCGACCTCAACAACTCGGTAACCAAGAATCCCAAACAACATGAATACCTACACAGCAAAAAAAATAATTTTGATATCACGTCAAAGTGGATGCACTACAATCATGTCGAAAATATGGTGTAATATTACTTGCTAAAAAGGACAAAATTATCATTAATACAATGCATGAACTGACATTACGCTGCTTTTACTGCATTTGTTTATTTGTGTGGTCATAAAAATTACATGAAATTTTCGACATGATTGTAGTGCATCCACTTGGATGTGATATCAAAATTATTTTTTTTGATGTGTACTGCAAGTTGTGGAGTACCACCGAAAAATGAAGCCGATGAAATATTGAAGTCTGAGCAGCAGCACATCGCCTGATAAGGTTTGAATAAATTGTGCGCCAAAGCAAATACACCCTTGTGAAAAATCACGCTTGTTTCCAAATGACCCCCGTGAAACATAATTGTTGTACTTTACCGGAAACCTGTGTAAAGTTTCATCAAAATCGAAGATTCTTTGCGCATGATATCGGCTTTCCTCCATGCTGAGTGAACCCCCACACATCGTGACTGCCTCGCGCAGACAGCAGCAGGCGGCAGCTGGCAGTGCTGCTAGAAAAAAAGAATAATGAGCAGTTCGTTTGGTTAGCAATCAGTAATTGCTAAATAACTTTTTCCACAAGCGTCGGATCGTTTTGCGGTCTTCTAAGAAAAGTTTTCTTGTAAAATTTACTAGGGTAAATTTGGGTTGGTTTATTTTTAGAGGATAATGGGTGACCTCACCAGATTTTTATTTGAAAAAGTAAGTTTTCCCATAGAAAATCCTATGTTAAATTAAAACCGCTGGGGCTAAAATATAGTGTCACCGACCGACCTGAAATTTTACACTGTTATTCTAGGACCCATAAGGCGCCTGGAAATCATACTGGAACGAGAATTAATGTTTTCATATATCCGTGTCCCAGCCTAATACATATACAAGTCCGTTGCATGGGTTTCGAACCATGTTCCTTCCCCGATCACCAGCCGCTTGCCTTGTCATCTGAGCTATCCTGGAATACATCAAATGGGCTGCTCAATATTCAATAAAAGCTTACTTGAAACTGAATACCTATCAACACTCCCGATCGTCCCCAGATCCAGTGGGAATCATTAATTCATTCATCGTTGTTTAACATGAGACGAATTCTACCTATTCATTCCTCCAATTATCATGGAAAGGATGCTGGGTTACTTATTAAAATAAATCAATAAATTTGTTGTCGTGAGTGATGTGATCGTTGATTAAGATTTAGAACACGAATAAAAAAAGGGTTGCGCGTAACCACTTCTCTAAAGATTTCGTCTTGTTGTTAGACTGAACAAGTGTTGCGGAATAATGAATCTAATACGTCGTTTATAAAGCATTTACAAAGCATGCAATTAAAACATGAACGCATAGTGGTATAAGAGCTATTTTGCTGACTGTATTCATCTTTATACAGCAATATTGTAAAGCAATGCAATGAAATCTAATAATGGAGCTAGAAAACATTTATAAGACGACTAATAAAGCATTAATGAATTTGCAAATTACACTTATTCAGTTTGTTATTAGATCAAACTTCTGGTTCTGAATCAGGAAGACAGTCAACGTTTATAAAGCTTTTAATAAGTAAATTAATCATATCAGAGCAAACAGTGTTATAAAGTCGCATCCATCGATCTCAATGAATTTTTTTCAGCACATAATTCGACATCCTGTTTTATTCAGTATTGTATACTGTTAAACAGCATTTATTCAATGTGTATGCTTATTTGTGACTTTAAATTGTTTGTTTCGTGATAATGAAGCTGGAAAACAATTGTTAGACCTATAATAAAATTGAAAACAGTCTTATTAAATCGTCAATGTATGTGCAAATTACACTTATTCAGTATGTTATTAGATCAAACTTCTTGTGTTGAATCAGGAAGACAGTCATCGTTTGTGTAGCTCTTAATAAGTATATTAATCTAATCAGAGCAAACAGCGCATCTATCGATCTCAATGAGGTTTTTATCAGCACTTAATTTGACAACGCGTTTTATTTAGCATTGTACACTGTTATAAAGCATTTATTCAATATATATGCTTATTTGTAATTCTGAATTGTTTGTTGGGTTGGGGTTAGGATCAAGAACTCCCAACACCCATTAAGGAACGATGGTTTGACTACATGGCTCAACTACCGCTAGTGAATGCACTCCGCATCGAACGTTTCATTCTCTGCCCAAAACCTTCTTCTATTCATCTGCACTTTTTCTCTGATGCGTCGGAGAATGCATATGGAGCCTGTTGCTACATCCGATCCTCCAACTCCACCGGCGAAACCAAAACTGCACTGTTAACCGCAAAATCGAAAGTTGCTCCGTTAAAGCAGCAGAGTATCCCTCGTTTCGACCTCTCGTTGCTGCTCAGCTTTACGAGAAAGTGTCTGCATCGTTGAAACTCGCAACCGAGTGGGTGGATTCAACTATCGTTATCTGTTGGCTCAATTCTACACCATCGACATGGACTACCTTCGTTGCAAACCGCGTTTCGAAGATTCAACTTGCGACACAACATTGTAGTTGGAATCACGTAGCGGGGCAGCCGAATCCAGCCGATCACATCTCTCGAGGATTACCAGCAGAAGATCTCCTACACGATGGACTTTGGTGGAAGGGTCCTCAATGTTTGGCACTCGACAAAGAATGTTGGCCAATCCAGCAGCCAATCAACTCAGCAGACCATAACAGCAACCCAGACACACGAAAGTTATGCACAACAGCTATTCTAGTCGCCGACAATCCATCATTTGTCGATATGTTTGTCATCAAATTCTCCAACTACAACAAATTGCTACGCGTGACTGCTTACTGCCGTCGATTTCTGCTGTACTGTCAATGGAAATCGAGACCAATTACTACTACCACCACCGCCGAAGAAATACAGCAAGCAGAAGTACAACTGTACCTGTATCAGCAAAATCTCGCATTCGTTGGTTTTACCCCTTTCTATCGACCGATCAGCTGATCCACATCGGAGGCAGGTTGAAACACGCACAACAACCTTATGACACCGAGCACAAGATTTTACTACCGTCCTCTCAACCCCTATCGACTTTGCTCATTCGCTATCTCCACGAAATCAACTTACACGCCGCACCGCAACTGCTGCTCAATGTTCTCCGACTGCGGTATTGGTCAAAGCTCGCCCTAACCTCGTTCAACAATTTTTGGCCGAACTTCCCGTCGAACGAATCACCGCTACCCGGCCATTAACCGGAATCGATTATTGGGGCCCAATTTCGCTTAAACCACTCCATCGTCGAGCAGCACCATGCAAGGCATACGTCGCGATCTTTGTCTGTTTCTCTACGAAGGCTGTCCATCTAGAGCTAGTGGGAGACCTAAGCACCACCAAATTCATCCAGGTCCTTCAACGCTTCGTCGCACGTCGTGGGCTGTGTGCCGAAATCTTCAGCGACAACGGAAGAAATTTTGTAGGTACCAACAACGAACTACAGCAACTTGTCCGAAGCAATGAGCATCACCGACCAATCACCGAAGAATGTGCCAAAGATTTTTTAAAGCCTCGTCTTCGATTCGTTTTATCCACACGTTCATTATATTATTTCCGAATTCCAGCACGGATTCGATTATAGAATTTTGACAACTAGTATCGACAGAGTAAGCACTGTTAAAGATCTGGGTGTGCTACTTGAAAGTAAGCTGAGGTTTACCCAACACATAGCTGCAACGACCGCCGCCTTGTACGCAGTGCTTGGATTCATCAAACGAAACACGCAGTAGTTTGAAGACATTCATTGCTTGAAAAGTCTCTACTGCGCGCTGGTACGCAGTATTCTTGAAGAGTGCTGGTGTGGGCGCCATACCATGGCGTTTAGATTAACCGGATCGAGCGTATTCAAAGGAACTTTCTTCGATATGCACTTCGTTTACTTCCATGGAATGATCCGGTTCGATTACCACCCTACCAACCCATTATTTTCAAGCTGCCGGGTATGAAAATCTTTAAATCGATTTATCTCCGTAAATACGGCTCTAATCGAGATTTTGAGCGTTTTTAGGTGTCAGAAAAAAATTTAGCCAAAAAAATTGTCCCAACCCACTATTTTCAGGCTGGTGGGTAAGAAAATCTTTAAATCGATATATCTCCGTAAATACAGCTCTAATCGAGATTTTGAGGGTTTTTAGGTGTCAGCAAAAATGTTTCCCTCAAAAATCGTCCCAACCCATTATTTTCAAGCTGCCGGTTATGAAAATCTTAAAATCGATTTATCTTCGCAAAAACAGCTCTAATCAAGATTTTAAGAGTTTTAGGTGTCAAAAAAAATTTCCCAAGAAAATTGTACCAACCCATTATTTTCAGGCTGGTGGGTATGAAAATTTTTAAATCGATTTATCTCCGTAAATACGGCTCTAATCGAGATTTTGGGTTCTTAGGTGTCAGAAAAATTTAACCCAAAAAAATTGTCCCAACCCATTATTTTCGGGCTTGCGGATATGAAAATCTTTAAATCGATTTATCTCCGTAAATACGGCTCTAATCGAGATTTGCAGGGTTCTGAAGAATCAGAATTTTTTGCCCAAAAAATTGTCCCAACCCATTATTTTCAGGCTGGCAGGTATGAAAATCTTTAAATCGATTTATCTTCGTAAATACGGCTCCAATCGAGATTTGGAGGGTTTTCAGGTGTCAGAATAAATGTTCCCCAAAAAAATTGTCCCAACTCATTATTTTCAGGCTGGCGGATATGAAAATCTTTAAATCGATTTATCTCCGTATATACAGCTCTAATCGAGATTTGGAGGGTCTATAGGTGTCAGAAAAAATTTACCCAAAAAAATTGTCCCAACCCATTATTTTCAGGCTGGCGGGTATGAAAATCTTAAAATAAATTTATCTCCGTAAATACGGCTCTAATCAAGATTTGGATTGTTTTTAGGTGTCAGAAAAATTTGTCCCAACAAAATTGTCCCAACCCATTATTTTCAGACTGGCGGGTATGAAAATCTTTAAATCGATTTATCTCCGTAAAAACAGCTGTAATCGAGATTTTGAGGGTTTTTAGGTTATTTTGGTCAAAAAAATTGTCCCAACCCATTATTTCCAGGCTGGTGGGTATGAAAATCTTTAAATCGATTTATCTCCGTAAATACAGCTCTTATCGAGATTTGGAGGGAGATTTAAGAGATTGGTAAACTTATAACATGATCAAGCAGCTGCTCTGTAGGCAACACTGTATTTTGCAGTGTGACATAGCAACCATGATTTTTGTGTCATATTCAACGCCCCAGAAACACCAATGTTGCCTGCTGAGCAGTTGATTGAGCATGATCATAAGCATTCAACCATTGATAACTCTCGATCCTTGAATTTAATAAAAAAAAAAGTGGTCTAGTACAGTTGAAAGTTTTTTAATCAGACCGATATGGTGAATTATTAGGTAGACATGAACAGAAATCTTGGTTTTGCCATAGTAATTCCTATACAAACTTCAAATGGTTGGTGCCATCTCAGTTTCTCACCAAATGGGTTCAAACTTTGAGAGGTTAGTCAGGATCCGATTTGGAATCGTTTAAGTATTGTGAAGCGAAAATTTCAAATTTGGCATCACTCTAGTTCATACTTACTGCTATATGTGTCAGACAGATCTTAGTAATTTATGGTGATAAATACTATTAAAGGACTGTATGCATACAATAGGTTACCACAAGGTGTAAAACTCTACCATGGAGCCGTAATTGTAAATAAGAATCTGTTCGCAACAGCGAATAGATTGGTACCACTGCCGTGTATCGATTACACCGCCACCGCTAACCACTCCACGTTTCCGATGTTGGCCGCAGAAATCAGCACAGCAGAAATATTTCCCTATCCTTTTTTCCCTTCCTTGCATTTTGTTTTACTAACCCCGAGAACGCCGCGGGCAAACGGCTTCCCTTACTAACACTAGCAATAAGAACAGAAATAAGTGTAAACATCCAATAAGAATCTAGCTTTTATGACATTGTACACGTTCATTCCGTTTTGCGTAGTAGATTGTTAGACCAATCATCATCGTCATTTAATTTCTCTTTGATTCAAAAAAGTATAAAACCAAGCGAATCACGCATTCACATTGTCTTGAGCTCCCCACTCTTTGCTCGACTGTTGAGCTGTTCAGTTCGTTTTCTTTTTCGCTCGAGTTCTCGCTTCGATTCGGTTTGTGCTGTCGCGTTGCGCCGTGGAAGCGTCGCCACCTTCGCGCGTTCTGGCAAGTTTACTGCAACTTGCCAACACGAAACAAATGGTGCGTAAACGTACCAATGATTCAGCAGCGGGCCCTTCAAAGAAGGTGGTAATCCAGCACAGCGCGTCGCAGGATGACGCCGGAAAACGGGTACTGCAAGCCAACCAGTTTGCGGTGCTCCCCGAAGAAAATGGCGATGGTGACGTCGTTCCCATCGCTGCAAGAGAGCGGATTCCCCCGCTTTTCACGCCGGAGAAGGATGTTGCCAAGCTGCGTGCCGAGCTGGCAAAACACAAGCTGCTGCCTCGCTTCAAGCTTTGCAGCATCGGCACCAAAATTATGTGCTCTAGCCTGGAGGAGTACAATCAAACAGGATGTTTCCTAAAGGAAAACAACGTTGACTTCTTCACGCACGATCTGCCATCGAGCAAGCCACTGAAGCTGGTATTGCGTGGATTACCGTCGTTCGAGGCGGCTGTGGTTAAATCCGAGCTGGAGCGGCTTGGGCTCAAACCTGAGGCGGTGTTCCCAATAAACCGGCGTTCGAACCACAACACCAGCTTCCGTGACCAGTTGTTCCTGGTGCACTTCACGAAGGGATCCACCAGTCTAGCGGCTCTGAGATCCAAAATCCGGGACCTGTTTAAGGTCATCATCAGTTGGGAGCATTACAAATCCCAACATCGTGATGTTACGCAGTGTATGAACTGCCTCTCCTACGGCCATGGCACCAAAAACTGCCATATGAAGACTATCTGCGGCAAGTGTGCTGGAACTCACTCGACTGCGTCCTGTGAGCAAGATGATGACATCGAGCCAACGTGTGTCAACTGCGGTGGTAACCACCAAGCCTCCAATCGCGGATGTCCCAAGCGAGTGGAGTTCATCAATATCCGTCGGAAGGCTACGATCAATAATCAGCCCGGTCGCCTCCGTAATCATCGTTCGCCTCCTGCACGCACGGAAGTCCAGTACCCAGCTCTCCAGCCCCGTCGACATGTTCCGAACTTAGAATCACTTCCGCTCAACAACCAACAAGTCAAGCATGTGAGTATTCCTTACAATCGAACAGTCCAGCATCGTCTCGCTGCTGCTGCTGCCCAGCCAATGCCAGGTCCCTCCACCGCCCCTGGTTTATCATACGCTGGTGTTGTCTCAGGTGAGCCTGTCGACGATTCTCCGTTCACCTCGGAGGAACTTGTGACGCTCGTGGCCGAGGTCATCATCATCTTGCGCACCTGCAAGACTCGATCTGAACAGCTTCATGCTGCCCTGTCCCTTGTCACTAAGTATGGACCGTGAAGCCATCAAGATCGTAAATTGGAACGCTTGCTCCTTGAAGAGCAAAAACATCGAGTTTGTTGAGTTTCTCAATGAACGAAACATCGACATTGCCATCATAACTGAAACCCACCTGAAGCCTGAAACAAACGTCTACCTTCCCGATTTCCGGCTCGTGAGGCTAGATCGAACCAACTCTGGAGGAGGAGGAGTGGCTATTGCAATAAGGAGAAACATCTGCTGTCGACTGATGCCCAGCTTTCAGCTGAAGATCATCGAAGCCGTAGGGGTGGAAGTTTCTACTCCTATCGGCCCCATCACCATCGTCGCGGCTTACTGCCCCAAACAAGTCAACATCAGGGACGGATCGGCAGCAGATCTGCGACGAGATATTATCAAGCTAACACGACGACGAGAAAACTTTATCATCGCTGGCGACCTGAACGCCAAACATCAAGCTTGGGGCAACAATCGGCGCAATCAAAACGGCACCATCCTGAACAACGACTTGTAGGAAGCGCAGTACAACATCTTGAGTCCGGAAACTCCCACCCGGTTGAGTCGGTCCGGTGTTCACGCTACCATCGATATCTTCATCAGCAACATGGGCAACAACATCGCTCAACCTATCACCTATCAGGAACTCAGCTCGGACCACTACCCGGTGGTGACTGAGGTGGGATCCTCCGTAAATCGATTTGAAACTTTCCGGCGCAACTATCATCGTGTTGACTGGGGTCAGTTCCAACATTGCGTCGACACCGCTGTAGACTACGATGTCCAACCGGAATCGTCCGAAGATGTTGACCGGTGTCTGCGCTCCATCGATCAAGCAATTTCCCGGGCCAGGGAGCTACATGTGCCAGTATCCAGACAGGTGAGTAACACTCTGAACATTGACAGGCCTACTAAAGACCTCATTAGACTCCGCAACACGATCCGTAGGCAGTACCAGCGTACTGGGCTGCCTAACCTGAAGACCAATTGCAACCGTTTGAACAAAATCATCCAAGCCAGGATGGTGGATCTCAGAAATATCGATTTTGCAATCAAGATTCGCTCTCTCCCAGATTGTGCTAAGCCATTCTGGAAAATGGCAAAGATTTTGAAAAATAAGCCGAGGCCCATTCCTCCCCTTTCCTCTCCTAACCAAAATTCGGACCCATCTTTACTAATAACCCCATTTGAAAAGGCCAATGCTCTTGGACAACACTTTGTAAATTCACATAACCTTGGCCACGCCATGGTGAGTCCCCACGAGCCTGCAGTATCACAGGCAATGTCTAGAGTCGCTGCCACCCCCGTAGTTGTCCCTGACGAAAGTAGAATATCGGCTGATGAGGTGATAGCAGCGATTAAATCAACAAAGAACATGAAGGCCGCTGGTGTCGATGGAGTGGTCAACCTCGAGCTGAAAAACTTGAGTGTTGACTTCTTCAAGCACCTTGCAGTGGTCTTCAACAAGTGTTTAATGCTTGGCTACTTCCCTGCATGCTGGAAGTTAGCCAAAGTTATTCCAATTCACAAACCTGGCAAAGACCCTACCAGTGCCAAAAACTATCGCCCCATCAGTCTCTTGTCCTCCATCTCGAAGCTATTCGAAAAATTGATACTCAGCCGTCTGCTGGTGTTTTCAAATGATAATAACATCTTTCTCAAAGAGCAATTCGGGTTTAGGAAAGGCCACTCTACCATCCACCAACTCGCACGGGTTACTAACATCATCAAGCGGAACAAGTCCGTTTCCAATACATCTGCCATGGCATTGTTGGACGTCGAAAAGGCGTTCGACAATGTCTGGCATGATGGTCTAGTGTACAAGCTGCATCGATACAACTTTCCGAACTACCTCGTGAAGATCATCAAAAACTACTTGTCGGGCAGATCATTCCAGGTCTACTTGAACAATGTCTCCTCTGATACGTTCAACGTTGATGCAGGGGTCCCTCAAGGTAGCCTGCTTGGGCCTATCCTATTCAACATTTTCACGTCAGACGTTCCTCCCCTGCCGGGTGGTGGTATCCTGTCAATGTTCGCAGATGACACCTCCATCATCTATAAGGGTCGAGTGATCCGTGCTCTGGCGAGTAAACTACAATCAGGCCTGGATGTTTTGTCCGACTATTTTAAGAGCTGGAAGATTTGTATCAATGCAGCTAAAACACAAACCATTCTGTTTCCACATTCGTATTCACCTCGGCTTGTTCCGCCTGCTAACGTCAAGATCCATCTTGATAGCACTCCCATTGAATGGTCGAGTGAAGTAGTCTACCTTGGTCTCACCCTCGATAGCAAATTGCTATTCCGATCCCATGTGGACAAGACATCCACCAAGTGTAACATCTTAATCAGGTCGCTCTACCCTCTGATAAACAGGAAGTCCACCCTGTCCCTCAAAAACAAGCTTGCTGTCCACAAGCAAATCATTCTGCCGGCTATTGAGTATGGTATGCCAATCTGGGAGAGTTGTGCTAAGTGCCACCACTTAAAGCTTCAGAGGATCCAAAACAAGATCCTCAGAATGATCCTTAACAGTCCACCGCGAACTCGTAATTCTGAGATTCACCACCTGGCCGGTCTTCAAACACTCGAGGAGCGAAAGACTTCCACGCTGGAAAGGTTCAGAGTCGCCTGTCTGCGATCAAACCACCAGATCATTCGTGATTTGGCAACCTAGTTTAAGTAGTTAGGTGCTCAAGTAGGTAGGTTATCAAATTTTTAAATTCAAACCAAAACAATCCCACAAAGGGTATCCTGTAAATTAGCGCTAAACGCAATCATCACATTAGAATAACCAATTAACTAGAACAAAGATGAAGAGCCAAAGGCTAACCAATTGAAATGTTAAATCAAATGTTGAAACATAAAACCCAGAAAATAAACGTAAATTTTACTACTACATTCACATTGTCAGTCGTTTCCGAATTGCCAAGCAATACAGATATAAAGTGAAGAAGCTGAAGTTATCCTATCCAAGAAAGAAAATTCCAGTTTTCCCGTCGATTCGATATCGATGCAAGGGGTCCCTGTTACCGTCCTAGTTTTGTCGGTGGTCCTGCTCAGTGGAGTTCCTGTTCCCTCTACTTCCGAAATGGAGAGTTGCTGTTCCCACCGTTGCTTGTTGCCGTCGCTGCTCTAAAAAGAGTTTTACTTTCGCGGTGTTCTCTTAAGAACTACCGATTCCGAGTAAGCGATGTCGGCTCGCAGCTGGTGCAGCTGGAATTTGTCGTCATCTGTTGGCAAGGCCCAACGAGCAGCCGTTTTAGATTCAAGTCAAACATCACGTTGGCAGTCGAGCCAACAGAATCTACGTCCTTAACTACCTGGAGAGCAATAATGTGACACAGAATGCACGGAATTACACTTTTTGTTAACAGGTGAATCATTGTCATTGACGAAAAATCAATGCTTCCAGTGACGATATCAAACATAATGACACTGACACTTTTCAGCACTGCATCGCAGCCCTCACAAATAAAATAAAAATTACACTTGCCGTGATTCATCAAAAAATCAATGAACCACGCCAAATCAAAGTCTCACTGCAACAAAAATTCCCAAGAACCGCTATCTAATGATTTACTGCGCTACACATTGTGCCATAATTTCACGCGTCAACTGTGCCATACCGAACTGCTGCCCTTTGATCTCTTTGATTTACGATACGTTCGAGCAGACACAATTCCAAAATTATCACTTTTCCGGATGCTCCTGCCTCACGAAAATTTGCAACCAAACCCAGTGAAAAGAGACAGAGCAGCAGGGAGAAGAGAGCGATAGAGAGTGACAAGCTAATTAAATCTAATCATGTGTAAAGCAAACACATAAAAGCGCGTTCCGGCCACTTCTTTGTGACTCGTTGGGCGAAGCATAATGGCAGCAAATTGGCGAAAATTCCTCAGAAATGGATACGCGATTCCCCGGATTGTCATTCGCGCAAATGTCGTCGTCGTCGTCGCCGTGGCCGATTCCTGGCGAAGAAAAAGTTTTTCATTTCACTAGCCAGTTTTGCTGCTAAAATATGAAAATTAATTTCCTCGAATGTACACAGCAATAAAGCAATAAAACTTTGGCAATAAAATTGTCGTGACATAAAATCTTCAACCGAGCCAAAGGGACCTAACACCACACACTACTAGTGGTCTCTGCTGGGAAGGTGATGTTCGAATGGGAGAAATCCAGCTGCTAACTGGGGATTGGACTTCTACATAAGATCTATGAATAGAGTAGTTGAGTTGGAAAATGAAAATGAGCAATAGGTTTGTGACAGGGGTGCAACCGATGTGATGATTCTTGTTATTCAATTATGACACGAATTATTGAATTCAATACTAATCTTCTCAACAACGGACTTTTACCATTGACAAATAATGATAGTCTTTGTTTGAGAAAAAAGGTTCATCCCTACCGTTCCAATTTCTAGCGCAAAGGATATGATGAAGGAATAGAGGAAAAGACAAATTCATAAGAATGGCACTTCTTGTAGGTACCTACGTCGAAACTTGACTCGTTCTCGGAATAAGTGTACTAAGGAGTTAGCGTTTCTCTATTTGCATAATTGAATTAGTCACGCTACATTAGCGACTTGGGCAGAGTATCAATATTATATTTTCATTTTTTGCTACGCCCGGCTAAATCGACAGCTCAGGCGGCTCTAGTTCTAACCCACCAACATCCGCGTCGAACCAAGGCAGAGCGGCAACGATTTTCTCCATCAGTTGAAATTAAATTCCAGCTGCTACTTTCCGGTTTGGCAGTACCTACCGGTTGCTATGAAACGCGACAGAACCTGCACGGATTTGCCCCCATCAGTCCCATCGCATAGTGCACATGGCCTAGACTTGGAAATACTTATTTACCTTCGGCGTCGTCGTCGTCGTCGTCGTCAGTGCTTGATCCTAACCGTCCAGGAGTGCCGCCCAGCAGAACGCCGACACGGAATGATGGTGATTGGCAGACGAAGACATTCAGCAGCCACATTTCTATCCCCGGGAAATCATTTTCCCCCACTTGCAACTACTGGCAGTTACAGTTTGGCAGTCCCGGACTGGACGAAGAACTTTTTAATATGAATATCTTTTTACGAGTTTAGGTATTATGAAATTTTCTCATTTGCTCTGCAGTTTGCTTGCGCTTGCCCTTCCTCTCTATTTTATGGCCCAGAGTGCACTTAGATTTTATTGGTTGGTCCATTTGCGCTAATTGGCTCATTTTGAACCGGTTTGCTATGAGGGAGGAATATAAAACGAATCGTATCTCATTGCAGTTCTCTTGAAATTCGATGGGTTTGACTAAAGAAGTACAAAACACAACACAAATTTGTGGTGAAATGAAGATTAAAATGCCAAGTGTTATAACCATCCGTTAGTCTAGCTAGTGAAGACACGACAATAAATGAGTATGAGCATAAGCATGAGTATTGACGATCATACATTTCAGTAGTTGCTACTCCATGATTGAACAAATTTAGCGAAATTTGCACAAAGAACCATTTGAATGAGGCTTGGGACTAACAATTCATTCTCAGTGTACAAAATCCGGAGAACCTTATTTTTGAGATCAATAACGGCGCCGGCTACGTCCTTAAGGTCATCGGGGAGGGAAGGGATTGTTACTAGAGACCGAGTATACCTCTGCATCTCCACGGCTGTCCCGGGAAGGACGGTTTTGTTAGTGGGAAGGGTGAGATAGATCTGGATTCACATTGGGAAGTGATGCGATATTTTAAACCCTGTTAAGCAAATTACGCGACTCTATCAACTCAGTAATGTAAAGGAACTTGGGTTCTAACCCACGATCTTCTGCTCGGTAAGAAAAAACGGTCGCTCTAAGGCCACCGTGCCCCTTACATCACAACAACCTACGACCGACGATCGTTCATTATCGGTTACAAGAAGCTATTACAGTGAAGTGAAATCCTCCAAAGTAGTTAACAATGTCTTCCGAATCGGATCAGGCGTACGTCACATTGGTCTAAATATACTTATTACTTTTCTGAATCGTTCATCCAATTTCTGTTATTAACAATTTTCTACAATAGTGGCCTGGATGATAGATTAACTTAGTAATGTAATGAGGCTTGGGTTTTAACCCATGATCTTCTACTCATTAAGCAAAAACGGTTGCTCTATAGCCACCGTGCCCCTTACATTACTACAATCTACGATCGACTTAACAAAAAGCTATTCAAATGAAGCGACGTCTCTGGAAGCAGCCAACAATGTCTTCCAACCTAGATCACGCATACACCCTTTCCGAAATTCATGGTTCAAACAATTCAACTATTGGTTATTAACTGCACTTTATGATCTCGGAACCCAACGATAGCGGTTTATTATGTTGTGGGAGAGCTTGGGATTAAACCCGTGATATTCTGCTCACTAAGCAAAACCGATCCCTCTTAAAGCATCTTAAAATCAAAACACTCTATTTGAAAAATAAAATGGTTAATTGCACTGTCATATAAAAGTTAAACATACATTAGAAAAATTCATATGTTACGTTGCTTCTTCCAGTTGTGTTTTGATTCTGTTTTATATATGTATTATTGAATGTATAATAATAATTTAATATGATCTGTGATTTATTTAAACTCAAACCACACGATGGTGCCCTTTACACAAGGATAAGCCTCTACTACCGATGATTTTTTAAACCTAGAGACAAAAAAAAACTACGAAAAAGTGCTTATGCCTTCATTAAATTCTACTTTTACGCGAGTTCGTTGTTTCGATTTAGTCCTTACGTAAGACGAGAACAGCATCCATAAAACTTTCACATTTTTGGGCTACCATGCCCCTTTCTTCACGCTTGCCGATTTTAGCAGCGTACACATATTGCACATCTTTTAAGCAATCTCGACCGAATTCTATTGCGCTTTAAAACTGTTTTCTCTTTCATATTTCGTCGTCAAAACCACCAAACCCCACAATCAAACAACACAACCCGCCGTAACTACCGTCAGTCTTCAACCACGGTCCTCATGATCATGTTAAGGACACACCTAACAACACAACAAAAACTAATCGGTCAAGTGCCAAGCTTGCATGTTCGATCGCGACATTTATTTTCTTAACGAATCATGCTTCAACTGAAAAAAAAAAAATAGATTATTCGTAGACACCTAACCGTGAAAACTCAAGGAACATGCTTCATGCGATCGAGGTCATCCCTCTGACAAATGGAAACGAAGAAAATAAATCTCGATTACTCCCCCAAATATCATATAGTTAAATTTTCTCCTGCCTGATAGCGGCGCAGCACGCGCGGAGGTGCCACCAGCCATACCAAACCGACAAACAAGTGCACTGCCCACAAAAATAGAAACATCCCCTCAAAAATGCAATCGAGAAATGTATAAGAACAATCTTCAACTATTTTTTTATATCTTTACTAGCTGAGTGTGCCCAGCCTTGCTCAGGATTCAATATTAGCTTGAGTTTATGTGCCAATTAAAAAAAATCATGCTATATTGTACGTAGCCCCTCCCCCCCCTTAACTAAGGGGCTACCCCTTATGACCACCACATGAAAAATTTGGTTCCATTTGCTTGATTGGTTCTTGAGTTATGCAGAAATTTCTGTTTCATTTGTATGGGAGCCCCCCTTTAAAGAGGGGAGGGGTCTCAATACATCAAAAGAACCTTCCCCTGCGCCAAAAACCCCTGCATACAAATTTCCACGCTGATTGGTTCCACAGGGTCTATAAGGGTCAGACAGACAGACAGACAGACAGACAGACAGACAGACAGACAGACAGACAGACAGACAGACAGACAGACAGACAGACAGACAGACAGACAGACAGACAGACAGACAGACAGACAGACAGACAGACAGACAGACAGACAGACAGACAGACAGACAGACAGACAGACAGACAGACAGACAGACAGACAGACAGACAGACAGACAGACAGACAGACAGACAGACAGACAGACAGACAGACAGACAGACAGACAGACAGACAGACAGACAGACAGACAGACAGACAGACAGACAGACAGACAGACAGACAGACAGACAGACAGACAGACAGACAGACAGACAGACAGACAGACAGACAGACAGACAGACAGACAGACAGACAGACAGACAGACAGACAGACAGACAGACAGACAGACAGACAGACAGACAGACAGACAGACAGACAGACAGACAGACAGACAGACAGACAGACAGACAGACAGACAGACAGACAGACAGACAGACAGACAGACAGACAGACAGACAGACAGACAGACAGACAGACAGACAGACAGACAGACAGACAGACAGACAGACAGACAGACAGACAGACAGACAGACAGACAGACAGACAGACAGACAGACAGACAGACAGACAGACAGACAGACAGACAGACAGACAGACAGACAGACAGACAGACAGACAGACAGACAGACAGACAGACAGACAGACAGACAGACAGACAGACAGACAGACAGACAGACAGACAGACAGACAGACAGACAGACAGACAGACAGACAGACAGACAGACAGACAGACAGACAGACAGACAGACAGACAGACAGACAGACAGACAGACAGACAGACAGACAGACAGACAGACAGACAGACAGACAGACAGACAGACAGACAGACAGACAGACAGACAGACAGACAGACAGACAGACAGACAGACAGACAGACAGACAGACAGACAGACAGACAGACAGACAGACAGACAGACAGACAGACAGACAGACAGACAGACAGACAGACAGACAGACAGACAGACAGACAGACAGACAGACAGACAGACAGACAGACAGACAGACAGACAGACAGACAGACAGACAGACAGACAGACAGACAGACAGACAGACAGACAGACAGACAGACAGACAGACAGACAGACAGACAGACAGACAGACAGACAGACAGACAGACAGACAGACAGACAGACAGACAGACAGACAGACAGACAGACAGACAGACAGACAGACAGACAGACAGACAGACAGACAGACAGACAGACAGACAGACAGACAGACAGACAGACAGACAGACAGACAGACAGACAGACAGACAGACAGACAGACAGACAGACAGACAGACAGACAGACAGACAGACAGACAGACAGACAGACAGACAGACAGACAGACAGACAGACAGACAGACAGACAGACAGACAGACAGACAGACAGACAGACAGACAGACAGACAGACAGACAGACAGACAGACAGACAGACAGACAGACAGACAGACAGACAGACAGACAGACAGACAGACAGACAGACAGACAGACAGACAGACAGACAGACAGACAGACAGACAGACAGACAGACAGACAGACAGACAGACAGACAGACAGACAGACAGACAGACAGACAGACAGACAGACAGACAGACAGACAGACAGACAGACAGACAGACAGACAGACAGACAGACAGACAGACAGACAGACAGACAGACAGACAGACAGACAGACAGACAGACAGACAGACAGACAGACAGACAGACAGACAGACAGACAGACAGACAGACAGACAGACAGACAGACAGACAGACAGACAGACAGACAGACAGACAGACAGACAGACAGACAGACAGACAGACAGACAGACAGACAGACAGACAGACAGACAGACAGACAGACAGACAGACAGACAGACAGACAGACAGACAGACAGACAGACAGACAGACAGACAGACAGACAGACAGACAGACAGACAGACAGACAGACAGACAGACAGACAGACAGACAGACAGACAGACAGACAGACAGACAGACAGACAGACAGACAGACAGACAGACAGACAGACAGACAGACAGACAGACAGACAGACAGACAGACAGACAGACAGACAGACAGACAGACAGACAGACAGACAGACAGACAGACAGACAGACAGACAGACAGACAGACAGACAGACAGACAGACAGACAGACAGACAGACAGACAGACAGACAGACAGACAGACAGACAGACAGACAGACAGACAGACAGACAGACAGACAGACAGACAGACAGACAGACAGACAGACAGACAGACAGACAGACAGACAGACAGACAGACAGACAGACAGACAGACAGACAGACAGACAGACAGACAGACAGACAGACAGACAGACAGACAGACAGACAGACAGACAGACAGACAGACAGACAGACAGACAGACAGACAGACAGACAGACAGACAGACAGACAGACAGACAGACAGACAGACAGACAGACAGACAGACAGACAGACAGACAGACAGACAGACAGACAGACAGACAGACAGACAGACAGACAGACAGACAGACAGACAGACAGACAGACAGACAGACAGACAGACAGACAGACAGACAGACAGACAGACAGACAGACAGACAGACAGACAGACAGACAGACAGACAGACAGACAGACAGACAGACAGACAGACAGACAGACAGACAGACAGACAGACAGACAGACAGACAGACAGACAGACAGACAGACAGACAGACAGACAGACAGACAGACAGACAGACAGACAGACAGACAGACAGACAGACAGACAGACAGACAGACAGACAGACAGACAGACAGACAGACAGACAGACAGACAGACAGACAGACAGACAGAGTCGCGGAGTTGGAGTCGCGGAGTTGGAGTCGCGGAGTTGGAGTCTTGGAGTCGGAGTCGTGGAGTTGGAGTCGTGGAGTTGGAATCGCGGAGTTGGAGTTGCGGAGTTGGAGTCGCAGAGTTGGAGTCGCGGAGTTGGAGTCGTGGAGTCAGAGTCGTGGAGTTGGAGTCGGAGTAGGAGTCAGAGTCGTGGAGTCGAAGTCGTGGAGTCAGAGTCGTGGGGTCGGAGTCGTGGTGTCGTGGAGTCGGAGTCGTGGAATCGGATTCATGTAGTCAGAGTCGTTGAGTCAGAGTCATGGAGTCGGAGTCGTGGAGTCGGAATCGTGGAATTGGAGTCGTGGAGTCGTGTAGTCGTGAAGTCGTGGAGTCGTGGAGTCATGGAGCTGGAGTTGTGGAATTGGAGTTGTAGAGTCAGAGTCGTGGAATTGGACGCATTTTTGAACATAAGGAGTTGGAGTCGGAGTCGAAGAAATAGTACCGACTGTTATGAAAGAAATAATTTCAAACAAAAACTGCAAAAGTTTGGCACATATTTTTTAGAAATGTCGCTAATTATGTTAAAGATAGAGATCAGCTTAATTTTGAAATACTCAAAATCATTTGGAGTTGTGTTCAATTTAATTTTAAAACAAAGGATATTTTGATTGAATCAGAGTCGGAGTCGAAGTCGGTTAATTTCAAATCAGAGGAGTCGGAGTCGATACATTTTCATCCGACTCCACAGCCCTGGTTCTCCTAATAGGTTGAGTTGCAACCTATCACAATAACAATCGTCAAACAGGTGATGGTAGAACGCTTGGCACATTCATATCAATGTGTTTGTCGAAGTTCCCTCCATGACGATTAGGCTGATGCAAAATTTGAAATTTTCGCTCCAAATTTAACTCATTAGCGATCCTCCAACAGATGCATTCGAGCTCCGTCCGTTTCACATCAGTCGATCTAGCTCTTCAAAGGTTGAAACTCTCGTTTGCTGCTGGGCCAGACAACATTCCTGCGTCCGTTCTGAAGCTGTGTTCGGAGTCGTTGCTCACTCCCTTGGCGAAGTTATTTAATCTGTCACTACAGGAGAGTAAATTTCCTGAGGCGTGGAAGTTTTCGTATATGTTCCCCGTCCACAAGAAAGGTGATAAAAGGAATGTCCATAAATACAGAGGCATCACATCACTATGTTGCTGCTCCAAAATATTCGAGATTATGATCAATGAGGCGCTCTTCAGCTCTTGTAAAAATTACATCTCCACGGCTCAGCATGGATTCTACCCAAAACGGTCAGTTACTACCAATGACCGAATTCGTGTCGCTCTGCGTTCGGACAATGGACTCTGGCGGACAAATCGACGTGGTTCACACTGATCTCAAGGCTGCATTTGCCAGAGTAGACCTCAACATTCTTTTGAGCAAGCTTGAGAAACTCGGAGTGTCTGGATCCTTTATCTCGTGGTTCATATCTTACCTTACGAACCGTTCGCTTTGCGTTAAGATTGGAGCTTCTCGTTCTGAAGTGTTCACGAACGTTTCCGGCGTTCCCCAGGGAAGTAATCTGGGACCCCTTCTGTTTTCGCTTTTCGTCAACGAGCTTTCGTGTCTACTGCCACCTGGATGCCGGCTATTCTACGCTGACGATGTCAAAATGTATGCGGTTATCAATTGCATCGCTGATTGTGAGGAGTTACAGCTGATTGTGGACCGTATGCAGAGTTGGTGCTCCCGTAATTTCTTGACGCTCAGCATCAACAAGTGCAATGTGATATCATTTCACCGCAAACAAAACCCGATAATATTTGATTATTCCATTTCCGGGCAACCATTAGAGAGGATTAGCCAGGTCAAAGATTTGGGAGTAACACTCGACTGTGAATTGACCTTCAAACCGCACTACAATGACATCCTGACTAAAGCTAACAGGCAGCTTGGCTTTATGTTCAGTATAGTGCTGTCGTCTGGTGCCCATGCTGGATAGCCAGATTTGAGAGTGTACAGAGAAAGTTTGTACACTACGCGCTTCGTCATCTGCCTTGGCGTTACACGGCTAACTTGCCGTCTTACGTGGATCGCTGTCGTCTGCTTGGAATTGACACCTTGGAACAAAGAAGACGGAACGCTCAAGCTGTGTTTGCTGCTAAAATCATTACCAGCGAGATTGATTCCCCCGAATTACTTAGGCAGCTTTTCTTTTACGCACCTGAGAGATTGATTAGACACCGTAATTTTGTGCATCTCGCAGCTCGTAATCGGCAATATGGGTTGAATGAATAAATCCGAGCCGTCGCTAATGCGTTTAATGACGTCTATGCATTGTTTGACTTTGATATGCCGTTAACTGTTTTTATTAGAAGACTGTCCTGAATTAGAATGTGTCCTGTTTTTGTTTTAATTATTCTTTTTTCGAAGTTCTAAGATCGCACACCGAAACAATGGCTTCTATAGATTATGAAAATAGTTGTTGGATTTTCAAGTAAATAGTTTAAAAAGTTAAGGAATATCATAACAATTGAAGAACTATCACTCTGCTTCATTAAATAAAAGTATTCTCGTTTTACCCCTTCATCCCTTATAATGCCACTGATTTATAGTACATACCACTAAAATGGCCCAGGTTTATCTTATCTCATTACACTCCATTAGACCCATCCAGCACCTCATTAGCACCGGTCTACTCTTGACTCCATTCTATATTTTTATGTTTCCCCAAAAGCATCACTATCAGATGAGTAGGTATATCACATTCAACAGCAGCCGCTCCGGTAATCTTCTTTGATCAACGCTACGTCAACACCAAATGCATCAGCTAACGGATTCGCATCATCGTCGTCAAAAGGAACATAGGCAGCAGCAAGCACCGTCACTGTCAGTGTTTTGAGCTGCATCACTGCCCTTCTATATGCATCGGATATTCTACCGACGCTACTTGCTGTTGCTTCCGACCATCTCTTTCTCTGCCACTTGGACTTACCGGTGGCATAGATCGTCTTCGGCATTTGGCAAAGTTCAACTGCGATATGGCAGAAGCAGTGAACGCAAACGACACACAAACGACGAAGACGACGACGACGAGTCAACTTGGAGAGCTGAGTGATGCATTTGCTTTCATCTAGCTCGACTTTTCAGCTCATTTAATTAAATTGGACGGCAAATTTTCCACATAAATCAGTATTAATTATCCGTTCAGATTGCAAGCGATACACCATGCTGGGTCTCAGATGATGATGAAGGTTGGTCGAGTAAGGTGTTGTGTATTTGCATACACAATTTTCTAAGTAGAGAATGTGTGAAAACCGACATAGATTGAATTTCTACTGGAAATACATTAAACGATGGTGCGTGGCCTGGCCTGGCCAGTTAATTTTATAAGATTGAGGTTTTTTAATTTCACTTACAAAATTCCATTTGAGGGTGGGTATCTACGGTCCATGCACATGTCCAAATAATGTTATTGACCATTGAAGGGGTATGGGGGTGGAGGTCTAAATGCGCGTTATTTCCGCAAAAACAATCCATTTTTTATTCACCGCAATGATATTGAAAATTATCAATATTATTGCGGGGTCACACACTGGCTCACTCGCCCTAATACAATAAAAATATAAATAACATTAATAAAACATTTCTATCTGCTATAATAATTCTTGGATCGTGATCCCACCAGTTGCGGTAGATTTTTTCACAAATTTTCCCATACACACCTAACTTCCCGATCATGTGTGCTTTGCTACTCAGTATCTTACATATACAAAAAAAAAGATTTATTTTTATAAGTTGAAGATTCTTGACATATGATCAACGTTCAACGATCAATTGTCCAATTTATGATAATTATTTGCTTTTTTAAGGTTATTGGGCTTTGGTCATGAGACCCAACTATTGGACAGTAAAGATTAATCCAAGATATTGATGTATTCCTTGAATAAACATAAATAGGGGAAATGGCTCTAATGTTGGCCTTTGGATCTAAGATTTGGCCCATCGCTAAAAATCTGCTATTTATCATTTTATCTCGATGAACGCGCCATTGGGGTGCACTAATGGATATTTTTGGTCGCTATTGAAAATTTAGTTGATTTCTGAATTTATGTATGGGCCCAAATTAGAAGCATTTAGGCCGATATTACATTAAATTTCCCTATTTCATGGAAAGGCATTTCAATACCGTGGTCATAGAAAAAAATATTGCAGACAAAATCTTCAATCTTCTGGGCCTTGTTTCAAATTGAAAGGATTTGGATTTCATACAAACATTTTACCAACATTGGGAGTTACATTTAATTCCAGGTGACAGACTTTGAAAATATCCAATAAAATGTTTGTAAGATAGCCACCATCCCTTCGAAGATCTTGTCTTGTATGCGGCTCCGATGATCAACACAAGATCAATTTGAGCTACTGATTTGAATTCATAATATCGCTGTATGAAGGGCAAAAAACGAAAGGGTGGACCCGTAAGCAGAGACACTTACGCGAAATCCACGGGAATTTAAGGATCGATCCAACAAATCGAATAACACAATTCGCAATACTTATTAAGCTTCCTACAGGATGGTTTGTTAAGAAGGGCGTGTCAATCTCACTGAAACTGTTGGAGTAGAATTCACACCACCACAATCGAATCGGTAGGATAAAGAAAATGATGGTGTTTATTCCCTCCTAGACTCCGGTTGTCATACCCACTCCATCGTACAGTTCCAGGTAAAATGAAAAACTGATGCTCCCTTCCAACCCAATATTTATACATATAAAGTAATATAGGGTATACGTCCCTAACCTCGGTCTAATATGCAGCCATAGATTACGTTTTTAATCATAACTCATCAATTAATTTACCTGCAAACGATATTCTACTGCTAAATGGTATGCTTAGATATGCTTATCATGTCGTTTGCTATCAGGAACCGCAAAAAGTTGAAAAACTTACTTTTTTTAAGACAAAAACTCACCAGGGAAATGTATGTAATATCGGTCTATTGTCCCCAAATTGGGTCTATTTATGGATGCAACTTCGTCCTATCCTGTTTGATTCTCAAAAAAAACGCTCTTGGTAACGTTTTCTTATGTATTTTTTTTTATCACTATCACTGTTAACTTAATACTCTTCATTCCTCAAAACATTTCTTAGAGAAAATTTTACGAAAACTACATTAAATCACTCAAGTTAAAAATTAAAAATTAAAAATTTCGCTTATCGTCTTTCGACCGCAGAATATCTAAATCAAAACATTGTGATGTTCATTATACAGATTTGGCAGAAAAAATCTCCCTTCCTGTTCGTTCCTTATCATCCAAATGCAAACCACATTGTTGACGTTACTCTTATTGCTATATGCTGTCAAATGAATTTCATGGGCCAAAGTTAGGAACATAGAAAAGAAATGTGTCCCTAAAGTTGGGTCCATGATTTACTTGTGAAAACGTTGTTAAACAATTAAAATAAACATAAAATATTCAAACAGTAACTGTGAGTTTTACGTCTAGTGTGTATTATCAGGTAATTCCATTCAATAAATGCCATAATCAGGCCATTTGATGATCGTCAGTGCAACCTTCCCATCTTAACCTTAGAAGTCATGGCGGCTAAAAACTCCGAACAGAGTGATATTCTCAACCAGTTTTATTACTTACGAGAGCTGAAAATGTATTGAAATGTTGTGATATAAATTGATTTGTGTGTGGTACACATTTATCAATCATCAGTGATCAATATTTTCCTTATTTTTTGTGTAATATTCCTTAATTAATTATTTATTTGCGTGATAGGCCGAATGAAAGGACTAGACCCACATTACATACCGTAACCCTATGTAAATATATGTAATGGAGAAAAGAAATAAATCAGAATATTTAAATATGATATACTGAAAATACATTTATATGGATATTATAGTTGATACTGCAATGAAAATGTATTGTACATAAAGACTGGAACGCGCAAAAATTGGTCGACAAAAAAATCGTTTCTTGGAGTCAAAATTCATATCACAAAAATCTTTTTATTTTTCTTTTGGTAGTTCAATTCATTTATTTAAAGGAAAAAATGTTCGTTTATTCTTTTGGTTTGCCAAATCCGAACTGCCGTGCCTTTCGCTGAACCCCTTCCATTAAATGTTGCATAGTGGTTTCATCGACCTTATTCTCCGTCGAACGCCAGTTAGATTTAAACTGCTGCTCGTTTTCCATGGATTTATTAGTTTTTTTGAGATTCCGTTTGACCAAGGCCCAATACCGTTCGATAAGGCGGAGTTCTGGGCTGTTGGATGGGTTGTGGTCTTTGGGTACCACAACCACGTTGTTCGCATCGTACCAATCAATTGCCTTTTTCCCATAGTGGCAGTCCGGCCAGAACAGCACAGGTCTATTATGTTGCTTTAGGAATGGTAGCAGGCACCACATTTGGATTTTAGCCCACTTCACCTGCTGGTCTACATTTTTAATAAAATTTACTAACCGTCCTGCTAACTGCCAAGAGGTTTATGCCACCGCCTGCTCTTCCTCGGATCCAGAACACCCTAAAGTAGGGTGTAGCATGGTCACTTTTATGTAAATATAATTTAACTAATTTAAGTATTGCCACTTATTTATTTGGATTCATATTCTGTTTTCCATTTATTTTTGAATTCCATTGATAATTATCGTTCACGTTATTTATTTATTATTTATATTCTTTACATAATAACTACATATTCACTTAAATTAAATTGAAATCACCATTACAAATGAAACGAATTGTAAATCCGCAGAAAAACGAAACGCTTGCATACAAGCTGCCTTCCAAAATTCATTTGATCCGCCACTGGAAACGTTCACTGGTTTGCGAGACTCGTCGTAAAGTCCGAGGTTCGAATCCGAACATTCTCTCTCGTAAAAAAATCAATCGAACCAGAAATAGATTGAAGCGAGACAGTTTAATCGAACGGTACGAGCGAGAAAGAGATAGAGCGTTCAATCGGCTCGAGATCGTAGTTGATGAGATTTGTCGTTTGAAAAGGTCGTTAATTACTTCGGTAATTGACGTACTTCCGGCCACGAAGACTATGATCACGATTTGATCTGAGGGTTTTCGGAACGTCCACTCGTCCATTTTGACCTGGACCGTGGAAGAGGCGAGGGTGCGTGAAATAGTTTTCTTGTGTCGTGGTGCGTTTTAATTGGTACCTTTAAAAATGTGAGAAGTCTAGTGACCGAATTTAATGTTACTTTTTGTTTCCTTCGTGTAGCCTAAAGTTAATCAGTAAGGTCAAAGTTGACGTGCGGTCAATTTTTGTGTGTGCGTACGTAGAGAAAAGGTAATTCGTGGATACACGGAGAACAAATTCGTTAAGTTAAGATAACAATCCTAATAGTTACTTTCACATGGAAAAATATTGTTGTTTGAAAGAAACCTATAGTTATTTCAACATTAATTTGACCGTTAACTCAATCATATCTACCTAATAGATTCAACTGTTCATCTTATACTCAATTCAACTATAACTTTGATCAATTATAACAACCGCCAAATGTATTATGTAATGTAATGGTTTCAAGTGATCATTATAAATCCACATACTTTTAACTTGTGATGCGTAGAGCAGGCGATAAGATAGCTGGCTCTCACGCAGATGAACACGGTTCAAATCTAAGTTGAATGTTCTTGGTCACTTTTTTTATGATTTTGCAGTTGTGTTTTTGAGATCGATAAAGAAGCAACACAAACCTCCTTGATATGTCGATAATGAAGAGCAGTTCGTTTAATAAACATTGTAAAATTTTGCTTTCCTAACAATAGTTTTCTTGAATCAACTAAAGCATAGTTGTATTTTGGAGTTTGACGTTTGTTCATCTACTGAAAAATATAGTTGAGCCAACCGAGGAGCCAATTATGGACTATAGTTGTTGCCCTCTATATATAGTCAAATCAACTATAGTTTCGGGTTATCTCTAAAACAATTGAACAATATAGTTATTTTGACCGGAAAAATAATTGTGTCTGCTATAATTTGTTCTCCGTGTAATTGTTTTGTGTGGAAAGGTTATTGTTAACGCGTCGAACTGCCGTTCGACGGCTTTTTATGTAGGATTCGCTTCTAGCGATATACGGCCGAAGCTCGGCACACCGCATCTCGAGATAAAGCGCGACTCTCGACCCCACGATTCTGCGTCAAAAGTCCCGGCTTGAGGGGAAAGCCGGAAGGAAACAAACCGTTTCGACAGAGCGGCCATTTTGCCATTTCCGCCACGTGTAAAACATCGACGTCCCAACGTCGTCTACAGCGCCAATTCATATTTCGGCGCGATTTCAGTACCAGCTTCGAGACCATCCATCGACTGGAAATTTCCACAACATCATCGCCAATCGCCGCATTTCGGGTGATAGCCACAATACCGCCGCAAACCAGCCGGTATCTGCTTTACCGACCAATTCATCAGGCAGATATTTCGGTACCGTGAGTAAACCCAACAATTAATCTAACCATGCGCATTAGAGTGATGAAAATTTTGAAATTTTCGCTCCACAATACTTAAACGATTCCAAATCGGATCCTGATTAACCTCTCAAAATTTGAACCCATTTGGTGAGAAACTGAGATGGCACAAACCATTTGTAGTTTGTATGGGAATTACTATGGGAAAACCAAGATTTTTGTTCATGTCTATCTAATAATTCACCATATCGGTCTGCTTCAAAAACTTGTCTCGTTTTACATAGAAACGATCTTCAGCAAAGTTGTAGCTGAGAAAATTTTCTATAAAAATGGCTATAGAACTGTTTCACAGCTCAATATGGAAAAAGACTAGCAGGCAATGAACAAAAAGTAGAGATTTCCCATAGTAATTTACAAGTAAACTTCAAATGGCTTGTGCGAAGTCTGTTTCTAACCAAATTAGTTGTAACTTTGGGAGGCTAAACAGGACCCGATTTGAAACCATTTAAGCACTGTGGAGCGAAAAAGTCAAATTTTGCATCAGTCTAATGCGCATGCGTTAACGACACCACACACACACACACACCACGAAGAGCTCGATGAGAACAAATAGCTAGCGATCACTAGATCAAAATCCGCACACAGTAGGGAACTAGAGAGGAAGAAACACGAATAATGAAAACCTAGGTTATGCAATTAAATAAACTTACTTAAATGTTTTATAGTAGTTTACCCCAATAAATGTTTTTCCGTTAAATGCTAAAGTTTCCCATGTAACTTATTTTTTGGTTTCGAGAATTCTCACATTTCGCGTCGTTCTACTTTTTTGTGTTGATGTTCTTGTACGCCAGGTTAGACTGCCTAGGAAATCAGTCTCTCCACTCACGTGTCTCGATCGGCGGGGATCTTTGAATAAGTGAGTTCCTCCGGTGATGATACTGGTGAGTGTTGTTTTCGTGAGTAGGTAGAACGACCGGTAGCATCAACTATTCTCTCGTCGTGATTGTGGCGACCTCTTTGTGTGGAGAATCTCGATCAATCGTGCTGTTTGAGTCTTCTGTTTCGTTTTGAAATTAAATTTTTGGTTCTGATTGAACAAACCCGCCCTGAGGTCGGGTTTCTAGCCGGGCAAACAAGACTCGACGGACGGTCCTCCTTGGAGGTGGCGCTTAAGCCGTCCGTTTATCGAGCCAGGGAACGATCCAGAAGACGGAAAACCTTTAGCCGCATTTTGCGCGCTACAAGGGTCCAAGTGTGGGACCTGGTCTCCCTGGCGTCGGTAGCATTGGCGCTCAGCACGGAAAACAAGATCAACGGAAAACAAATCAAGGCAATAAAAAAAGAAACTTTGACTGTCCAACACTGCTGTCTCAGCTAAATATGTATACCCCTGAGAGGCCTCTTCGTCAACGCGACTATCTGTTTTTGGAACCACGGCGCCGAAATTATAAACAACACGAGCCAATTCAAGCAATCAGCCGGCAATTCAACAACTTTTTTATATGTTCGACTTCAATATATCAGCTGACCTATTTCATCTTCGGTTACTTGGCCTTTTCCGTACCGTTGACCGTATCTATTTAGTTTAAGTTTAGTTCATTTAGACAATAATTGTCAGTTGAATTTTCCAACATACAAATCAACCAAATAAACCCTAATTTTAATCCAGCACCACTAACTCTAGAGAAGTGACTGTACACAAAATAAGAGTACAAATTTAAAAAAAATACTTACAATTTGTAGCAGTCGGTTACAAGATGATCCCATGTTTTATCTGGCCACAGTATGGAATGATGTCTTCAGCAAAGTTCAGGTTTGTTTTCACCGAAAAATTCTCCCGGAAACTGATGATCTGGCAAGGAATTTGCAGCTACGGACTCAACACCAAGCTTTTCATCACCTACAAAACGATGGACTCGAAGCTGTATAAGTAAGAGTGTCTGGAGAAATGTATACTAGGGAAAATGGATGTAATGTCGGCCTAAATGCCCCTAATTTAGGCCCATACATAAATTCAGCAATCGGCTAAATTTTAAATAGCGACCAAAAATATCCATTAGTACCGTCTCAATGACGCGTTTATCTAGATAAAATTGTTAAATAGCAGATTTTTAGCGATGGATTAGATCCATAGGCCAAAAGTAGAACCATTTCCCCTATCTTTCATTAAGGCTAAAAAAGGTCCAGTTAAGTTCTGGCCAGATTTGGTAACCTGCCACTAACAGCCTGGAGGTCCTTTCGTGGTACCACGACAATAAGGTGGGTTTCGTCGACCAGGATATCAATCCACCCAAATGCCCGCATTTTCGCCCATTTGGAAAGTAATGGGCAATTGTCAAGCGGAAGATAAAGAAAGTTGGAAAGGCGACTCAGGACGCTGCGGAGATAGTTCGATGTTGAGGCAGATGATGGTGGGAATTCTAAAGAAAGTCCACAAGTTCATCCGATAGCTGCCAGCGAAATTTTGCAATTTTTGTTTTTGAAAGTACATTTTGACTAAATTACTTTTTCCTTGAATCAAATCAATCCTTAAAAACACCTGGTTTTATGTGTCTGCACCCAAGATTAAGAATAGCGCACCCAAACGCGAGGATCATGTTAATCAGCGTCGTAGATCTAAAAATTTCTTTGGAATCGACAACCTTAGTGATCTTTAGATTTAACCGAAAATATTTAAAAACAGTAACAGTGCTTTGCTCTGTCTGCTGAAGCTAAATAGGATAAACGCTCCTATAATTGCGGTACGTCAGAAGCTTTAGGTTCCTTTAGTTGTGGATGGAGTCTCCATACACAACTAGGGGAAACAGTCCTATTGTTGCGGTACGTTTGTAGCGTTAGAAGCCTATTGCTGTATATGGAGGTCTCCATTCACAACAATATGCTCCTAACACTTCTAACGATCGCAACAATAGGATTGTTTCCCCTATATGAACCTAACGCTTCTGACGTACCGCAACTAAAGGAGCGTTTACCCATTGTAATTTTATTTTCCATGATTTGTTTTCCGTCGACCTTGTTTTCCGTCGATCTTGTTTTCCGTGCTTACCATAAATCCCAAGTAGCACATGTTGTCACATAAAAGTTGCTGCCACTATTTTGTGACCCAATTATGTGTCGTAAAATCATTACTGTAACCATGAAGGCAACAGCAATGCAACCAAAAAAGCGCAAGATGTTAGTTGATATGTTACCAATTCAATGTTACAAATCTAGTTACACAGTAGTAACGAAATAACAATATTGGATTACATACAAATAAGTTAAGTAACGTTGATTAACTTTTGTTTAATTTCGACGATGAATATTGTTTTACAGAGTACCTTTATGGCATAATCATTTTGAGGCGTTGATAAAATTATAATAATCATTAGAGATATTTGCAACGAATACACGTACCAGTGATAAAAATATGCAGTTTCATATTTAAGGTGAAGTTGGGAGTTTTGAATTGATAAAATAAATGCGCCATCTTATATTTCAATTGATTTATTACTTTATTTTTGATCAAAAATTATTCGAAGAAATAATCCTTGAAAGTTACACTTTTAATAAAAAGTTTCATGATATGAAACATTACTTGAGATTATAAAGAAAACTCGTTTCTAATAGTTTGTCCTTATGGCTCAGCATTCACAATTGCATCACCATTTATGAAATATTTTTCCATTTGGATAAATAAAAAAGGAACAAACAATTAAATTGCGATTGGTGAAACATTTTAGAGCGGCAGTGTAGCTTTCATTTTTCCAGATCATAGAGAATGCATATGTGTTACTATCTGGAGACATGCGACTATTAGGGTTTCGTTGAAACGAAAATGCAACTGTAATGCGGCATACGATAGTTGCCAAGTTACATATTCGTAAATTTTCGGTCGCTATTTTATGGCAACTCAGTTACAGTTCAACCAATTGATAACATTAGATCGATACAAAAAGTTTACACTGTGTCATCATTGAAACCAGATAAGTCGCATTTTATCTCAACATCGTGACAAGCTGACTTTAGAGTTACCAATGACCGTTGTGTCACATTAATGTGTCCTATTACTTAGAAAGTCATCAGGTAACTTCATGTTGGCTTGATATGTAACTACATATATTTCATGGCTACTTTTATGTAATAATTATGTAACATGTTTCTCTTTCTCTCTTATAAAGAGATGTTACAGGTGCTACTTGGGATGCTACCGACGTCAGAGAGAGAGCTCTCACACCTGGACCCTACCTATCGACCCATCAACTCATGAATCGGGGACCAACGGCTTTACTTCCCTTTCGAAGCAAGGCGTGATCAGAGATGTTATGCCTCAGAACATCCCAGCAGCGCTGACTGGGATTGAACCCAGGCCTGCTGTGGTGAGAGGTAATCACGCTTACCACTGCACCACCAGTGTCGCTTATCGACTAAAATCAATCATATCTACAAAGTATCAATTTTCAATTCAAATCACCCTCGGGGAAAAAACAAATCCAACGCATTGATACCAAAACGCTGAAATTTCGCTGTAGAGGAATAATCAAATACAAACATTATTGTTTACGCAAACACTTTTCCAAACATCATTGCATACGGACAGGCAACGGACTGTTGCAGGCTTGTTTAGGAAAAGCAGACTTCCTTGCTGAATATTTCGGGCCCAAAGGGATGCATCCACCCACCGAGGAAGGCAAGGACGTCAGCCGAGGACGACACACACACTGTTGCTGAGCGGTTGCATTAATTTAGGATGTGGTAACGCTAGGATTCTATCTGCCAACTGACCGGACTCCTAGTACTGGTCAAAAGTATATCCCCTGGGAGCATCAGTGGCCCCGATGCGTGTGATAGATGATGTGTTTATGGGCAACTGTTGTTACGACGAACTCGTTTCCAGTGGCAGTCCTCTGTGTGATTGTGCAAGGTAGTGTTGGTCCTTTAGTGGGATGGACGGAGAGCTTTGACTCTCTGTTTTATGATTATGCATTTGTGATGTGAAAAGAGGAAACTCAGAGTGTAACATTATTTCTAATGTGGCTACTACTGCTACTGAGTGCACCAGTAGCAACCAACACTGTGATAGTTGGTAGGGACGACGGTAGTGTTGCTGTGGACAACATCGATTCACAACTTGTTTGGGGAAGGTTGCCATTTGTGTAAATTTATATTAAAATGTTAACTATTTTGTAATTCTAATAACACAACTTCTAAGCGTATAGAGCTACATTCATAATATTGCAATCAATATTTTATTATTTTGAAAATTGCTCTCATCAACATTGGCAACCACCGACCCATCAAAGCATTCAATTTCCCATAATGAACGACCAAATGTTGCTGACGGTGCGGTGCTACCAACCGCTGAGAATATAGTGATGGTTGCACTTGAGAGATGCATCTCCTGCTGCTTTCAGCACAGAAGCCGGATCATGCATAGGAGCCGTTATTTATGAGTGTGTTGAATTTTTCGGTGCAATAAATTAAATGAAATTTATTACGATAAAACTTTGCTACTATTTAACTCTTGCACTCATCCCAATCCAGGAGGAAGGGTCGTTCATAATGGATTGCACGAATGTGTACGACTCTGAAGATTCCCAGTGCTTGCATGTAAGTATACTTGGCGGCTGTCCCAACGAACGAACGCCATCAGATTCTTTCCATGCATGAAATGATACGGAGAAAGAGTGCAATCACTTGCATGTGCATCGCCGTCGTCATCAAGTTTGTTGCACACACATCTAGGACGTATGTTTTTGGAACAGCCGCTCGCTCGATGGTGACGGTGACGGCGACGGTGTCGACGACGGCGGTAGGTGATGAGTATGATGTTAGTGTATAGAGCTCTTGCCTTCGAGCACAAGTCCCGTAGGATAATTATTCTCGCATTTAATTTTAAGAATGATAAATTAGGATAGAGGCTGGCTGGCCGTGACTGTCACTTGCAAGCGTGAATATTTGTTAGTTGTGGGAGATGCTCGTCTAGAATCCCGTGATGAAGATAGGGATGCTGATGCATTTTTGATTCTGTATGAACGTTAGGTCGGGAGCCCAGCTTCTTTAAAATGTATTCGAGCGGTTCGTGAAACCCTAGGTCCCACCCGAACGCACGCTCCCCCATCGCAATTCCCCGGTTTCGGATGATCTTTTCGGTGTGTGCTTCTTTGTGCCCCAGTAAAACCGGCCTACGCGTTCTCTCTATCATGCCGTAGTCATCTCTCTTAGTTCCAAAACTGCAGCTGCCGTTGACAGTCGCTACAAACGATGATGACCACCGAACGATAAAGAACACTACAGCACAGCATCATTGCCATCAGCAGCAGAAACATAAGCCACCAAGTTTTAGTTGTCCTCGCAAATTTTGCCCGGGGAGCTCAACGTTGCTGTGACAAAAGTCATTATCGTGTGGGTGAAGATTTCATGTTTTGATTCCTTGCCGGTGATTTATGGTGCCAACTTTTCACTGACGGACGGTTGTCGCTCTGGTCAGATCTGGCTTATTTCTGCTGCTGATTCTGCTCTTGGACCTTGCTCGGTGCTAATCTCAGCAGCATCCATCATGTCGAGGAGGTTCACCTTCGGGTCTTAAGAAGGTTACTGGGTGTCAGACTGTAGCTGATCCTTTTCAAGACTGAAAGGTGAGGCATAAGGTATGAATTGATGAAGCATGAAGCCTATTCCCGTGCTTGCATTTTTGCTGCTGTAAGAAAAGCATATCCTGCAGAAAGAACGGAAACAAAGTTTTGCTTTTTGCTGTTCAGAATCTTACAAAAAAAAGGAAGTACGGGAACAGACCTATGGATTGCGATTCTGTGAGATGGCATGGTGACGTCAACGCCTACATGCAGTAAAAAAAATAATCCCGTCAACGGAAACATTCGTAATTTTATCGCGATAATCTTCCATCATATTATGGATAAAACTGGTGACCAGACAAAAGCCATAAACATGTTGGACAAACGAATGTTTACCATACGCACGATTGCCATAACTAATAATATACCATAATAGACAATGGCCATAATTTTTGGTAGCCATTGTAGACTGAATTGTGATAATTAATTTTTTGTATGGTTGAGGCGTGTAAGAGGTGCCTTACCTACCTTGCCATTCAGGTGCAACAACCCCAAATTCTAACATCAATCCTTATAGTGAGTTATTCGTAATGATTCTATAGAATGTTAACATTAAATATCAATTGCAACAAGAATGGTATAACTCAACTAAACGCATAATTACCGTAAGTCATTTTGGCAAATTAGGTTTTATTTTCCCGCGCAATCTTTTGTGATCAATCTTTTCTAGATTAATCTCAAGCTCAATAAGTATAGGGGGATGCAACGCCCCATTTTCCGTAAACCCAAGATTCACTGACTCAGCGTAAACGTAAGCATAGAAAAGATTAGCAAATGAATAACCACCACACGCCAAACAGGTGGAAATGTTTTCATTCGGTTATGTAAACAAATAAACATTGAAGGGCAGCGTAACGTTCATAGTGGCGCTCCAAATGGGAACAAATAACAGGGCCATGCAGAGTAGCAAAATTAAATATCAATATAAACAAATGAAGACGCCAGAGTATATCGCTACGTTCGAACAGGGGACATGACTCATGAAAGAGACTAGAATATATGCTAATGAATTAATGAACGAACACTATGTACTAAGAATTAAGAGGCGGGTTCAAGTGACTTAAGAGAGGCGGTTTGGCCCGCTGAGAGCATGAGAGTACACATAGAGAGAGAGGAGTTGTATACAAGTTATGGCAA
Source organism: Ochlerotatus camptorhynchus (assembly GCF_037179485.1). NCBI lineage: Eukaryota > Metazoa > Arthropoda > Insecta > Diptera > Culicidae > Ochlerotatus > Ochlerotatus camptorhynchus. The sequence goes on from NW_027040840.1 coordinate 540,291, forward strand.
GAATTGTGGCTTGCTAGATACAGGTATGATTGAGAGGAAGGTTCTAGAAAGTAGGAGAAATAAAGAGAGTATAAGTAGTAAAGTAAATGGTTAAGTACATGTGAGATAAAGGAACCACTGTATCGTTGATTTTTATATGTACATACTGGAAAAAAATTATTGTGTAGAGTTTAAGTAACAAATTCATGTATAAAAGGTTTCGAATAATAAAGAATCGGGGCAGTTGTTCTGATGAGTTTATTATCCGAGGTTTGCTAGGTGCGGACGAGCACAGTTCCAACCTCAGGATAACTGATTCATCAAAGAGCTTTTTCCATACAGTAGAAATGGAATTACACTGTCTTTCGTTTTACGGAGAAAGAAAGACCACGCGAGTTGTTGCTCTACGTTGGGCACTTCAATACGGGAGTGAAACATGGATGCGCAACGGAGTATGGGCGCTTCACAGGGTCGTATATAAAATCGATATTCAGGTTAACCTTTTATTTTTAATTTCGTGAGCTCACCGTTGCGGCCGTTCGATGGTCGACAAGCTGGGACGTTAGGGTTAACTGCTTCCGTATTCTCTGGAACGTTTCTTCAGGATCTCTTTATTTTTCTTCTATTATTTCTTCTGGGGTTTCATCGCTTCTAAAAGGTTTAATTCCCACACTTGACAAGGGAACCACTTCACTTTGTCGGTAAGGCCAATAGTCATAGTTCCAGGTCGGGGTAGTGGTACAAAAACGCGCGTGCAAAATTTTCTAGTTGTCCATCAAGCAAGCCTGCACCATTATTGAGCGGGCAGCCACATTCTTGGCGAAATACCAATTTTTTTTAAAGGTCCATGTCCCGGCGGAGGTGTTGCGTACCATCTACGGTGGAGTGCAGATGGATGACGGAACGTGGAGGAGGCGAATGAACCACGAATTGCACCAGCTGCTGGGAGAACCATCCATCGTCCACATTGCAAAAATTGGGTGACTACGGTGGGCTGGGCACGTCGTAAGAATGCCGCACGACGACCCAGTGAAAATGGTTCTAGAAAGCGACCCAACAGGAACAAGAAGAAGAGGCGCGCAGCGGGCAAGGTGGATCGACCAAGTAGAAGGTGACCTGCGGACCCTTCGCAGACTACGAGGCTGGCGACTTCTTCGGACAGCAGAAGACAACAAGGCCTTAGCCTGATTGGTAAGGTAAGGTATGTCCCGGCGGACCGTCAAAAGGGTTTTAGACCGAGAAAAGAAAGGACAACTATCCGCGAAGGTGGCCACAGGTCGTCCGAGGTCAGCTAAGGTTCCGAGGGTTATCGCTGCTATCAAAAGGAAGATTCGCGTGAATTCAGTGCGTTCAATAAGGAAAATGGCAAACGAACACGGAATCAGTGACTTTACGGCGTGATAAGGTGTCCAGACAGAGGCCACGTATTCCAGGATGCTACGTACCAAAGTACAGAACAATGTTTTTTGTGCAAAAATGTCTGTAAACTGGCACGTGTAGCGTCGAATGCATCCAAGAACCGTAGAAGCTTTAGCCGTGACAAGTGCAACATGTTCGTTGAATCTTAACTTCGAGTCAATAGTAACACCAAGATCACAAATTGAGGTAACACGCTCTAATGACACGGATCCAATTGTGTATTGGTGGTTGATGGTGGTGCTCCGACGGGAAAACGATATCACCTTGCATTTTCCTATGTTGACACTCATACCATTTTCTTGGCACCATATGAGTAGCCCATTTATGTCATTTTGCAGGGTGAGGCAGTCGAGTACGGTCACGATGACTCTGAACATCTTCATGTCGTCGGCGAACATTTGCTTAAATGAAGAAATCTGAAGGCACAGATCGTTGACGAAAAGGACAAACAGCATTGGGCCGAGCACACTTCCTTGCGGCACTCCTGAAGTAATTGCAAAGGCCTTCGAGCGTGCAGAATTGATCGAAACGAAAGAATGGCGGTCGGTAAAGTAAGAGAGAATCCAATCAACTAACCAAGTAGGGAATCCAATAGCTCTTAATTTTTCGGTAGCGTGCACGTCGATGTAAATGGAGTCCACCTGTCGCCGGGCTTCAACCTCTTGAAACAGAGTATTAGTGTAGCACAGCAAATTTGTAGTAGTAGAGCGGTGCTGGACAAACCCATGCTGGAACTCCGATATTAAAGGATGAACCACATTGTACAGAGCATTGTGCACTAAGGTTTCAAAGACCTTGCAAATGCAACAGAGAATTGATATTCCACGGTAGTTTTCAGCTCGGTTTCGATTACCCGCTTTATGGATTGGCACAATTGAAGCTGTCTTCCAAACGTCGGGAAATGATCGCTCAGTGAACGGTTGAATATGCAGGAGATCGGAGAAGCGAGTGAGCGTGCACAATATTTGAGCAGAGATGAGGGAATACCATCTACTCCAGGGCCTTTAGAAACATCGAGGTCATTCAAGGCTTTCATAACGTCGTCCGGTGAGAAGCGCAACGTTGGGATATTCAGGTTGTACTTGATCGAAACTTGAAGGATTTAGAGGTGGTGAATTTGTGTTGTAAACTGATTGGAAGAAGCTCGCAAACAAGTTAGCAACTTCGACAGGGGAGCTAGCAGCAATCCCGTTAAACTCAACTATGTCCGGAATACGATTACCAGACCGTTGTGATTTCACGAACTTCCAAAACGCCGATGGGTGCTGCTTCAGATTCGCTTGCGTTCGCTGGACGTACTCCCCATAGCTAGACCTCACTAGTCCGTTGTATCTCGTTTCAATTAATCGGAGACTATTTTTGCTCTCGTTGGTTCTGGTACTGAAATAGCATTTGCGCGACTTACGCAATACGTTCCGCAAATTACGTAGCTCAGGGCTCCACCAGGGTTGCACTGAAGTTAACCTCGTAACACGCCTCCGGAGAGGAACTCGCGCATAGAGTGTTTCATACAGATTGTCGTAGAATTGGTCAGCGTTGACAGAAACACCATCCAGAATCTGTTGCCAATCGATAGTGGACAGTTCATTATTCAACGAGCCGAAATCGCAGGGCCTGAAATCCAATTCAGGTGGATACGAATCACAGTCCAATATCATGGGCGGATTGCAGTCGGCATCAAGTCGTAAGATGATTGCTTGGATGAATAATAAATGCTTGGATTTTATCGCAATAAGTACACCACCGCCTCTGGGAAGCTGACTGGTAGCTCGATTACGGTCGCAGCAGAAGAAATGATAATCTGACGATAGCTCACAGTCCTGAATGTCCGCTCGAAGCCAGGTTTCGGTGAGAACCAGAACGTCGTAGTCGCATGTTGAAAGCATTAAGTGGAGCTCGGTTGTCTTCGTTCGTAAACCTCTTACGTTTTGGTAGTAAATGGTGAACATAGGATCAATTTGACTGCGAGGGTATGTGTATGCGCTGTTGCTGACATCGCTGGACAATGAGCTGGAAACCACGACACTATCAGGAGGCAGATGGAACGTCCAATCGAAGTACTTGATTGGCAACGCCAACTGGAAGAACCCCTCACTATTTCAGACTGCAGGGCCGAGACGACTTGTGTTCTCCCAAGTTGTTTGCTTCCTTTTCGGTGTACCCCCATGTTTGTCTTTTTCATCAGGGGCCACATTGCGCATCTCGAAACGAAAGACTTTTTGTACGAACGCTTGTATGAAAAAGTTTTCGTTTCGAGATGCGCAATGTGGCCCCAGTATGTCGCTTAGTTCGAGATCAAGAGCACATTGCTCGAAAAAACCTTGTGTTTTCAACCCTGCCATCCGTTTGTTACCCCTAACCTCGAGATTGCCACGAATAATCGGTCCCCGCTTTACTAACGTTAGTTTTAAGTAATTTTGTAACCCAAATGATGAACATCGGCTCCGCAAAGCTACGGCAAATAAGCCTGGAAAATTAAACGCATTATAAAAAAAATATTGACAGTAGTTTTAACGTTGATTAACGACACTACACACTTACACGGAACTATTAGCGGATAGTATAAAACGTACTATTCCGCGAACCGACACCAAACGTCACTCCTCCGGACTATTAATTTATAAAAGAGACCTGACCCTATTCGACCACCCCTTTTTATAGTGGTCGATGAGTCAGCTCAATTGAAGCGAGCCCATCATGATTATCATCACAAACACAGATGACGACGATGACGATGAATCACGATGATGGACGAACGATGACAGAAATGATGACTGTACGAAAACACGGGCGAAAACTTACACACTAGAATGGTTTCGGTTGGTATCAAACAACATTACTCATTTACTTCGACAAAGTGGCTGCATGCATAGCCCTAACGAATTCAAAATCCCTTACACTTGCTTCCGAAAATAAATAAATAAATATGAAAAATATTGAATATTAAATAAATAAATAAAAAATCTTATATTTACAGCCGGAGTAACAACAAAAATCAAAACAAATATTTTGATACACGGGATATCAACCAGGAGGTCTACAATTAACTGTTTTTTTTTCAGAGGTCAAAAGGACCTCCAACTAAGCCTCTGGGAACTGGTCTAGCCACGGTTACCGTCTGAGGAGGGCATTACATGTGCCATATTTTAAATGTACAGTTAATTGTACACACCCTTAAACTACAAAATGAAAAATAAACGTCACTCAAACTCTATACAAAGCGGAAACAGACATTTATTTGACATTAGAGCACCAGGGAAATCCTAAATGACACAAAACATAAATATTTACAATTTTTCAGTGTGTCTAAACCTTCAACTAGCCTTTCCTCCAAACAATTTATTGTGACGCGAAATTCGTCGGTCACAATTTGTGAAGTCCAAAATAAAAATCACTGGGAGAACTACTGATTTCGGGTCGGATGGAATAAAGTAGTAAAAGTAGTAGTAAAATAACGTTAATTATGATTTTACATTGTCTAAACATTTTAATTGATAAGCCTATCAGGCTCTTCATCTTTGTTTCATTTGTTATTCTAATTTACGTATTCACGTTTTTCCACTAGTCTACAGTTTTTCTACTACCCCTTGGGGTGTGTTATGTTTGAATTGAAAAAGTGCTAACCTACCTAACTACAAGTATAATTTAGCCTAACGTGCTAGATCACGTATAATCTGATGAGTTAATCTCATTTAGGTGTCTCTGAACCTTTCCAGGATAAAAACTCTCCGTTCTTTTAATGTCTGAATTCCAGCCAGAAGGTGGATCTCAGAATTTCTAGTTCGCGGGGGACTGTTTAGTATCATCCTAAGGATCTTGTTCTGGATCCTTTGGAGTTTGAGGGGATGGCATTTGGCGCAACTCTCCCAGATTGGCATACCGTACTCGATTACGGGAAGGATGATTTTTTTGTAGACAGCAAGCTGAAAAATGACAGGGTAGACCTCCGGTTGATAAGTGGATACAGGGATCTTATTGAAATGTTACACTTGGTTTTCGTTTTATCAACGTGCTCCCTGAAAATCAGCTAGCTGTCTAGTGTTAAGCCGAGGTAGTCTGCCTCTTTGGACCATTCCACCACTGTGCCGTTCAGGCAGATCTTATTATTCTCCGACGGAACAAGTCTGGGAGGTTTTGAGTGTGGAAAGATGATGACCTGGGTCTTTGCCGCGTTGATACTGATCTTCCAGCTGTTGAAATATTCAGACAGGACGTCCAGGCCCCTCTGAAGTTTGGCAGTCAGAGCTCCGATGGCCCTACCCTTGTAGACGATGGGTGTGTCGTCTGCGAACAGAGACAACGATCCACCATCAAGGAGAGCCAGCATATCGGAGATGAACAGGTTTTATAGAATGGGGACAAGGATGCTTCCTTGTGGAACCCCGGCACCGATGTTGAAAGCATCCGATGTGATGCCATTCAGAGAGACTCGGGACGTCCTGTCCGATACATAATTATTTATTATCTTCACTAGGAAGATTGGAAGACCGTACTGCTGCAACTTGAACACCAGGCCATCATGCCAGACATTGTCGAATGCTTTTTCAACGTCCAACAACGCCAAGGCAGATGTTTTCCACACAGACTTGTTTCGCCTGAGAATGTTTGGTACTCGAGTCAGCTGGTGGACGGTCGAACGACCTCTCCAAAAACCAAACTGTTCCTCGAGTAACAAGTTGTTTTCTTCGGCAGATGTTAGGAGCCAGTGGTAGACTGCTCTTTCGAACAGTTTTGATAACCCTGAGAGAAGGCTGATTGATCGATAACTTGAAGGAGAGGACGGATCCTTCCCAGGTTTCCGGTTGGGTATGACTTTAACTGACCTCCAACACGAGGGGAAGTAGCCAAGTCGGAGGCACAAATTAAAAATCAGTGCCAGATGGTTGTGGAATGTGTTTGAGTTCCAGATTCAGGATGATGTCGAAATCTTTAGGTTATGTTTTAGGTTATGATTTGATATAGACCAACAGTTTGTCAGCCGTAATCTGATGGAGATTGGTTGCGTTTACAGCAACTTCAGCTTTGTGAGGGCTGACGATGTTTTGTCCGAGATTATGGGAGCTGACGAAGTGTTGACCTATCGCGGCAGCCTTCTCTTCATGAGTTATCAGATGAAACATTGGGTCGCCGGGACTATCCAGTGGGGTCAGTGGTGGAATGGGTCTTGGCTTATTGTTAAGGATTTTGGTTAGTTTCCAAAAGGGTTTTGCACAATCTGGGAGAGCGGATCCTGTTAGCAAAGTTCTGATTTCTGAGGTTGTAACGGTTCACGCGTTACGAGGCCAGAATCAGACAACTTTCTCCACTTATGCGCCAAGCAAGCGGTTCTAATCTGCTTGCATGTGGATCAGCAAGTTTTCCCGGCGAGACTCCTCAAGGCGGGTCTTCCTGTTTCTCAAATAATCCCGACAACTCGCTTCGCAATCTACCGTCCCATTCGCAACCACAAAAGAAACCAACGATGGGAAAGATGTATCGACCGAAAATTAAACAACACGTTGATCAACCTCCGACTTTCTTTCGGTCTGTTGCTTGTGCTATTGAAATCTATTCGATATTACTTGCTTGAGCCTCCTGGATTTCATTTTTTTTTTTTATTGTTAGTGTTTCTCACCTTCTAGGTCTAATGTTTTTTTTTCTAGTTTAGCTTGTGCGGTTCCGTTTCTAAACTGTGAACGTTTATTAAAAACTAAATAAAATCTCTGACCTGGTTGATCCTGCGACGGATCGGCGAGTCCTTACTCGGATGTCCTTCCTCGATGGTACTGTTGCATACAGCCAACGGCTGGTCAGTGAGCGAGTCTAGCCACCGACGATGAGTGAGTCGATCGTATTCAGCGGTGTACTAGCTGGGACACTAATGCGAACTGGCAGTGCCACCTACCGGAATCTCGGCCGTGGTGTTGCAATCCTCACTGATTCGTACCGCTGTATCGGCGTTCGATCAAGGCGGTACCAAGTTGAACTATTGGAGAGTGTGTGTCCGTGGAAGCGGCGGCGAATTCGACGGCCAATTAGCCAAGCCACAGTTGGTGGACTGAACCGACACTCGAACGTGGGGGGCAAAAATAGCCGAGCAATCGATGGTGCGTATCCTTGTTGGCGTCAATCGAAATTCGCACCCGGTGTCCTGATGATATACGCGGTCAACTTTTGCACCGAATTCCCTTCGAGCCGAAGAGAGGCTAAATTCGGTAGTTGGCTTCCGAATTCCTCTCGGGAAGGCGCGGATGACCTTCGAATGGCCCTAGAGGGGCGAATGCTGGCACGACGACGAGGACAGGCCTACAAGCCGCCGAACTTCTGATTCGTCCCTAGTGTAGCGTGACAGGTCGCTATTCACTACACCCGGTGGGAACACCTTCACTTGAAGGATGATTGGTGTCCTTCAAGGAGAATTAATAAACGTTCGCATTACAAATATGAAAAAACGTGGCACTAGCACATAGTTAGGTTGTATTATATAATTCAATATTACCTGCGACTCGAGGGAATAGTACCCGTGCGGCAAAGCACAGCAGCACGGTTTTTTCTAGTCTTTTCCTGATTAAATTAATTAAATTTAGATTCATTTTCCAAAACTACATGGTATTATTTTTTTTTACTGACTATTCAATTAAAAAAAAAACTAATGCACAAGGGCCGTTTAATTTTCTCTTTTTTCCACCTTTAACTTTTACTGAAAATATAGTTCTAATTTCAAATTTAATTTCATTTAATGACACTTGTCCAATAACACTCACTATAGTTCCTGATTGGCGTTCACTCACTGCTTTAATGCACTAACTGACTTTTTTCTGGTACGTCTGTTCTATTCGCCGATCAGATAAAGAAGAGGTTGATCATCGCCTCATGGTATCTATTCACCCCAAACTTAGCCGACGCGGTTTCCCAGGCTTTTGTTCTCTCGGAATGTACATAATCAGTACGTCCTTGAGCTGGCTATTCGTTATCATTTCTTAGGTAGAGAGATGAGCCAAATAGGATTACATAACGAGTTGTTTTTTTAAATTTTGTGGTTCAACCTCTCACCACTAGGGGCGCTCAGATCAAACGAAAGTGCAAGAATAACCCTTGCTATTCCCATGCTTCAAATTAAATATTCTGCGGCATGGGGCAAAAAAATAAAGTAAGTTGTACATAATTTTAGCCTGGTATCATTTTGTAACATCGTTACATTTCCCCCTTACTTCGTAAAAAAAATATAAGTTTACCAATATTTTTTTTGGAGACACATCTATTCTTTTACTTAAATTTTGTACGGAACAAAACCCAAAAAGGAAAACGAATCCAAAATAAATCTCACCTTTTCTACTAGCGACTTCTATCCATATTGTATTGGAAAGTGGCTAAAGTTGGTTTTCAAAATTCACTTCAGTTTCATTTTACACTAAGTTAATTCTAAATTGTTTTTTAATATCTTAATTTTTTACTTAAATTACAGGTATTTTACTCTAGCTATATTTAAACTATTCATTTGCCTTCAATTTTCGATTATTCGCCGAACCATTTTAAATTTTTGTGTTGTTCTCCGGATTACCTTCACACTATTATAACCTTCTTCTGATTCTGCTTCGTCCTCTTCTTTCTTCAACCAAAAGTTGCCTATCGACCTATTCAGGTATTCGCAGATAATATTCCGCTAAACATACGACAAACAATTGGAGATAAAACTCCTCCGTCAAGTAACCACTCGACTATACAACGCAACGAATCGTACCGAACTGGAACACTTGGTTCGCTATTTCAGATTGCTATCCGAACAATACTTTGCAACTATCCGTCCTTAAACTACTCTCTACTATTGACAAATTCACTCAACCAAACGGTAATCCGGTATACTACCCAACGACGGTACTTCTTCTACTGCCCGCCTCAAATCTGCTTTATCGACCTATTCTTACAGACGACCGATCCCGGCTGCGGCTAGTTATAATATGGAAAAGAACCGGGAAAATTTTATAAAACTAATCTATTTACATTCTAACATCCTGATCTCCTACTTTGGGATCAACAACGGAGGAAACAGCGAACTGACATCTCGACGTTGGATCTTATTTGTTTACCTCGGAAGTGTTTTTTGTGGGTCACCCTCATAGTTTGTGCTTTTTCAACACCGTCATAGCTGGGTCACGCTGGAGATGTTGAGGTCTTATTTGTTCTTGTGGAGGATTCCAGGCCTCACGGTTTGGCTCTGGCTGGTGATTAATTTCCTCCGGTTGGCGGGCACCGAGGGGTGGGTCTTGGTTTCTTCTCTGAAACTCCTGCATACCTTCCGCGATTCGAAGCATCATTCTCTCCATCTGATTGGACAACACATTTTCAACAATTATGCTAACATCGGCTCTAAGTCGAGTGTTGTCCCCAATCGTAGGGGTGTCTGGACTTACTTCCTCGATTACGGGGTCCCTTAGTTCCGACGTGAACGACATTCGATCTTCCTCTGAGATGGAGCTCAACTCGTTTTCTAGTGGTTCAAAATCTTCCAGAGTTGGGTTCGTAGAACGGTTCTGGCTCTGGCTCCTATTCAGAAGGGAATGATTTCTCGGATTTTCGAATCTACTCGCCGGCACTGATGTACGGTTAGTAAGACTAGTCCGGGGAGCTGGTCGCGGTTGATCCTCTGAAGACCGTGGAAACTCTAATGCGGGGTTCCTTGGAATCCTTCCCAGACGAAATGGTGACAGTGACCTGTCTCTAGGCACCGTTCTCATAATTGGGGTTCGATCTTCCGGATCGCCGAACGTGTCGAAGAGGAACTCGATCTCTTCTATCACCTCCTCCTTCATCTTCGCTTGTTCGGTGTCAATAGCATTCAACCGCATCACTCTAAACCGTAAATGACGCAATCGTGAAATTAAGTGTTGCCTTGATTCCTCCATCTCGAATGCCTGCCTGATTGTAATCAATTTTACCTGGATGACCGACAGCTCATCAGCTATTGTTTTGTTGGATTTGATAATTTTTGGACTCAGAATTTCATCGAGTTGGAGTCTTCTTAAAACTCCCCAGCAATTCATATTGAACCTCATCCGCAAGCAAGTCTCCGGGGTTGATATACGACCCTAGGCCAACTTGGTTAGTAGAGTAAGCCATGATGAATCGCGTCAAAAATAGCAATTTCAGATCACTTATTCACCAATTAAAAAACATTAAAAAAAAATCCAGAAGGTTCAAACAAGTAATATCGAAAAGATTTCAATAGCACAAGCGACAGACCGAAAGAAAGTCGGAGGTTGATCAACGTGTTGTTTAATTCTCGGTCGATACATCTTTCCCATCGTTGGTTTCTTTTGTGGTTGCGAATGGGACGGTAGATTGCGAAGCGAGTTGTCGGGATTATTTGAGAAACAGAAAGACTCGCCTTGAGGAGTCTCGCCGGGAAAACTTGCTGATCCACATGCAAGCAGATTAGAACCGCTTGCTTGGCGCATAAGTGGAGAAAGTTGTCTGATTCTGGCCTCGTAACGCGTGAACCGTTACATTTTGGCGCCCAACGCACAACAAATCCTAGCATGGATGGTTTTTGTTAGGCGATTACAGTGGGTCTTAAGGACAGGCAGACCAGAGCGTTGGTACTGCCTTCGAATGGAGTTACGGAGTCTAATGAGATTTTTGGTAATTCTGTCAAGGTTCAGAGTATTGCTCATCTGTCTGGATACTAGCACGTGTTGTTCCCTGGCCCGGGATATCACCTGCTCGATCGAACGCAGACACCGGTTAACGTCTTTGTGCGTCTCCGGAAGGACACCGTAGTCGATAGTGGAGTCGACAGTGGAGTCGACACAGTGATGGAACTGATCCCATCTGACGCGATGGTAGTTGCGTCGGAAAGCTTAGAATCGGTTGACGGATGAGCCTACATCGGCCACCACCGGATAGTGGTCCGAACTCAGCTCCTGGTGGGTCACAGGTTGCGAGATGTTGTCTCCCAGGTTGCTGACGAAGATTTCGATGGTGGAGTGTACGCCAGACCGGCTCAAGCGGATGGGAGAGTCCAGGTCGCAGGTCGTCGTTCAGGATTTTGCCGTTTTGGTTGCGTCGACTGTTGCCCCAAGGCTGGTGTTTGGCGTTCAGGTCGCCAGCGATGATGTACTTCTCACGGTGTGGAGCCTAATGCAAATAGGACCTTTTGAAATGTTTGTCTAGAATTATGTGTGTATTGTTTTTCTGTAATATATTTATTATGTCACGCTCTATTGGTGAAGGGATGTGGGATTCTGAGGCAAGCAATGCATTTGAACATTTCCTGCGGTTTGGTTAGAGAGCGTATAGGGCGTCGTTGGCCGTGGCACATTTCGAGTATGAGAGAATGATTGCAGTTAGATCAAAACTGCTTGAGAAAGATGCAAGTACTTTCGCAGATTACTCTAAATTGCGATAGTATAGGTATGATCGCAGATAAGCAGACATAACACTCTTAAAATACATGCACATGTGCATCAAAATCGCTTTTAACGGTCAATTTAAATGTTTCTTAGTTGGTATTACCACGTAGCGCAAATGAGCTCGTTCATTCGCCGCTTCAATGTGGTCGCACAACTCTTGAACAGCCATCCCATACTCAATAAGTGCTTCCAGCTTATCTCCTCGAGGAGCAGGCATCGCTCTAACCTTCTGCAACAGGGCGTTGATTAGTAACTCAGGACGCCCATATCGCATGCGTAGCGTCTCTAACACTTGCGGAACCGCTGCGGAAAATACTAGACGACTGCGAACAGTATCTAACGCACGCCCTCGCAAGCATCTTTGGTTAGAGGCGAACCATGTTCTCTCCGTGAGTATAACCGCACGTTTCGTGTACTCGAAATTGGAAATGAATATCGGCCATTCAGCTGGATCCCCAGAGAACATAGGAAGGTCTCGAGCCAAAGACTGACGAGAAGAAAGTTGCTGTTGTGTGGGCTGCAGCTCTAGTGCTCTCTCTGGTTCGTCCAAGTTTGATCGTGGAATACCAAGTAATATCGGAAGGTCACCAACCGGCTGCTGCACCAAAGATGGCTGCATCGGAAGCTGTTGCACCGGAAACTGCGTCAGAGGCTGCACCGGAAACTGCTGCATTGGAAGTCGCTGCATCGGAGGCTGGTGCATCGGAGGTTGGTGCATCGGAGGTTGATGCATCGGAGGTTGGTGCATCGGAGGTTGGTGCATCGGAGGTTGGTGCATCGGAGGTTGGTGCATCGGAGGTTGGTGCATCGGAGGTTGGTGCATCGGAGGTTGGTGCATCGGAGGTTAGTGCATCGGAGGTTGGTGCATCGGAGATTGCTGCATCAGAAGCTGTTGCACTTGAGTCTGCTGAATCGAAGACCGCTGTAGTGGAGGCTGCTGCACTGGAGGCTGCTGCACTGGAGACTACTGCACTGGAGGCTGCTGTACTGGACGCTGCTGCACTGGAGGCTGCTGCACTGGAGGCTGCTGCACTTGAGGCTGCTACACTAGAGGCTGCTGCACTGTACGCTGCTGCACTGGAGGCTGTTGCACTGGAGGCTGCTGCACTTGAGGCTGCTGCACTGGAGACTGCTGCACTGGAGGCTGCTGCACTTGAGGCTGCTGCACTGGAGACTGCTGCACTTGAGGCTGCTGCACTGTACGCTGCTGCACTGAAGGCTGCTGCACTGGAGGCTGCTGCACTTGAGGCTGCTGCACTGGAGACTGCTGCACTTGAGACTGCTGCACTGGAGGCTGCTGCACTGGAGGCTGCTGCACTGGAGGCTGCTGCACTTGAGGCTGCTGCACTTGAGGCTGCTGCACTTGAGGCTGCTGCACTTGAGGCTGCTGCACTGTACGCTGCTGCACTGGAGGCTGCTGCACTGGAGGCTGCTGCACTGGAGGCTGCTGCACTTGAGGTTGCTGCACTGGAGACTGCTGCACTTGAGACTGCTGCACTGGAGGCTGCTGCACTGGAGACTGCTGCACTTGAGGCTGCTGCACTGTACGCTACTGCACTGAAGGCTGCTGCACTGGAGGCTGCTGCACTTGCGGCTGCTGCACTGGAGACTGCTGCACTGGAGGCTGCTGCACTGGAGGCTGCTGCACTGGAGGCTGCTGCACTGGAGGCTGCTGCACTGGAGGCTGCTGCACTGGAGGCTGCTGCACTGTACGCTGCTGCACTGGAGGCTGCTGCACTGGAGGCTGCTGCACTTGAGGCTGCTGCACTTGAGGCTGCTGCACTGGAGACTGCTGCACTGGAAGCTGCTGCACTTGAGGCTGCTGCACTGGAGACTGCTGCACTGGAGGCTGCTGCACTTGAGGCTGCTGCACTGGAGACTGCTGCACTGGAGACTGCTGCACTGGAGGCTGCTGCACTGGAGGCTGCTGCACTGGAGGCTGCTGCACTGGAGGCTGCTGCACTGGAGGCTGCTGCACTTAAGGCTGCTGCACTGTACGCTGCTGCACTGGAGGCTGCTGCACTTGAGGCTGCTGCACTGGAGACTGCTGCACTGGAGGCTGCTGCACTTGAGGCTGCTGCACTGGAGACTGCTGCACTGGAGGCTGCTGCACTGGAGGCCGCTGCACTTGAGGCTGCTGCACTGGAGACTGCTGCACTGGAGGCTGCTGCACTGGAGGCTGCTGCACTGGAGGCTGCTGCACTTGAGGTTGCTGCACTAGAGGCTGCTGCACTGGAGGCTGCTGCACTGTACGCTGCTGCACTGGAGTCTGCTGCACTGGAGGTTGCTGCACTGGAGGCTGACGCACCGAAGATTGTAGGGGTGCATATTGGGCTATCGTCAGAGGGAAAGGTGTACTTTGTCTAATAGTCTGTTGCTGTAACAGGTTGTTGCTGATTACCAAATTAGAGCGCGCGTGGGCTAAACGCTGCTCGTTTGAGAGAATTTGCATGGTTGGTTTTGGATTTGGATGAGAGGCATTGTTTTTCTTCGAACTATTGATTGGGTTCTCAGAGGCATGACACTTACCTGGAGGAAACACACTAGGGTAGTGCTTCGGAATGGCACCTAGTACCGATGCGTTGGGCACTTCATCCCGGTTTCTGGCTGTTCCTTCAACATTCAATGCGCCCGCCTGGGTAACTGACGACGGCACCCTTGATAAGCGATGCACGGTTGACTGCATTCCTTCGATTTCCGTCCTGCATAGCCCCAATTGGCGTTGCAAATCATCCAACTGAGGGAAGGTTGGCTCCGATTGCTCTACACAACGCTCCAGTCTCACTCGTAGCTCACGTATCATGTCCCAGGCCTTCCGTTGATCAATATCAACTTCCACGATACTCAGGTCTATTAAATCGCCTTCGCTGGCATTCAACACGGAGATAGTTGGGTCCCGAAGAGGAGAACTGTGTTGTTGGATGTCTAAGTCTGATAGTGACCCCGACGGTAGTTCTTCGGGAACACCTCCTACAGCACCAACATCAGGATCCGTTTGGAGGGGATGAGAAATATGCTGCTGAACCGCTGAAGCTGCTGGCACTTGTTTTTTTCCTGCCGCGCTAATTTCCAGATTCGCGCTGCTCCCAATCCACTCTTGTACCCTTTTTCGACTGTTTCCACAACTCACCCGGCTTCTTTTTTCCTCCTCGATGGCAATTGTAGCTTCCAATAGCTTTCGTTGCTCCAGCAAGAACTTCTTTTCAAGTTCCACTTCCACGCGCAGTTTCTCTAACTCCTGACGCTCGCGCAGACGTGCCATACTCTCTGACAAATGTGACGAAGATCGACTCGCGATGCTGGCTCTCGACATAGCACGAGAAGGTCGTTTGCATCGCATGAATCGCATTGGACCATATTGTCCGCTTCATCTGGCCTATTACAGCCAGCGCATCCATCTTGCTTTCTGGTCATAGAATGATGACTCATCATGTTGAAATTTTGAAGATTGTTGCGACAGCTATAAATGAAAACCAAGGCACCGACTTCTGTAGCTAGATTTATTTACGCTTCAAACTGCAACAGTAGGTTTAGTTTAGTTTATGATTAGTTTTAACATTAGGATAATCACTTACATTTCAGTGGCCCTTGCAATTCTATCGGCCTTTCACTTTCACTGTCCAACTTCAGGTAAGGTTTAGGTTCTACGTAGTTTGTAAGATTTGCATTATATTTATATTCTAGTTCTAGTTTTAATTCAATAGCCTTTCTTACCTTCACTAGTTCTTAGTTAGATAAGACACTAGATTTTAGACACTAATTAGTAGAATTAATAGAGTAGCACTCTAGAATAACGAATTAAATAAACTTTCAATATAAACGTCCACCTCATGTGGATCGACAAGTTTTTGTTCATCTATTGTCCATTTGTTTTGATTTACAAAATCCCACTCATGACATATTATCAATAGCGTCGGCTTATCAGTCAAGCGGTGGAACCGGTTGGGATAGAGTGACCAACTCGACGGTACCGGTGTTAACAATGGTATTGTAACTAATATTATATGTGCTTCATTTTGATTTGGGATAAGTGTTTGAACTATGGCTCGGGATTTCCACTGTAGCGTGCTTCTGTTGTGACATATCCAAACGTAATTTTGTGGGACGACATAGTGGAAACGTGTGGGCGTAGTTGGAGCATATACCCTATGTAATTTAAAAATGGATACTAACTTCAAAGTGGAGCATTTTAGTAACTAGTGGATGTCACCTGGGACGAACTAATATATAATAAATATAGGTCAAATTCAAAAACAACTTTAAACACGTTTAATTTTAGATTACATGCACAAGTGCAAGTACTTAATGAAGCATGGGCTATAATTGATTAGGTGGATTAGAGATTTGAATTATTTATTCAATTAGGCTAATGAGGTAGCATAATCAACAAACGAACTTAAATAAGAAAATTTAGACAGCCTAATAACATTAAGTAGATTACCACAAAGACAACTAGCCTTTAAAGCAACTGGCAAGTAGCCTTTTCAGATATTGTCTGTTTATTTTGATGGTTGCTTTAAAATATCAATTTGGTATGGATGAATCAGTGGGAGATGGATTTTTGGTTTCTAGTACTATGTGTCATTTCTTCAAAACCCCCCAGTAACCGACCGCTTCAATCCCTTCCTTTTCCCATGGCGTTCAAGTGGTCCGCATAGACTATTCAGCCATTACCCTTCCTTTATCCTCGGCTTTGGATTGACTTACGCTGCCATTGCCCCACCAAACGCTGCAAAATGAAAATGAAAATAATACAAACCGGTCGATGACTTCGAGCCTTTGACCAACGGTCAAGGTCTTCAGCTATCGTTTCTCAAAACCTTCCATAGCGAACCACTTACTAGTGAACTGATAATTCGGAATGATTCAATTTTCACAGAACACGGAAGTTGTGTCAGTTTCACATCGAGTCATGGAAACAAAATAACACTGCACGCAACATTAACTTTATAGACATATCGTCTTATGGACTTATGAATCCATCGAGTTAGAGAAAATTTCAAGTTATAGAAAACCGAGTTGTGGAGAGCTTACTGTATGATCAGAAAATACTAAAGTTTAGGTTTTTAGTATGTAACTATTAGCAGCGCCGGTGGTGTAGTGGTAAACGTGATTGCCTCTCACCCGAGCAGGCCTGGGTTCAATTCCAGTTGGCGCCGCCGGAATGTTCTGAGGCAGAAAATCTCTGATCACGCCTTCCTAAGGGAAGTAGAGCTGTTGGTCCCCGGCTCATGAGTTTGATGGGCCGATAGGTAGGGTCCAGGTGTAGGAGCTGCCTCCCTGGCATCGGTAGCATTGGTGCTCAACACGGAAAACAAGATCGACAGAAAACAAATCAAGGAAAAAAAAGAATATAACCATCAGATTTTATTTATAAAGTAGTATTCGGCATGCAATTTTTATTTATTATTATTTTGATAATTTCCTTTTTATGTCATACAAATCCATATGAACATTTCTACCCGGGTGTGCTATACTCCCTGCTAGAAGTGTAAGCCAATTTAATGGGAGCAGAATCCCTCTCATACCATTTCGACTACTGGCTGTGGTTGTTTTTTTTCTTATAAAAATGCTCACGGTTTGGTTATCATCAATCAAGGTGGAAGCCTTTTTAACGATGATTTCGGATTAAATATAGAACTCTCTCTTAACGTTTGCAATATTTAAAATCTCAATTTTAAATTTAGACCATCGAGTTATGATTCTCCAGTAACTCAAAAATTGGATGATCCAATCAATTGAACAACCTCAAGGAAGAAGCCACACTGCACTCAGCAATTTAATGAAATTTAATCTTATTTCAACATGCGTGCTTCAAATTTCGCAACGAGATATACGATGGCCTACATTTGATTTCATTGTATAAAGAACCGCCTGTGCCTTACTTCTGTACCTATGTGCAGCAAGATTCTATCGCAGTGCCCGAGGGCCACAAAAACCTATTCCACTCTCGGGCCCATTCGCATGGCTGGCTGGTTGGCTGGCATGTGAATTCTGATAAACGGCCCTAAAAACCTGTCGACCTACCTGGACGACCTGGGCACCGACGACGACGACGACGCATGCATGCATGCTTTTATATTATAGCACCATCATTCTCCCATATATTCAGACATACATATTTGCATGTGAGCTTTTGTTTTCTCCAGCATAAATTATCGATCGATTACATCATGCGATGAAACATGAGTTTGCTGTCGTTTATGGGTAAACCGGGCCGTAAATCAAAAGTTAGTCAACAAGTGCATCGCCTCTTCTTCGGCTGCCCCGTTTGTTGCTGGTGCCATGAATACAATATATAGGTACCTACATATATTGCCTATATAGAATCATTCTACTTTATAGTAGACACGTGTTTATGCGAACAAGTACAATATATCTATATCTACCTGTCGAAGAGAGGCATCCGGAGAGAGTAAACAGTAGGTTTGTGGGTCAGATTTTTAAAGATTCGATACGGTCGGTTCACTGCATTGAACACAGTTCATTGAAGCAGCAGAATGTCTCCTCAGGCTATCGATGATGGGATCGATTGGAATACCTTGTAGTAGCTGGGTGGTTAGGGTGGACCTTCAGTTAACGAACCTATTTTGAAACCGATAAGTCCTGTGAGCAACATGCCTCCCCTCTAACAAGGAAATGACATTAACTTTACCGATTAAATGATTTATGCATACCGCCGTACCACAGCCTTCACAAAGGTTAGGTTCTTCAACGAGGTCGATCTTCCAATATGTAGGCGAACCCAAGGCCGTCTTTGAACCGGTGCTCATTTCCTCGTTGGTTGGTTGGTTGGTAGGTTGGTTTAGTGCAATATCTTTTCTCCATCAGCAATAAGCTACCGATTCACTAAAGAAGCATGATACACGATGGGGAGGGCGAGGACCACTCGAGAATTGCTATAGCTGCCCGCTGCAGAGGATGCACCTTTGTCGGTATTTTATTTATGCCTTATTTAATGAAAGGCTTTGAATAAGTAAGGAGATTAAGTGTTTTTGATTAAAATTTAATGCGTTGCCTCCCGGTCGATCGGGGATGGAGCGGCTTACCCAACGGTACGGTATTTAAATAGGGACTGTCAGTCACAGCCAGGGCCGGTCGGTTGGAGATTTGGATGAATGGGATGCTTTTTTGTAGTCATTGTCATTGATGTGTGAATTTATATATAATATATGCAATTTGAATTTTTAACGGTGGTTGATTTCATGTACGTCTATATACTTTGAATCACATAATTTTGCCCAAAGATAAGCGATTTTATCGTAATTTGTATTCCAGCCTTTTTGGATCACATCAGTCGAGAATGACAATCTTCAGTTAAGTTCCCATTTAACTAAATCAACATCCTTCATTGTTCAATAACCTTTACATTATGCAGGCCAAATAATGCTTGTGCTACGTGAATCAAGAATTAATTTTATGTCAAATTTACGGCAACATATTATGCGTAGCATATCGCACGAACAAACAACAAAACACAACCTAAATCGCTCATCCAACCATAAAATAACCCCCAACCAGGCGTGAGAGCTACAATTATGTTATCATGCTGACATTTTTAGGTTTTCATTTCGTCGTTCTGAAAGCTCATCACGACACCACTGCTGGTGCCCCCCCAAGTGAAACTTGTTCTGCTCTTCAGTGCATAATGGCAAGAAGCACGATTCGGGACTAGTTTTTCGTGAAACGATGCATTTTTAATGGTTCTGATACTGCTCCCAACGAAACTTGATTTTGTAGAATAATGATCGTTTCACGACACATACACATTTGTAGAAACATTTGAATTAATATGTCTGAGGGAAACTCAAATTGGTTTGAGACAGGAGAAAATCGTTTGGTTTTAACTGTTCATAAATAAGATGTTAATTGTTTTTCGTTCTGGAATATTTCATTTTCAAAACTATCGCTCAAACCTGTTGCCGGTGAAAGTGTGAGCAACACGAGGGTACCACAATGTGAATGAACACAAATCTGTGGGGCACCCCATGTGAGATGGTTTATGTACCTAATAAATCAATGATTTGTTTGAATGTTTGCATTAATTTGATTCTTGTTAACTTAATTAGAACCCAATTTATTATCTGTCTGTCTGTCTGTCTGTCTGTCTGTCTGTCTGTCTGTCTGTCTGTCTGTCTGTCTGTCTGTCTGTCTGTCTGTCTGTCTGTCTGTCTGTCTGTCTGTCTGTCTGTCTGTCTGTCTGTCTGTCTGTCTGTCTGTCTGTCTGTCTGTCTGTCTGTCTGTCTGTCTGTCTGTCTGTCTGTCTGTCTGTCTGTCTGTCTGTCTGTCTGTCTGTCTGTCTGTCTGTCTGTCTGTCTGTCTGTCTGTCTGTCTGTCTGTCTGTCTGTCTGTCTGTCTGTCTGTCTGTCTGTCTGTCTGTCTGTCTGTCTGTCTGTCTGTCTGTCTGTCTGTCTGTCTGTCTGTCTGTCTGTCTGTCTGTCTGTCTGTCTGTCTGTCTGTCTGTCTGTCTGTCTGTCTGTCTGTCTGTCTGTCTGTCTGTCTGTCTGTCTGTCTGTCTGTCTGTCTGTCTGTCTGTCTGTCTGTCTGTCTGTCTGTCTGTCTGTCTGTCTGTCTGTCTGTCTGTCTGTCTGTCTGTCTGTCTGTCTGTCTGTCTGTCTGTCTGTCTGTCTGTCTGTCTGTCTGTCTGTCTGTCTGTCTGTCTGTCTGTCTGTCTGTCTGTCTGTCTGTCTGTCTGTCTGTCTGTCTGTCTGTCTGTCTGTCTGTCTGTCTGTCTGTCTGTCTGTCTGTCTGTCTGTCTGTCTGTCTGTCTGTCTGTCTGTCTGTCTGTCTGTCTGTCTGTCTGTCTGTCTGTCTGTCTGTCTGTCTGTCTGTCTGTCTGTCTGTCTGTCTGTCTGTCTGTCTGTCTGTCTGTCTGTCTGTCTGTCTGTCTGTCTGTCTGTCTGTCTGTCTGTCTGTCTGTCTGTCTGTCTGTCTGTCTGTCTGTCTGTCTGTCTGTCTGTCTGTCTGTCTGTCTGTCTGTCTGTCTGTCTGTCTGTCTGTCTGTCTGTCTGTCTGTCTGTCTGTCTGTCTGTCTGTCTGTCTGTCTGTCTGTCTGTCTGTCTGTCTGTCTGTCTGTCTGTCTGTCTGTCTGTCTGTCTGTCTGTCTGTCTGTCTGTCTGTCTGTCTGTCTGTCTGTCTGTCTGTCTGTCTGTCTGTCTGTCTGTCTGTCTGTCTGTCTGTCTGTCTGTCTGTCTGTCTGTCTGTCTGTCTGTCTGTCTGTCTGTCTGTCTGTCTGTCTGTCTGTCTGTCTGTCTGTCTGTCTGTCTGTCTGTCTGTCTGTCTGTCTGTCTGTCTGTCTGTCTGTCTGTCTGTCTGTCTGTCTGTCTGTCTGTCTGTCTGTCTGTCTGTCTGTCTGTCTGTCTGTCTGTCTGTCTGTCTGTCTGTCTGTCTGTCTGTCTGTCTGTCTGTCTGTCTGTCTGTCTGTCTGTCTGTCTGTCTGTCTGTCTGTCTGTCTGTCTGTCTGTCTGTCTGTCTGTCTGTCTGTCTGTCTGTCTGTCTGTCTGTCTGTCTGTCTGTCTGTCTGTCTGTCTGTCTGTCTGTCTGTCTGTCTGTCTGTCTGTCTGTCTGTCTGTCTGTCTGTCTGTCTGTCTGTCTGTCTGTCTGTCTGTCTGTCTGTCTGTCTGTCTGTCTGTCTGTCTGTCTGTCTGTCTGTCTGTCTGTCTGTCTGTCTGTCTGTCTGTCTGTCTGTCTGTCTGTCTGTCTGTCTGTCTGTCTGTCTGTCTGTCTGTCTGTCTGTCTGTCTGTCTGTCTGTCTGTCTGTCTGTCTGTCTGTCTGTCTGTCTGTCTGTCTGTCTGTCTGTCTGTCTGTCTGTCTGTCTGTCTGTCTGTCTGTCTGTCTGTCTGTCTGTCTGTCTGTCTGTCTGTCTGTCTGTCTGTCTGTCTGTCTGTCTGTCTGTCTGTCTGTCTGTCTGTCTGTCTGTCTGTCTGTCTGTCTGTCTGTCTGTCTGTCTGTCTGTCTGTCTGTCTGTCTGTCTGTCTGTCTGTCTGTCTGTCTGTCTGTCTGTCTGTCTGTCTGTCTGTCTGTCTGTCTGTCTGTCTGTCTGTCTGTCTGTCTGTCTGTCTGTCTGTCTGTCTGTCTGTCTGTCTGTCTGTCTGTCTGTCTGTCTGTCTGTCTGTCTGTCTGTCTGTCTGTCTGTCTGTCTGTCTGTCTGTCTGTCTGTCTGTCTGTCTGTCTGTCTGTCTGTCTGTCTGTCTGTCTGTCTGTCTGTCTGTCTGTCTGTCTGTCTGTCTGTCTGTCTGTCTGTCTGTCTGTCTGTCTGTCTGTCTGTCTGTCTGTCTGTCTGTCTGTCTGTCTGTCTGTCTGTCTGTCTGTCTGTCTGTCTGTCTGTCTGTCTGTCTGTCTGTCTGTCTGTCTGTCTGTCTGTCTGTCTGTCTGTCTGTCTGTCTGTCTGTCTGTCTGTCTGTCTGTCTGTCTGTCTGTCTGTCTGTCTGTCTGTCTGTCTGTCTGTCTGTCTGTCTGTCTGTCTGTCTGTCTGTCTGTCTGTCTGTCTGTCTGTCTGTCTGTCTGTCTGTCTGTCTGTCTGTCTGTCTGTCTGTCTGTCTGTCTGTCTGTCTGTCTGTCTGTCTGTCTGTCTGTCTGTCTGTCTGTCTGTCTGTCTGTCTGTCTGTCTGTCTGTCTGTCTGTCTGTCTGTCTGTCTGTCTGTCTGTCTGTCTGTCTGTCTGTCTGTCTGTCTGTCTGTCTGTCTGTCTGTCTGTCTGTCTGTCTGTCTGTCTGTCTGTCTGTCTGTCTGTCTGTCTGTCTGTCTGTCTGTCTGTCTGTCTGTCTGTCTGTCTGTCTGTCTGTCTGTCTGTCTGTCTGTCTGTCTGTCTGTCTGTCTGTCTGTCTGTCTGTCTGTCTGTCTGTCTGTCTGTCTGTCTGTCTGTCTGTCTGTCTGTCTGTCTGTCTGTCTGTCTGTCTGTCTGTCTGTCTGTCTGTCTGTCTGTCTGTCTGTCTGTCTGTCTGTCTGTCTGTCTGTCTGTCTGTCTGTCTGTCTGTCTGTCTGTCTGTCTGTCTGTCTGTCTGTCTGTCTGTCTGTCTGTCTGTCTGTCTGTCTGTCTGTCTGTCTGTCTGTCTGTCTGTCTGTCTGTCTGTCTGTCTGTCTGTCTGTCTGTCTGTCTGTCTGTCTGTCTGTCTGTCTGTCTGTCTGTCTGTCTGTCTGTCTGTCTGTCTGTCTGTCTGTCTGTCTGTCTGTCTGTCTGTCTGTCTGTCTGTCTGTCTGTCTGTCTGTCTGTCTGTCTGTCTGTCTGTCTGTCTGTCTGTCTGTCTGTCTGTCTGTCTGTCTGTCTGTCTGTCTGTCTGTCTGTCTGTCTGTCTGTCTGTCTGTCTGTCTGTCTGTCTGTCTGTCTGTCTGTCTGTCTGTCTGTCTGTCTGTCTGTCTGTCTGTCTGTCTGTCTGTCTGTCTGTCTGTCTGTCTGTCTGTCTGTCTGTCTGTCTGTCTGTCTGTCTGTCTGTCTGTCTGTCTGTCTGTCTGTCTGTCTGTCTGTCTGTCTGTCTGTCTGTCTGTCTGTCTGTCTGTCTGTCTGTCTGTCTGTCTGTCTGTCTGTCTGTCTGTCTGTCTGTCTGTCTGTCTGTCTGTCTGTCTGTCTGTCTGTCTGTCTGTCTGTCTGTCTGTCTGTCTGTCTGTCTGTCTGTCTGTCTGTCTGTCTGTCTGTCTGTCTGTCTGTCTGTCTGTCTGTCTGTCTGTCTGTCTGTCTGTCTGTCTGTCTGTCTGTCTGTCTGTCTGTCTGTCTGTCTGTCTGTCTGTCTGTCTGTCTGTCTGTCTGTCTGTCTGTCTGTCTGTCTGTCTGTCTGTCTGTCTGTCTGTCTGTCTGTCTGTCTGTCTGTCTGTCTGTCTGTCTGTCTGTCTGTCTGTCTGTCTGTCTGTCTGTCTGTCTGTCTGTCTGTCTGTCTGTCTGTTTTTTTTTTTTTTTTTTTTTTATAGTAAGGTTTAGGAAAGCTTCAAGAAGCCTGGCCTGTAGTGAAGGTGGCACGGTGTGGTATCCACTAGTTGCCTAGTGCAGCTCCACTAAAACCCATTCCTTACTCTCTCCTCTGCCTGGATCCCCCCGGGACCACTGTGAAGCGACTACTTCGGGGGGTGGCTGTGCTCATGCACTTGTCGTACTCTCAGCGCTAGCTGGCGTTGCTAGATCGCTGCTCTTCTCTCCATTTACGCTGCAGCTCTGACATAATCTGTGTGACTGCCCTGCTGACGGCATTCCAAGAGTCCTCCTCTCGACACATTTCATCGACGACATTCTCCACGTTAAGGACGGGCATCTCCGTTCGCACTGCCTCGAACCTTGGACAGTCGAAGACCACATGCTCCGGCGTTTCATCGACGTTGCCACACTCCGGACAGAGGGGTGACGCTGCGTGTCCGAACCGATGCAGGTATTTCCTGAAGCAGCCGTGGCCAGACAGGAACTGCGTTAGGTGGAAATTGACTTCTCCGTGTTTTCTGTTCACCCAGGTCGAAAGAATCGGTATTAGTCTATGTGTCCATCTACCGTTCTCCGTCGTGTTCCACTCCTGTTGCCACTTAGCCAATGACTCCACTCTCACAACTTTCCGTACTCTTCCGGCTTCTCTCTGCCTGTAGCACTCGCTGTCCTCCGCCAGGGTGATGCCGATAGGGATCATACCGGCGATAACGCATACTGCTTCCGACGAGATGGTTCTGTACGCACTCACGACTCGCATGGCCATGAGCCGGAACGTACTGCTCAATTTCCTTTGGTTCTGCTTCGTTTTCAGCGCTTCAATCCAGGCTGGACCTCCATATCTCAGTATCGATGATGACACGCTGGCCAGAAGACGCCTCTTGCTACTGCTGGGACCAGCGTTGTTCGTCATGATTCTAGCTATCGCGTTGATGGCCTTCGAAGCCTTCTCACAGGCATATTCGACGTGGCTGTTGAAGTTTAGCCGGTCATCGATCATCACT
Organism: Ochlerotatus camptorhynchus; assembly: GCF_037179485.1. Taxonomy (NCBI): domain Eukaryota; kingdom Metazoa; phylum Arthropoda; class Insecta; order Diptera; family Culicidae; genus Ochlerotatus; species Ochlerotatus camptorhynchus. The sequence goes on from NW_027040840.1 coordinate 564,983, forward strand.
CCCAGGTATTTTAACACACGCTTCGAGGCTATGGTGTGCTCCCCGACGGTGATTTCTGCCCGCTGTACCGCTTTACAGTTACTGACCAATAACACTTCCGTTTTGTGGTGGGCTATTTGCAACTTCGCTCCTTTCATCCAGTTACCAATCATGTCGATTGCCTCGGTTGACAACACTTCCACCTCTTCCAGCGTCTCGCCTGTTACCGTCAAGACGACGTCGTCCGCAAAGCCAACGATCTCAACTCCTTTGGGCAGTTTCAGCGTTAGCACGCCGTTGTACATCCCGTTCCAGAGCGTTGGACCAAGGATGGAGCCTTGTGGAACTCCCGCCGTGATCCTAATCGATCTCTGTCCCATGTCTGTCTCGTAGACCAGAACCCGGTTCTGGAAATAACTCCTCAGGATCCTGCACAGGTAGTCAGGGACCCTCATTCTATGCAGTGCTTCGGTGATGGCCTCCCAGCTGGCGCTGTTGAACGCATTCTTGACGTCGATCGTTATCACGGCGCAATATCGATCTCCTCTCCGCTTCTGTTTGGACGCCTTTTCAGCTCTCTCGACCACTGTCCGAATTGCATCCACCGTCGATCTCCCTTTCCGGAATCCGAACTGCCTCTCCGACAATCCGTGCTCACTCTCCGTGTATTTCGTCAGCCTGTTTAGGATGATCCTCTCCAAGAGTTTTCCGAGTGTATCCAGCAGGCATATAGGCCTGTATGATGCTGGATCCCCCGGCGGTTTTCCTGGTTTCGGCAGCAACACTAGCTTCTGTATCTTCCACCTGTCAGGGAAGTGACCCTCGTTCAGGCATTTCTGCAGCACCATCCTGAACATGTCCGGGGATGACTGGATCGCCGCTTTCAACGCTACGTTGGGGATTCCATCCGGACCGGGAGCTTTCTTCACCTTCAATCCTTTCGCCACTACTACGAGCTCCTCGTTGGTGATTTCGACGTTATCTCCCTCTCCTTCTCCGTACGGTATAGGTGGCCAGGTTGTTGGGTCGTGCTTCGGGAAAAGTCCTTCCACGATGACTTTCAGCTTCTCTGGGCACATTTCAGCGGGCATCGTTGGACCTCTGATCTTCGCCATCACGACTCGGTATGCGTCGCCCCAGGGGTTGGCATCAGCGTCTCGACACAGCTCCTTATAACAGTTCGACTTGCTCTGCTTAATCACTCGTTTAAAAGCGGCCCTGGCCGCTCGAAACACTTCTCTTCGTTCCTCTCTGTCTGCTTCCGTTCTTGCTCTCTGAACACGTCTTCTGGCTCTGAGACAACTAGCGCGGAGAGTACTAAGTGCCTCGTTCCACCAGTAGACTGGACGCCGTCTGTTATTTGGCTCCAGTTTCCTCGGCATGGTCGTGTCACATGCTCTCACTAACGTTTCTGTCAGCTCGTCCGCATTTAGATCTACGGGACTCCCGTCCACACGAAGTGCCTCAACGAACAAATCCTTGTCGAAAGCTTTCGTCTTCCACTTTCGGTCACAAGTTCTCGTCCTCCGTACTGCCACAGTATTCCGTTGACCGATGCCATATCGTATCGCCTGATGGTCGCTATGGGTATATCCTTCGCACACTCTCCAATCCATGTTTGCCATCAGCGACGGACTGCAGAAAGTAACGTCGATAATGGATTCTCGGCCATCTCTGCGAAAAGTGCTGCTGGTGCCTTTATTGGCCAGCATAACTTCCAGTTTTGCCAGAGCTTCCAGCAGACTGTGCCCTCTTGCATTGGAACACCTGCTTCCCCACTCCACTGCCCAAGCATTGAAGTCTCCTCCGATGACTACCGGTCGTCGTCCGACCAGCTCTTCGGTAAGTCCATCAAGCATCTCGTGGAACTTCTCAATCGTCCATCTGGGGGGTGCGTAACAACTACACATGAAGATTCCGTTGATTTTGGCGATGACGAAGCCTTCGTATGAGCTCGCAACCACTTCTTGAATGGGGTATCTGCCCATAACTTGTATAGCTGCCATCCCAGCTCTATCCGCAACCCAGTTACCGTTATCGATACGGTTCCGCAATGATTGCAACGTCGCACTTTGTTTCTGTTGTCGACTGCCACAACAGTTGCTGAGCAATGTCGCAATGATTGAGGTTTATTTGGGTTACCTCCATTACTGTTGGCCTGCCATCGCCTTTTTGTATGCTAGGCATTTGAAGCCTCCCGTCGTATGATCGTTACCGTCCTCTTTTTTGCAGAGCATACACCTCGGATGCTTCGTGCAGCCTCTTGCAATATGGCCTTTCTCTCCGCATTTCCTGCACAGATCAGATCTGTCAGGGCCATTGCAGTTCCTCGCCTGGTGACCGAATCCCATGCACTTGAAGCATCGCTCCAATTGCTTGGTAACCCGAGGAGTGGCTTTCAGCGAGCACAATGACCAGCCAACCTTGACCTTGCCCGTCTCCAACAGCTTATTCGCTGCAGCTGTCGAAAGCCGTATAACCGCCGTTTGCATGCCGCCGTACGCCTTCCTCATGCGGATTGACATCGGGACATCTCCCAGATCGCAGTGCACTCTCAACGCACTTCTTAGCTCCTCTTCTGTGGTGATCTCGTCCAGGTCCCTGCACTCGACCACTGTCTCCTGGGATAGAGCTCTTACGCTCGCCCCTTCGCCAAGAGACTTTTCAACGAGCTCCTTGTAGGCTGAGCTCTTGATAGCAGGATCCTTCTTCAGCTCAAAGAGGATCTCGCCTTTCTGGGTTCGCCTGGTTTTCACCACGTTCTCTCCTAGTTGCTTCAACTCCGGATCCTCTCGTACCTTCCGGAGGAGTGCTGCATACGACGTTTTGTCCTTAGCTTCGACGATCAGAGCATCGCCCTTACTTCGCTCCTGACGAGTCCTGGGTATCTCCTTCTTCTGTTCAGCTTTCTTCTTCACGTCTTTTTCCTTCCGTTTTTTCCACTTCTCCTTTGGCTTCTCGACGGTACGCCAGCCTTCCTCCTTGTTGTCTTCTTTGTCGTTCTTGACTTTTTTCAACTCCTCTTCCTCTCCTGGAGTTTCCCTTTTCCTCTTCTCCGAGCGTGGATTTCGAGGTCCCTTTGGCGTCTCCTGTATTTCAGCTGCTGCTTTCTCCTTGGCCTCGATCAGTGCCCTTTCGGCAGTTACGGACCTCGTCCTCAGCGCATCCTGTTCACGTTCGGCAGCAATAATGGCGGATTTGATGCCCGTCACCATTTCCTTTATTGCCTTGTGGACGTTGCTCTTATCCTTGATGAAGTCATGGAGTTCATTGATCCTCCTCCTGACCTCCATCAATTTGGTCTTCCCAAGCTGCAATCCTTCTTGGGGTGTGCTACTGCTGGATTTCGGTGTGAACACCTGGCTTAGCATAAGACCTAGCTCTCCTTGGTGTCCTTGCTGCTCACCTTGGGGCTTACTGCTGCTGTTGGAACTCGCTGTTGCCTCCAGGTTCAACACTGGTGATCTCTGCAATATCCCGCTCCTTGCGAACACGTTCGCTCCTCCGTTTTCAATTTCTGGCGTCTTGCCGTCGTCCTTCATATTTTTTTGGGTTTTCTCATTTTCTTCTTTTTTGTTTTTTTCTCCGTTTTTCTCCATTCTGTTGGGTCCCCCCTCCGGGCCGCTATCTCCACTCGTTGTATGTAGTCGCCTATCGTGATCCCATGGTTATCTATGCAAGCAGGGAGGCCATGCTAGGGTTGACACGGTCCTTCATGGGGGCCGTGTTCAGAGCCAGATCGGCGTAAGTCAGGAATTTTACATCTGAGTCTACTACTCACCAATCACCAATTGGTGACGAGTTTTGAACGTATCCGGAGGCCTGCCAAGGTTTTACCGGGACGGGGGCAGCCGCACTATTAGCCCACTCGCCATTTCAAGAAGGTGTCACCCTTCTTTACTTAGGGAGCAGAATAGCACGACTGTCAGCCCTGTAGCGTGGTATCCAATCCATTGTGCCGTGTCGTGTCCATAGTTCCATGCCGTATCCAGTATGCCGTAATAAGGATCTTACTGGCGTCGATCCTAATGTGCCGGTTGGCACTCCTGCGGGTTGACGAAGCATTTCCTCGATCGCCGTGTTATGGTTACCGCGCCAGTGTTCGCGTCGCACCCCCTCACTTTGCTATTGTCAGAAGGACAACATTGCCCAGGCTACACCACGGGGAGGTGTGAGGTAGGAACTTGTGAGGACCAGAGATAGGAAAAACGCTCTTCCCAGGTTGTCAATTCACCATTTGTAGCCCTGTCTGTCTGTCTGTCTGTCTGTCTGTCTGTCTGTCTGTCTGTCTGTCTGTCTGTCTGTCTGTCTGTCTGTCTGTCTGTCTGTCTGTCTGTCTGTCTGTCTGTCTGTCTGTCTGTCTGTCTGTCTGTCTGTCTGTCTGTCTGTCTGTCTGTCTGTCTGTCTGTCTGTCTGTCTGTCTGTCTGTCTGTCTGTCTGTCTGTCTGTCTGTCTGTCTGTCTGTCTGTCTGTCTGTCTGTCTGTCTGTCTGTCTGTCTGTCTGTCTGTCTGTCTGTCTGTCTGTCTGTCTGTCTGTCTGTCTGTCTGTCTGTCTGTCTGTCTGTCTGTCTGTCTGTCTGTCTGTCTGTCTGTCTGTCTGTCTGTCTGTCTGTCTGTCTGTCTGTCTGTCTGTCTGTCTGTCTGTCTGTCTGTCTGTCTGTCTGTCTGTCTGTCTGTCTGTCTGTCTGTCTGTCTGTCTGTCTGTCTGTCTGTCTGTCTGTCTGTCTGTCTGTCTGTCTGTCTGTCTGTCTGTCTGTCTGTCTGTCTGTCTGTCTGTCTGTCTGTCTGTCTGTCTGTCTGTCTGTCTGTCTGTCTGTCTGTCTGTCTGTCTGTCTGTCTGTCTGTCTGTCTGTCTGTCTGTCTGTCTGTCTGTCTGTCTGTCTGTCTGTCTGTCTGTCTGTCTGTCTGTCTGTCTGTCTGTCTGTCTGTCTGTCTGTCTGTCTGTCTGTCTGTCTGTCTGTCTGTCTGTCTGTCTGTCTGTCTGTCTGTCTGTCTGTCTGTCTGTCTGTCTGTCTGTCTGTCTGTCTGTCTGTCTGTCTGTCTGTCTGTCTGTCTGTCTGTCTGTCTGTCTGTCTGTCTGTCTGTCTGTCTGTCTGTCTGTCTGTCTGTCTGTCTGTCTGTCTGTCTGTCTGTCTGTCTGTCTGTCTGTCTGTCTGTCTGTCTGTCTGTCTGTCTGTCTGTCTGTCTGTCTGTCTGTCTGTCTGTCTGTCTGTCTGTCTGTCTGTCTGTCTGTCTGTCTGTCTGTCTGTCTGTCTGTCTGTCTGTCTGTCTGTCTGTCTGTCTGTCTGTCTGTCTGTCTGTCTGTCTGTCTGTCTGTCTGTCTGTCTGTCTGTCTGTCTGTCTGTCTGTCTGTCTGTCTGTCTGTCTGTCTGTCTGTCTGTCTGTCTGTCTGTCTGTCTGTCTGTCTGTCTGTCTGTCTGTCTGTCTGTCTGTCTGTCTGTCTGTCTGTCTGTCTGTCTGTCTGTCTGTCTGTCTGTCTGTCTGTCTGTCTGTCTGTCTGTCTGTCTGTCTGTCTGTCTGTCTGTCTGTCTGTCTGTCTGTCTGTCTGTCTGTCTGTCTGTCTGTCTGTCTGTCTGTCTGTCTGTCTGTCTGTCTGTCTGTCTGTCTGTCTGTCTGTCTGTCTGTCTGTCTGTCTGTCTGTCTGTCTGTCTGTCTGTCTGTCTGTCTGTCTGTCTGTCTGTCTGTCTGTCTGTCTGTCTGTCTGTCTGTCTGTCTGTCTGTCTGTCTGTCTGTCTGTCTGTCTGTCTGTCTGTCTGTCTGTCTGTCTGTCTGTCTGTCTGTCTGTCTGTCTGTCTGTCTGTCTGTCTGTCTGTCTGTCTGTCTGTCTGTCTGTCTGTCTGTCTGTCTGTCTGTCTGTCTGTCTGTCTGTCTGTCTGTCTGTCTGTCTGTCTCGCGAATTAAAGCTCAATCTCAAAAACTAATAACACAAACAGGTAGATGAATGGTTCCTCTATCATATGGTCTAGTTTGTTGGTGAGATTGTTCTTTTATTCATGAGAAATCGACGATTGACATGTTTGTTTACAAAAGCAATTAAGCCCAAATCTCAAAGTTCTCTGGAATTATGAAAAATTCATACGAACATTCACTACATTTTCAAATGGAACGTGCTTACCAAATCGCATCGATGTCCAATGATGCGAGTTCATGCCTTATGAATTCAAATTTCACCACCTTAGCATTAATTTTAACCAGAAATGACTTAAATAAAAACCGGAGTTGACCGGCTCAAAACATAAATAAACTCTGACAAACACATTCTAACACTACACTGAACCAAATCATCCTCCATTTATAGAATGAAACATCATCCAATTTCAATGTTTCTTAGAACCGTATGACAAAATCAGTTGGATGATTTTCTATTCGGAAACATGTGAAGCTCTTTTGATTTGTGAATGAGTATTGTCATGTTTTTGTATGTATTTTTGTAGCAATAAATATGATAGATATAATGAAAACATTCCGTATGAAAACGAATGGAATATAATTTGAAATAGCCCCATAACTAAAAATTTTAGTCTAAAATCATTTGATTTCAACTGTAAACTGTAAACGAAGAAAAATGATAACATGCAGTATGTGAAAGCTTGAGGGCAAAGTTGTTATATATTATCAAAGGTCTTAAGAGAATTGAAATGCTCAGATGTAAGAATACGTATCATTTTGCTAACCCACATGCATTTAATGTTCAAGAATGTCAGTATTGAGAACGATCAGCGCTACTGAATTTTACAACGAGGCCAGAAGATAAGTTTTCTTCCAGATGCACATGCACGATGAGACTATTGAAGTTTTCTCATTATTTCCCTACGGATACGATTCCCAAGAGCCAGAGCAATCACTCCTGTAATGACTTCGTTGACAACTCCTGGGAGGTCTACGAAGCCATCATCAATCTGCTGTATAACTACATCTTTGCCCCTCAGTTGGCTCTACCTCACCATCATCATTCTTCTCTGAAGGACCCAGCTCAGTTTAAATCACAACTTGTAAATAATATAATCATAAATATATTGTAAAATATGGCTTGATGTTGTGCACCTGATTCTCATCCGAAAATCGATCATAAAATTTCAATTTAATAACTAGTTGAAAATAATAGGATAATCCTATGAATTTATGTTTGATTTATGTCTACTTTGGTTTTCGCAAATCGATCTAAAATCATTTATCATTTCATTTTGTTCATATTCCACCAGATGATAAATTGAATGACGATCCTATCAAAATCATCTGATAATAGTTATAGGGCTTGAGTGAGGCAATAATCATTCGATGCCAGGATGATGTTTTGGTTCAGTGTAGCAAGCACAGCACCACACGGATAACGAGATGACTGTCGTGTTTCCTAACTTGAACGTTGAACTCATTCATTGATCTAGTGGCCGGAACCCGAAACAGCCAATTAGAGTTCCTCCCGCTCGCTTCGCTAAAAACGATCTTCATTCCTTTATTCAACGTCGGTCTCTGTTCCACAATCTAGTGCCAATCACGGTCGGACATCGATTGCCATCCATTGATGGCAATGGAATGTGCAGGAAGGCAGCTTTTACACCTACGTAGGATATCGCACCCATCCAACACAAATGGACCGGGATCGAAGGAAGACGTGATCAGAGATATATGCAGCCTGTGCAACAGGCTTATCGCCGGGCACCGATTTCACTGAAAGAACGTATCTTCGAGAAGTTGCAGTATCTCTTAGAGAAGGACATCATCGAAAAGGTTGATGGGCCATCTCCCTGGGTATCACTTCTTGTACCGGTGTTGAAGTAGTCTGGAGAGATTAGACTCTGCGTGGACATGAGGCAAGCAAATCAAGCTGTCCTTCGGGAGAAGAACCCATTTCCGTTGATTGAAGAATTGCTAGGCAGAGTAAATGGAGCAGTCAAATTTTTCAAAGTGGATGTAAAAGATGCCTATCATCAGTTGGAGTTGTCGGAAGGATCCCGGGTGATTATTCAGGTAAACTTTGTTAAAGGCCTAAATTTGTTTTGTTTGCTCTCTTGGTTCCAATAAATAAATTGTTTTATCTTCTATATTTAATTTTTTTTTTTTTTGTGATCATATATACAAGCGCCTAATGTTTGGTATTAGTTGCGCACCTGAAATCTTCCAGAAGGTTATGGAAACGATCGTGGTAGGTCTCAAAGGGGTAGTTGTTTATTTGGATGATGTAGTGATTTCCGGAAGGTCTCAAGAAGAGCATGACATGAGGGTTTAGGTGTTGCTAGGACGTTTTGAGGAATATGGCGTCTTGTTAAATAAGCAGAAGTGTCTTTTTAACTTTGATAGTTTGGAATTTCTCGGGCATCACTTATCTACGGAAGGCATTAAACTAACAGAAAATCGGGTAACAGCAGTCAAACAGTTTCGAGAACCTGCAAACGTAGCGGAGCTGAGAAGTTTCTTAGGTCTAGTAACCTATGTAGGTCGATTTATACCTCACTTGGCTTCAAAAACAGACCCACTGCGAGCTTTACTGAGGACTGAAAAGAAATTCGAATTTACATCAAAGGAGCAAGTCGCATTTGATTAAATCAAATCAGCAGTGTCCGACATCCAATATCTTGGGTTTTTTTATCATAAGGATAAAAGTATTCTCGTTACTGATGCTAGTCCATTCGGATTAGGAGCGGTTCTGCTTCAGGAATCTAAAAATCTAACATATGCGAGTAAATCTTTGTCTGATCTGGAACGCAAGTATTTTCAAACCGAGCGGGAGGCACTGGGACTTGCTTGGTGAGTTGAAAATTTTAAGTTGGTAACATCGATCCAAGCCCTGTACTCGAATAGAACGGTGGGTACTTCGGTTGCAGTCATTCAATTACGAGGTAGTTTATGAACCCGGAATCACGAATTTAGCAGATGCAGAATTGTATCAAACGGAGGGAGTTTTGTTGAGAGGTGACATAATTGTCATTCCAAATACGTTACGCCAGCGAGCATTGGAGCTGGGTCATGAAGGTCATCCCGGTATGGTAGTAATGAAACGACGATTGCGACAGAAGGTGTGGTGGACGAGTATGGATTACCAGGTGGAACATTTTGTAAAAACCTGCAAGGAGTGCGTTCTGGTTTCATCGACAGGGCCACCAGAGCCATTAGTGCGAACAAAGATGCCCGTGGGTGCATATTGCGGTAGATTTTATGGGACCACTTCCGTCAGGCCATAGCTTATTGGTAATAGTAGACTATTTCAGCAGGTTTGTTGAAGTAGTTATCATGAAGGAAATAACGGCTAAACATACGGTTCAAGCTCTCCATGAAATTTTCTGTCGATACGGCATTCCAGAGCCAATCAAAACGGACTATGGTCCACAGTTTGTGAGTGAGGCACTACACATTTTCTGGAAAGAGCTAATCGAGCATTAAAGAAGAGATTGCAGATGAGCCAGGAAACCGTGGGTTCAGACTGGAAGTGGGATTTAAGGATGTATTTGCTCATGTACAATTCCACACCCCATTCAACGACAGGAGTTGCGCCATCGCTATTAATGTTTGGGAGAGTTTTGCGCGATAAGCTACCAGCGCACACTGGGGACAAAATCGAAACAATGTGTTAAAATTCAATAACTTCGGTGCTCGCTGGAACAAGAGACTAAAAAACAGTCATTCTTATAGAAAAAAGTCTCAGGAATCGATTGGAGTGGGTTTCATCTTGGGCACGATAGGGTAAGTTGGGGTTTTTCACAGTTTTGCCCTAAAATCTCCTATTTTGCATGATTTGAATGCTGTATCTCAAGATACCGATGATATAGACGGATGATTTCTTAGGCAAAGTTGATCAAGAGGTCAAGGACTGTTGGATGATAGACAGAACAATTCGGAATTCTTCCGCTAGGCGGCGCTAGTGAGCATTAAAAGTGTATATGTTTGTGCTGCTGTATCTCAAGATCCTGACTATTTAGACGGATGATTTCTCAGGCAAAGTTGATCAGGAGATCAATGACTGTTGGATGATGGACAGAACAATTCGGAATTCTTCCACTAGGCGGCGCTAGTGATTATTGAAAGTGAATATATTTGTGCTGCTGTATCTCCAGATCCTGACTATTTAGACGGATGATTTCTTCGGCAAAGTTGATCAGGAGGTCAAGGAATGTTGGATGATAGACAGAAAAATCCATAATTCCTCCACTAGGTGGCGCTAGTGACCATTGAAAGTGAATATATTTGTGCTGCTGTATCTCAAGACTCTGACTATTTAGACGGATGATTTCTTCGGCAAAGTTGATCAGGAGGTCAAGGACTGTTGAATGATGGACAGAACAACTCGGAATTCCTCCGCTAGGTGGCGCTAATGAGCATTCGAAGTGAATATGTATCTCAAGATCCTGACTATTTAGACGGATGATTTCTTCGGCAAAGTTGATCAGGAGGTCAAGGACTGTTGGATGATGGACAGAACAATTCAGAATTCTTCCGCTAGGCGACACTAGTGAGCATTCAAAGTGAATATGTTTGCGCTGCTGTATCTTAAGATCCTGACTATTTAGACGGATGATTTCTTCGGCAAAGTTGATCAGGAGGTCCATGACTATTGGAAGATGGACAGAACAATTCCGAATTCCCCCGCTAGGTGACGCTAGTGAGCATTTGAAGTTAATATGTTTGTACTGCTGTTTCTCAAGATCCTGACTTTTTAGACGGATGATTTCTACGGCAAAGTTGATAAGGAGGTCAAGGAACAATCCGGAATTCTCTCGCTAGATGGCGCTAGTGAGCATTTGAAATGAATATGTTTGTGATCCAGATTCAGAGAATCAACCTCTGCAAAAAACTGCTCAAACATGGACTTGGTAAGCGAGTTGGTCTCTTTAGTCCAATTAATAGAGCGTATTCTGCAGAACGAATCTGACTGGGGTTTCGGGTTCCGCCAAATATCCTCTCCTTTTTGGATACCAACAACAGGCTCATAAAATGCTCGGAGAGAAGAGAATCATCCTCTTTTAAAAAGCCAGTCTGGTTGTAGTGCGTAAAACCTGTAGCAGAGTCAGGACCAGCCGTGACATGCAATTTACAAGTCAACACTTTCTGGTTTAACTTTGAAATCCTGTCTGCTACATCATCCAGTTGTAGAATCCGTTGCAAATCGCATATAACCATATCACGGATTGAAACGCTTGACGATAAGTATCCTTTTTCTCGGTTTGGAGTTGAGAACGGTGGAATTATGGCGTTTCTAAATTCAGCTACTTTTTTCCAGGGCTGCAAAATTGCAATACCTAAATGGGACAATATGAAGGGACTAATAACAATGCACATCTCTAAAATTGATCAAAGATTTAGAAACTTGACCTTTTTTAAACAAAAAATTGTTCTACTAAGTTTTTTTATATATACGTTAATTAAACTGTCATACCTAGATACTTCTTAGTGAATCGAGCCAGCTCTCCATATTTGGTTTTACTTAACCCAAGTTTTGATTTTATCGCCAAAGATGACTCCTCCGAATACAGAGATGTTCCACGAACAGAGTCAACGGATTCGATGGTCTCTTTTGCCCAAACCTCACCACCGCTCAACAAGTGCTGTAAGATTTGAGCAGTTGCTGGATTAGCAGCCTTTATGGCAGCAATTTTGGCTTAATACAGCAAGTTATCAAGACCTTGTTCTTTGAAAAGTCCGTTAATGCGTCTGTATTTCGAAAATCTTGTCAACTACTCCTTGCGCTTTCAACCTCGAGGCTTTAGAGTTGACGGTCTTCGCTGACTGTTGGAACTGGTATCCAAATCCGGAGTGGCAAAAGGCGGTGAAATAGGAGATAATTATGACGAGGGATCTTTAGGTTTCCTTGAATGAACCCGCGTATTTTTCGAAGGCTAGGATCCTGAGGGTTGGTCTTCGACCTGATAAAATAATTGATGATGAATTATATTCAAGCATTTTTTCGTGAAATTTAGAGTCGGTAGTTTTTGTTTAGGATTTTTATAAAATATTCATACAAATATCAAATCTTCTTTTAATCGCGGTTGATGCTATTGATTATTTAGAAACATGAACAAAAACAGATTTCATCAGTAGTATGTCTTGCTTTACATTAACGCATTTCCACGCTTTTACTAATTTTCATTCAAGTTCAATTTAAATTGGTTTGGAATCCGTTGTTTTTTTTTTTGAAAATTTAGCACTTCGCTCAACAGGTACATTTTTTTTTCCTAACTGTTAATTTTTTTAATGTTCGACGCTATCGTATTAAAAACGTTTATTCGTTAATTTATGCTACTCTCTAAAATTAAGCACGGCCAGGGATTCTTACCTCGAATATGCTTTCAAGCTCTGCATTCTTCTTAAAGAATCGATCCTTAGTGAGGGTTTTTGACCAATTTAGTTTTTAACACGTTGCGCAACAGCCGCAGGTGCTTTCGACAGTGCCCTAGACACAAAGTCAAGTAAACGGTTCTCCAAATTGTCCTTGAGTTCAGATCAAATTCTCATCCAGGTTCACAGATTCAAAGCCCTTTGTATTAAAGCATCTCCAAACAGGGTTAAACATATCATGCACATTATTTACGTTTGAATTCGATATGTTTAAGACGTTCTAGGTTCACCAAATTGTCCTCAAAACTTGTTAATTAGGCTACCATCTTGCATTTTAGTTTGATTAAATTCATAGATCAGGGGGCCTCCATAAGCTCGGTCGGTAGAGTCTTCTACTATAAAGCAAACCATGCTGTAGGTGGCTGGGTTCGAATCCAGGTTGGTCTAGTATTTCAGATTGGAAAATTTCTCGACTTCCCTGGGCATATTATATTATTGTACTTGCCACACAATATACACATGTTAAAATCGAACAGGCTTGGAAAGCTTTCAATTAACAACTGTGGAAGTGCATCTAGAGCACTAAGTTGAGAGCAGGCGTTAAGTTACAGTTGGGACGTAATAGCCAGAGAAGATCATAGATAGCTCTAACTAGCGGAGGAATTCCGAATTGTTCTGTCCATCATCCAACATTCCTTGACCCCTGCTAAACTTTGCCGAAGAAATCATTCGTGTAAATAGTCAGGATCTTGAGATACAGCAACACAAATATATTCACTTTCAATAATCCCTAGCGCCACCTAGCGGAGGAATTCCGAATTGTTCTGTCCATCATCCAACAATCCTTGACCCCCTGATCAACTTTGCCCAATAAATCATCCGTCTATATCATCGGTATCTTGAGATACAGCATTCAAATCATGCAAAATAGGAGATTTTAGGGTAAAACTATGAAAAACCCCATCTTACCCTATCGTGCCCAAGATGAAACTCACTCCAATCGATTCCTGAGACTTTTTTCTATAAGAATGACTATTTTTTAGTCTCTTGTTCCAGCGAGCACCGAAGTTATTGAATTTTAACACATTGTTTCGATTTTGTCCCCAGTGTGCAGCGGTTCCACATTCAGGTATGAAGCTACTTGAGGAAATTCTAGATAGGGATCGTGAAAAGAAGGCTAAGGAGGCGGAGTACGCAGATTCTCAACGACGAGCTAAACCCAATTCACTTACAGAGGGAGACATGGTGGTAGCAAAGCGAATGACGAAAGACAATAAGCTCGCTACCAATTTCAGTCCGGAAGAGCTAACGGTATTAGAACGTTGTGGCCCAGACGTCAAATTGCATTCTTAGGAAACGGGAAGAGTGTTTCGTCGGAATGTGTCCCATTTGAAGCGGTTGGAAACAAGACCAGGAAACAACCCAAAAATTCCAGAATCATCGTCGACCAGTTCCAGCCTTGGCCCAGAGAGTTCAGTTTCAACAGATTCATCGAGATCAACAGCAGTTATGGCACTACCAGAACGACCCCGTCGAGATAACAAGAAACCAGCGTACTTGAGCAATTATCGATTGGGTGCAGTTACAGATTATCGAGAAGGAGGGAAGATGTAGAATAGGGATAACTGTCTAGCGTAACAGAGCTATTCTGATTTACTGGACGGCAGTCAGTGACTTGTAAACCCTAGCATAGAATAAGTGTGTAGAGAAGAGAAAACGAAATACACGGGGAGTTGATGGTAGACTACGCAGCGAAGTGGTTGTTATTTCTTTTCGTCCCGAGTTCCAACACGACACTTCTCACTATTGAACTTGATCAAGCTTAATAACCTCTGATTATCATCAGCAAATCGCTGTATGAAGGGCGAAAAACGAATGGATGGATTGATAGTTAAGAATCTCCTTCCAACAACTTGATCAGCCATTTAGTCGGAAAACCAGCCATCCAACAGGACGATGTCTCAATGAATCGGTAGAAGAACCATGAAATATTAGCAACAGGGAGTTGACATCTTCCCATTCAAATCGCTTCAATTGGGTGCCCTGATGGTCCCTCCTCATCCCGAATATTTGATATATAGTAATATCTTATATAACAATCAGATAATCAGATGCATAACGTCTACAAAAATATGCGAGTCGATTGAAATCTGCCAAAAATAAATGAGCACTAAGTTGATTCTTAGCATAGAAGCGGACATTCATAGGTGAAGGATAAGAGAAAGGAGAGTCAAAGGTGTTGACATGCAGAATAAGAAGTCGTCGAGAATACGCATGTTTAAATATCGTTGATCCAGTTACCTATCATATAAATTTGAATTTCATCTAGTTATGATTATTGTCAATAATACTTACATTAAGATGAAGATGGTGCTACACATTTTACCTTTTATGTGATTCCAATCATTACGGAAGCCAATCTTGAATCGTAGACCAGGTCGTTTAACAATACGCTCGTTCCGAGAAGGGGCTCTATCGTACCAATCATATTGTATAGTCTTCTTCTTCTTCTTCTTCTTCTGCTCCAGGTTCGCTCCCCGAGCAAAGTCCAGCATCAAAATGACAGCAAATTGAAATCAAGTTTTGATATCAACATCAAACTGAAATCATAATTTGATTTCAGTTTACGCAATTGACAAATTTGATACCTAACTTTGTTTTCATTTTGCTGTACATTTGCTCTGCAAAAATATGTTGTTGCGGGTTTGTTTTCATTGCCTTAGCAATACCTTAAATTTAATACTTGTTGTGTTATCAACAGGAAAAATGGATATCAAATTTGGGTTTCAGTTTGCTCTCACTGATAGCAGAAATAGTTTTCAATGTGATGTCACAGGAAAATTTTTTGCTCTCAATTTTGATATTTTAACCGTTAAAACGACCAAAACGACAGCAACCTGAGTAATCATTATCAGCGAAATCACAACATCAAATTTAGATTTCAATTTGATCTCAGACTTTGCTCGGGTCACCACCCGGAATGAACGCTCGGTACGGTTAGTAATATCAAACAGTGTTGCATGCAAACGAAAAAGAAATAAAACCAGGATTAGTTTCTTAAAGTTATAGTTTCATCTGAATTCCCAATTAACCATATCGAATCTCAGTGACATTGTCTCACTCTAAACCTACATTTAAAGTTATTTTGTGATTATATGGTTCCTTTGATATTCACATAAAATATTGTGCAAGTACGACAAGTTCATCAAGGCCCAACTATGGACAGCTCAATGTTTATCCCATTTATTTTTTGAATCAGCGAACACCAACATGAATATCTGATAGGAAACACCAAATAGATATAAAGCTCGAAAATTTAGTTTTAACTGATAGAACTTTATAAACATCACGCTAACCCATATCGGACCATGCCAACCCACGGCGCCTGCACGGTAATGTGGGCCATCATAATGTGTCATCGGTTACGAAATGAATTACTTCTCTAATTGAAGCGATACACTTCTCAAAGTTTCAACTTTATCCTAACGTAAACTTATTATTATCACCCATATGCCCGTTCACACCCGGAACCCAACACAAAATCAAATAAAAAAGTTTCTGTCTTCACTGTCGCAACTACGGGTAATCATCGAAAGTACTTGCATTTTATTCAGGCACTTTTGAACAAACTGCAATCACCCTCTTATACTCGAAAAGGAGCGCAGACAAAATTCAAAACTTTCTCAAAATAGCCCAATCCTGAGACTAAGAATACATAAACAATGCAGATTGTCATTTTCGGAGACCGATGATTCGAATTCTTTGCAAAAAGTTATCAAACTTTTGCTTTAGGTCAAACGCTTCGCAGTATTTGAAACATGGTGATTCCAAATTTTCATCAATTGAGAACTTCTTTTACAAATTGTACATTAATCAGGTGTAGTTAGAGTTTTACTTGAAATTAAAAAAAGGAATAAAATATAAAAACACAACCCAAGGAGCAATTTTGGTTTTATCACACTCTTGCAGATAATGATTAGGCTTGAAGAATGCTTTAAAACCTCCAAAAAACTTGCAAAGTTCCTTGGGAATCTACAGGTTTAATTAATTGCGAATCTACTAGCATTGATCTAAGCCATCATTTGTGTATTTGGCATGCATCGCACGATTGGTTCATTCCAACTGACTTCAACTGACCCCAACTTTCAGAGGAGGCAGTGGTGACACATAAATTCCCTTGGTCAACATTATAAATTATCGGAAAAACGGAACGGAAACATAATTTTGTAAATAAAAACCCCGATAACGATCGCTACCTGGGCGGTATGTGTACGTGTACAAATACAACAAACTACCGTGCTAATGCTGGCAGGTGCAGCAATCAGGTCCTACTTGTGGGGGCAAGCGGAAAACGAACCGAGGAAAACGACATACTGAAAATAGGCATTTACCTACATCAGTCTGAGGTAATGGTTTACGGATTACGTGCCAGGGCTTTTCGTGTCCTTGCTTCATGTAAATATTATACAACGGACGGAAGAAAGTTGCATTAACTTCTGATATAAGGTTGAAACGAACATAATCGCTCGCAACAAATTTTCTGACATTTTTAATTCCTTAAAATACCATGACCTTATTCCTAGAACTTCCAAACTGGTTGTTTATTCAATGTCTCCCTCACCCGGAAATTTATCATCCATCCTTGTTCATCAGTCCGATTAAACTGCCCCCCACGGTAATGAGCTACTAAATAGCCTAACTAGGTGACATTTGCAACCAAAATCCACGGTTGAGGTAAATGCCAGGAAGTTTCCCCCAACTCCCTTCCGTTGATTATGCCAATCTCGGTCCCAAAACCTTTCTACACTTACACCCACCTGAATACCCAACAAACTGGGGCTAATGAGTTCCGACGCGCCGGTGGTGTGCCAGTGAAGGCGACAATGATGGAGAGACTTGGTTGTTTTCAGCTTCACACTCGTCGTCAGCTGCCTAGTGTAATAATAAAAGGTTCGTGCGTTCATTTTTCAATTAACGAAGGAAGGGCAACATAAATCTTACGTCAACGCGCTCGTCTTGGTTGGAGTCCCATCCTTGCCTATACCCATGGAACTCGAACGAGTTTGGGGGTAACGCCCACTTCAACAAAGTGGAAAATTGCTGGGAAATTACGGCAAGGACGAAATGGGGAAAATCTACAAAAAGGATCGAAGGCGCACCGCGGACCACCTTCTTGATATGGTATGGTGAGTGGCGTAGGTAACATGTTCGAGTAGACCCATAATTTTGATGGGAGCCGCCACCGCCGACGCCGACGCCACGCCAAGGGTATGTTTGATAGGCTCCCCTTATTTGCGTTTATGGTTGGGTAAATGTTGTGTAGAGCGTGTACATTTCCATAACGTGACGAGATGAGATTTATGATTGTTCCGCATGATAGCAAGGATAATGTCGCTGTGCAAGTAAATAATACGGGTGTAGCCTGGTGGTTATGCGTTTAGCACACACGCCGTGTAAAAGCTGTGAGATGGTGTAATTTTCTTCGGCGGCGTGTCGCTTTCAATGAGTTCATTTGTAGGCTTCACTTGTTGATGGATGAGGCAGTGCAGAACGAATGGACGTAAACAAATATTCAAGCGTTCAGAATCATAAGGGCCAAACGGCGAAGATCAATTCTCTACATCGATTTTCTATTCGCATTAGCACAGTTCAGTGAACCAATTACTATCGCAATGAAGGTGAAAATAGTCAAAGGTTTTATGAGCTAGGAAATGCACCGGGAAATATTAAATTTGTCCATTTTCTCCAGTACACAACAAAAGTCTTCCCGCAAGCAGCTAGCTATCAAGGCTGCTCTCAAGAGCCCTCGATTCACCGAAGAATGAGGAAGAAGCGGCACCGCTACTGATCGGAATCAGTTGCTCGCCGTAAGTCGCTGTGGGTCATCTATGACAAGCGCGTCACTCTCGTTCCAAACAACATAAAGCTCGACAGCCTCATCCGTGTTAAACACCCTAATAGCTCAGTATTACTCAACCATCACCAAAAACCAGTTCTTTTAAGGACCACCATTAATTATTGTTGTTTAAGAGTTATTTATCGTTGCACGTTCGATCGCCTTGCTGCCAGCCACATCACCACCAAACTCTTTGATTATGTACGCAGCAACCAAACGTTTGTGGTCAAATGCGTAACAATTAGCGGCGTTGGTGGTGTAGTAGTAAGCGTGATTACCTCTCACCCCAGCAAGCCTGGGTTCAATCCCTGTCGGCGCCGCCGGGATGTTCTGAGGTATAACATCTACGATCACGCCTTCTTTCGGAAAGGAAGTAAAGCCGTTGGTCCCCGGTTCATGAGTTGATGCTTCGATAGGTTGGTCCAGGTGTGGGAGCTGCCTCCCTGGCGTCGATAGCATTGGTGCTCAGCACGGAAAACAAGATTGACGGAAAACAAATCAAGGAAAAAAAAAATGGGTAACAGTATTGAAGTGTTACATAAAAAATTCTCGCATGTTCTTTGAATACATCATTTTGAGCAGACTTATAGTAACATCGCTTGATTATTGTGAAACTTAACACCGTCATAAACGTCACCATCGGGGCTGATATTGAATGGTTGCAATAACAACGCAATCGTAGCTTGTATGATGTGATATGAGGGGCTTGGTGGCCTTAGAGCAACCATTTTTGCTTTCTGAGTAAAACATTATTAATCTCAAGCCCCTTCACATTCCAGACTCGTGAGTCGCTTTATTTGTTAATGTGAGTACATTGGAATAACAACAAATCGATCATTGGTGTGTTGCTTACTAAGAAGAAGACCGGGGGTTCAATCTCAAGCTCCTTCACGTTATAGGATCAGCTTGTCGTTTACTAAAATAAGTCTTGCTGCAAACCCAACCCTTTTATCCAACATTCCAGTAATTTCTCGTGGAAGTACAGAGGCTTTCTCCTCAAAGGCTGGCGCTGGTATTGCCTGATTTGAGATCACCAGTTTTTACATATTGAGAATGAATGCTAGCATCGTCTAATGGCTCTCTGTG
The DNA here is from genome assembly GCF_037179485.1 of Ochlerotatus camptorhynchus. Classification (NCBI taxonomy): domain Eukaryota; kingdom Metazoa; phylum Arthropoda; class Insecta; order Diptera; family Culicidae; genus Ochlerotatus; species Ochlerotatus camptorhynchus. The sequence goes on from NW_027040840.1 coordinate 584,211, forward strand.
TAATTACAGCTGATCTAGCAATAACAGAGTAGCAACCGTGGGCGGTCAATCATGCCTATGCTCATGCTCATGGTAAAACCGTAGAAAAGGTAGCCATAAATTGAAAAGTTGCAACTAGACATTCAAAAGTAGCAATTGAAAACACATGTTTGAGCAATAACAAATCATTAATGTCCATACATTATTGAATAATTACAAATCAAAAATCAAAAAGATGCAATCAAAAATCCAAAATGAAAACGAATAATTTAAAATAATAATTAAATTTCCAATAAAAAAATCTAATTGTTACTGCTATTTATTGCTTTAAATAAGTGATAATTCAGTAGTTAGGGTAGTAAAAATCAGTGAATTTCAGTTGATTTTTTTTTATTTCAATTGAATGTGTTGTGAACACACATCATATTACTCCAAAGTGGCGAGGTTTCAGGTATTTTTTTTTTTGGCAGAAATAGGTGATGCATCAGAAATTTAACTTACTAAACTCATATCGCTAAGGTCTAGTTTATAATTTCAGCTAAATTTCATAAGCTATAAGCAGGGTTTTTACGCCAGAATTGAAACATTTCTGAAAAATCCTGATGAATGTGGGCGTTTTACTGGAATACCTATATAAACAGAGAGAGAGAGAGAGAGAGAGAGAGAGAGAGAGAGAGAGAGAGAGAGAGAGAGAGAGAGAGAGAGAGAGAGAGAGAGAGAAGGGTTAGTAATTTCCATTTCATTCCACTACCTTATTTGATTATCCTTGACAATAATTCCTAACCTTGTCAAAGATAAGCAAATAAGGGAGCGGAATTAAATGGAAATTACCTATCCTTCTCTCTCTCTCTCTCTCTTTGTACATTTCTGGAAATTTGCAGCTGTAAAAATAAAAAAAGACATAAAATTTAATAACTGGTAGCTGTTTCTGGTAGCTAATACTATTGTCCTAAAGTGCAAATTATTTTTTTAGAATTTTAAGTGATTTACGTTTAAATTAATCATAATTTTTTCCAAAGGTGTAGTTTAGCCTTGGTTATTGCAAAGTTTTTTCGAGTGTTGCGAGTTTGCATCAAAATCAAAGTGAAAAGTGCCTGTTTGTTGCCTGTTAAAGTGATCATCAAATGGTTTTGTTGTTCCTTGAAGCAATTGTATTGATGGGCTGAGTATCATTCGTATTGACTCTTGTGTTGATAAGCTGTGGTGTGTTTCACACACTGTTCATTCGGCTGATATTGCTCGGTTCCGTGGGCGAAAGCTTCTGAGTTCTTGATTGGTTTGTGTCTTTGGAATTAGTACATCCATCAGTAGCACATGAAAGTGGTTCTGTTGTCGAAGGCAAGGGCTATCTACGCTGCGTACAGCTAGCACCAAATAGTCTGTAGGTATGCTGGTGGCTGTGGTCAAGTACTGCAGATTTAGCGAAGTTGGATAGAAAAAAAATCGGAAGTGAAACTGACACCTCTGGTAGCCAGTAGGTCGTGGGATCCTTATCAGTCAAATTAATAGTCGGATCTAACACACCACCATTTGTTGTATGCCCGTCGTAGTTACGAATACTCTTCCACAGTCGATTGTTGAACTGGAAAAGCTTTGCTTTTGGTTTTTACTTTTTCAGTGTATTGTGCCAGCCTCTTACTTTCGATATACACTCTATATGTTCGTTTATAGCCTATTGTAGTTTTTTCGTTGTAGTGGATCCCATTCAAAAAAAAAAAAAATGTTTATAATTTGTTTACAGTACTCATCTTCAAGAATGTCGGAAGATCAAAGTGATGTTGTTTATTGCGTTGAATGTAAAAAAAAAAGAAAGTGATCCTAGCAAACTCGTAACGTGTCTGTATTGCTTCTCAAGTGCGCATTTCAAATGCCGCAATATCATTGAAAATGCTATTTGCAAAGTCAAAGAAAACATGTACTTTTGCTCCTCCAAATGTTCTGAAATCTACAAAAAAAATTGTTGAAATGCAAAATGCTCGTACCGCATTGATTGCCGAGCTTAGTACTGAGATAAAAAACACTGTGACCAATGTTGTGTCTGCTCAACTACAGGTTGTAAGAACTGAGGTAAATACGATCGTCAACGCAATAGAAGATTCGCAACAATTTCTCTCGTCCAAATTTGATGGTATAGTGACCGATGTTCAAGATTTAAAGTCGGATAATGAACGCTTGAAAACTGAAGTAGACGAGCTAAAAAAATCTCAGTCGTCTTTGACAGAGTTTGTTCACAAACTGGAAGTGAAAGCGGATAAGGCTAACAAGGACTCTATCTCCAATAATGCGGTTATTCTTGGTCTTCCAGTACAAGCTAACGAAAATGTCCCTGAATTGGTTTCTAAGTTGGCTCAATGTATTGGTGTTGATCACCCTTCTGGTGCTCTTTTATCAGCCTCTCGGGTATATTATATACCTCAAACACTTCTGCAAACAAACTGGTTCCAATTAGAATTGTTTTCAAAGATAAATCTGTGAAGGAGGTATTCTTTTCGAAAAAAGAGAGTATGGGCAACTTCCATCATCATCCATTGACCGATCGTTGATCTTCAATGGGAAATCAACGAATGTTGCTGTCCGGGATGAGCTGACTCCGCTTTCTCTTGAACTGTTGCAAGAAATGCGTGAAATACAAAAAAAAATAACCTGAAATACGTTTGGGCGGGCAGAGACGGCATTATATTAGTGAAGGTAAATGAGCACTTCAAACCGGAAGTGATTAGGAATCGTAACGACTTAGGCAGCTTCATGAATGGCACTTTATCTCACTCTTCTGTGCATTCTCCGTCTCCTAAGCGTAAGAGAAGCGAGAAGAAATAATTGTGTGAGTAAAGGTTTCTTTTTTCTTTTTTTGTTTTTTTACTTTTAATCATGAAATAACAATGGCTAATGTCAACAATTTCTCCCATGATAACCTTAATGATTTTAACAAATCATTTCCGATCAATGAATCTAATGCAAACCATTTACGTATATTACAGTGGAGCATTAGAGGTATGAATGACCTCAACAAATTTGATCAAATCCTTGAAACACTTGACCACTGCCGGTTCCCGATTGATGTAGTCGTTATAGGAGAAACATGGGTAAAAGAAGATAACAAATCGGTGTATAATATTCCTGGATACATTTCCATTTTCTCATGCAGGGACAACTCAAATGGAGGATTGGCAATGTTCATCAGAAGTGGCACATCCTTTACCGTTCTACGCAATGTTCATGTTGACGGCTTTCACCATATAAATGTTGAGCTTGGCTTAAGTGGACGGAATTATAATATTCATGGTTTTTATCGTCCTCCATCGTTCGAAATAAATATTTTTTTAAACATTTTAGAGAATATACTTGATTTGTCTAATAATAATCGTTCTTGTTTTCTTGTTGGTGACGTCAATATACCCGTTAATTATCAAAATAACAATGTGGTCGTGAGGTACAAATCACTTTTGGAATCATTCGGCTTTGTATGTATGAACACCTTTCCAACCAGGCCTATAAGCTCGAACATTCTTGATCATGTTATTTGTAGAGCTGATGATATTCCACGATCAAGGAATGATACCATATTTACTGATGTAAGTGACCACTGTATGCTTATACTGTCCTTCAAATTACATGATGAGAGGGAAAAAGTCACACTTACTAAAACTGTCATTGACCGTGGTAAGCTTGACATGGAATTCAGCAATTTCCTAAATAATGTTGGGACAGTTCAGGATGCTGATTTATGCTTTACCGACATTATATCAACTTATAATTCGCTGCTAACTAAACACTCGAAAATCATTACTAAGCAAGTTAATACCAAAGGGAATTATTGTCCATGGATGAGTTTCAATTTGTGGTCATTGATCAGAATTAAAAATAACTACATTAAACGAGTGAAGAGGAATCCTAATGATCAACACCTTCAAGATCTTCTTAAACACGTGTCCAATAAAGTTAGCTCTTTAAAAAAAATAACTTAAAAGTTATACTATGACAATCTCCTGAATAATACCCCTCACGCAAAAATGTGGAAAAACATAAACCATATTTTCGGGAAATCTGTCAAAACTGAATCGATTGCGCTTGTTGATAATGGTGTGAAGACCAACGATAACCAAGAAATTTGTGAAGTATTCAACAATTATTTCTCCAGTATAGGTGACACATTAGCTGGAACCATTCACGTTGATCCTTCAGTGAACCCTCTTTCGAGCTTACAACGTGTTTCTGATTCAATTTTCATGCATCCAGCTTCTGCGAACGAAGTTACTTTATTAATTAATAATTTGGAGCGAAATAAAAGCTGTGGTCCTGATTGCATTTCAGCGGATATTATCAAAAATAACTCTGTTACTTTTTCGCGAATATTGGCGGAAGCCTTCAATAAAATGCTGGAAACAGGTTATTATCCAGATTGTTTGAAAGTTGCTAGGGTAGTTCCTATTTTTAAATCCGGGGACTCAAGCGATCCATGCAATTATCGTCCAATTTCAACGTTATAAAGTTTTAATAAAATTTTGGAAAAATTACTTCTCAATAGATTCATGCCTTTTCTAAATAAAAATGAAGTATTATATAGCTAACAATATGGTTTTCGGCAAGGGAGTAGTACATCTACTGCAACTGCTGAATTGTTGGATGATGTTATCAACGGTATTGATTCAAATAAAATAGTTGGAGCTCTCTTCTTAGATTTGCGTAAAGCATTTGATACGCTAAACCACTCCATTCTCTTGGAAAAACTTGAAAGGTATGGAATCAGAGGAGTTGCAAACGATCTGATACGTGACTATTTGTCAGGAAGGAAACAGTATGTTTCTATAGGTACATCTAAAAGTTCTTTAAAGCCGATTGGAGTGGGCGTGCCTCAAGGGAGTAATATAGGCCCATTACTGTTTCTTTTGTACGTAAATGATTTGTCCAGACTTCAATTGAAAGGGGTTCCACGCTTATTTGCAGACGATACTGCTCTTTTCTATCCACAAACTGATGTAGAGCTTATAGTTCGTGATATGAATCAAGATTTACAGGCGTTATCAAAATACTTCGCAGCTAACCTGCTTTCCCTGAATGCTTCAAAAACTAAATGTATGTTTTTTCGTTCCCCTAGGAAGTCTGTACCACAGCATGGCAACGTAACATTGAATTTATGTACACAATCGAAGAAGTCAGATCATTTAAATATTTAGGTTTGATCTTGGACACAACACTTTGTTGGGTTGACCACATAAAATATGTTGAGAAGAAAGTTTCATCGCTTTGTGGAATAATGCGCAGAGTAAGCTATTTTGTATCTCGCAGTACTCTCTTAAAGTTTAATTTTGCTCATATTCATTCCTGCCTAAATTATCTTATTATAGCCTGGGGTCGGGCATGTAAATCTTATCTAAGAAACTACAAACACTTCAAAATAGATGCTTGAAAACTATATTCAAAAAACCAGTTTTGTTCCCTTCGTTGCAGCTTTATTCCGACAACTCTCATAATATTCTTCCGATTAATGGCCTTTGCGAATTACAAACTATTATTTTTGTTTACGACACCCTACATAACGATAATTTTCATCATTCTATTCAATTACCTCTTGCTGCTCATAGTTACCCTACTAGAAATGCTAACAATTTACAACTGTCAAGAGCTCACACAATGTTTGGTCAGAAAAGGATTTCTATTATAGGTCCAAAGATATACAACCGTTTGCCTCTAGAGTTAAAACAAATTAACAACCGCGGTGTTTTTAGAATCAAATTTAAAAAATATTTAAAAGATAATCTACACGACATTCTTGGATGAGTTCATCCTGTATTACCTACCAGAAGCAATAATTGTTCCTCGTTTAAAATAATTGTAAATTTTTGAATTAATACTTTGTATACAAGTGGGTCCCTTTAAAGGAAATTCGTTTCCACTGGGACATCACACCTATACTATATGATAAATATCAACCTCATTTTTATTATTATTATTTTTTCAATTTGTTTTTTTTCTCCGCTCATTATTAGCTTCATTAGTTCCTTAGTTTGCTGCACAGACTGAGCTGAGATAGTTGCGTCCACTACCAGGGGGCTCACTTGAGCTCTTTGGTGTGGGGGATAGTGGTGGGTCAAATATAAAAAAAAAACTTTTTGATTTTTCAAATGACTTTTGAACCGTATTAAATCAATTTAAGTGGATTAATAAAAAATAAAAACACATAATTTTGTTACTCGTCTCGAAAAATTCATCATTAGATCTGAATCACCACAAAAAAAACCAAATCAATAAACTTGAACAGAACAAATCTGATATTAAAACCATTTGTCACATGAGTTTTGAGTGCTACTGTACATCGAAATATATAATAACATGAACCCATTTTTGTAATGACAACTCTCCCACGAGAGATTCGCTCCTCAATTTTTGAATAATTTAACTCTAAGTGAACTAAATTTACTATGCAAAATTTTTGAAATTTCAAAAATCTGTTGATAAAACGTTTAGATACTACGATTTTAATTTGTCAATTTGCCTACGCACAGTTCGATAAAGTAGTGTAAATTTCTGTTCAATATGATGCACATAAATGGAGCGTCACATATCATATACGTTTGCATGATATATCATGTAAAGTTCTGACACATTTCATGCAATGTAGCAAATTTTGTAAACAAAAGCCCATATTTGTAAACAACATTGTTTGCAAGTTGCTCGGTTGCGTGAAATGAAATACAAGTCTACGTGAATGAATGTTTACATCACAATTAAAATTCAGAATTTTTATCTGTGCGGGGTACAGACAGTGAAAAGACGGAGGGCTTGAAAGCTCACATTGAAAAACTTTGGAAGTAGAGCATTTCCAGCCCAAAACGCAAACCGGTTGGTCATGAGTGTTTCCGATTTGAATGAAACATTTCTCACGTGTTCGCTGCTACTAATGGTTGCATTTTTCATTTAAATATGATTTTTTCCTCCAGAGTAACTTTTGAAAAGGGCGTATAAAAAAATGGATTATGTTTTTTTTCAAAAAATCATAACTTGAAAACTATTGATCTGATCAAAATGGCATATGAGAAGAAGTTTTAGGTAGTTAAATTATCTTTGCGGAAAAAAATACACTGAAAGAAAAACTTAGTAAATTAGTATTTAAAAAACGTAAAACGATGATTATCTCAAAACACCCCCCCTTCGATCTTTATAATTTTTTTTTTCAAGAAAACTGAAAAAAGCCCTAATATTTGGTGAAGAGTGTATGCTGGTAACTTTCTTAAAATTTTTTTTATAATTTTTCAAATTTTTGTTGATTTTTATAAGTTGGTGAAATTGCATATTTTTTAGTAAAATAGTAATTTATTTGGATTCTACGCATAATTTTCAAAAACATTGCATATAAAAACTTTTTTCCTAAGTCCAGCCGTTCTCAAGTTAATGCAATTTAAAAAAAAATTATAATAATTTTCTACATTTTGGGCCATTTTCAAATGTTAGTGATGATGTCCAGCAACGAGATGTTTTTCCATGAATATATATTAAAAAACAGACAATTCATTCTCAAATATGGT